>NC_052157.1:101851253-102192470 GCF_902713615.1 Scyliorhinus canicula | reverse complement strand
ATTATTGAACCTTGGTTCACCGTTTTCAGCCTGTACAATACAGCTGTGGGTCGCACACAGAATGGCATTCGCAGTATTGTCAGGTCTCTGCTGTATAGATAAGCGAGTGATGGAAATCCGCACTGTACCTGGCGGTTTAACCTGCTTCAAACCACGATGAAGTTCTCCGAGGGCGGGATTCTCCGATCCGCCAGCCGTGTTTTCCGTGGCGGCGCGGCCTCGCTGGCAGTGGGATCCTCCATTCCCGCATCTGTCAATGGGATGTCCCATTGCGGCCACCCCACGCCGCCGGCAACTCACGGGCATGGGTGCACTGCCAGCGTAACAGAGAATCCCACCGGCAGAGAATCCAGCCCTTGCCTTACTAGATATTTACTTCAAATCCATGCTTGGACAGCATCTTTCTAAGGACTGAGTCAGCCTGCAATGAGAAAGGCTACCAATAGTTTGCAGACAGCCAAGACTGTGGGATATATCTCAGTGGCTCATTTTCGGAGGAATGACTTCTGTCTTCGCTGTGATACAATTCTTAATAGATCAGTGGGCTGGACGGCTGGTTCATGATGCAGAGCGAGGCCAACAGCACAGGTTCAATTCCCGTACCGGCTAAGGCTATTTATGAAGGTGACTCTCAGGTTAAATCACCCACCCACCAGTCAGCTCTCTCACACTCACAGCCCATGGTCCTCGGGGACTATGGCCACTTTCGTTTCAGATTCAATGCCTGGTTCCCATGGGGGCTGGCCACTGCTTTCCAACAAGCCCTTTCTGCTCTGCCATCTGGTCTTAAAGATAGCACACTCAGAATTGCAGCTTATGACTTTTGCCTGTAGTTTTAACCAAAGGAATGGACACTTGCAACTGTGGTCATAAAATAATCATGTATTCACTAGACAGAAATATCTATCATTCAGGTAACTCATGGTGATGGCAATTATACTTAGATCCAATTGCATTCATGCACTGAGCCAGGAGAGGATTTCCATTATATTAATTCACGGGATGTGGCCATTGCTGGCTGAGCCTCCATTTACTATTTATTCCATCCCTATTGCCTTTGAGAAGAATAGCAGCCCTCACTTTAATTAAAGGGAAGGGATAGTGCGGGAGACCATTTCCTATGCACAGCTACATCTGCAGAGCAGAAAATGCAATAAATAGTTTTAGATATTCATAAAACACATCAATGACGGATGCTGGCGATGGGACATCTTCACTGACTTTAATCCCCTGACAATCTATTTTAGTGGGAGACAGCACTTTTTAACACCCACACTGGCAAAACATTAATCATCACCGCCTGAGGAAGCCAAGTATGAGTTTGAGATGCACCTTGCCATTTGTGTCTGGTGTGCAGAGTGAGAATCTGACCGCATATAATTACCGAGCAGCTTTAATAATTGCCTTGTTTAAATCAGTCCGCAATGTATTTGAAAAGGGCAGCAGATCAATTGGTGGAACCTGATAGGTTTTAAACGGACTCTCGACTATTAATTTATTTTTAAATTTAGAGTACCCAATTCTTTTTTTCCAATTAAGGGGCAATTTAGCATGGTATCTGGTCTCTCCAGCACAACGTTTAGTGCTTGTACCATTTGTTTTTTCTACAACAATGTTGTGAACTGTTATAATAATCAGAGTATCCTCCCCCTCCCCATGCGTTGGTAGTGAGGGGAGGATATCCGGTTTCTCCAACACAAAATTAGTGTTTGTACCGTTTGGCCTTGTATATATTTTTTACTGTTTTAATAAAAAGATATGGCCAATGCACCTACCCTCCACATCCTTTGGGTTGTGGGGGGTGAGACCCACACAGACACGGGGAGAATGTGCAAACTCTACACGGACAGAGACTTGGGGCTGGGAATGAACCCTTGAGACAGCAGTGCTAACCACTGTGCCTCGATGCTGCCCTACTGGCTATTAATTGTCCCCTTGTATAATTTTCCCTTCCCACCAATCAGTACAGAGCAATAATAACATGGACAGAGAAACAAGATGTTTTGTCTTCATGCTTGAAGATGACGCTAACTTGTATACGTAGAAGGAAGAGACAGAGAGGGGCATAGACAGACTAAGCAAAGCAGTAAACTATGGCAGATAGACATCATTTGGAGTTACAAGTGTGAAGACATCTATTTTGAATCCAAGGAAGAAAATTTGGAATATTGTCTAAATGGGGAGAAGCTACAAGCTCTGGAGGAACAAAGGGATTTGGGAGACCCTGACAACACATCTCTGGAGGTTTGAAGTGGACCACTTCAAACAGAGTTAAGTGCAGTTAGTTTCACAGCTGACCACTTCAAAGTTACTCAACCGTGAAGGGAGATGAATGGAACAATGCTGACAGCTGTGGTGTGTGGAAGCTGTCACTCTCAGCCTGGTAAAATCAACATCAAAGAGAAATGAATGAATGGCTTACAAATCAAAGGTCTGAGAGTTTTAAACCCAGCTGACTGGTTTTCTCTTTCCAGGAACTGCGAGTGCTGTTACTCTGTCTGAGCCAGCAGGTGTACTGCCCAGGTGAATGTTAAAGCAGTGATTCTATTCACTGCCTCTGTCTGGACTGCTCTCTAGATTCTAGACAGGGGGAGGCTTCCTGACAGAGGTTTCTCTTCTGGGGGAGGTGGTGGCTTACTGATAGATGTCTCTCTTCAATGAGGTCTCTTTATTTTGGAGGTCTCTGGGAGAGTCAGGTCACCAGGAGTCGGGGGGGGGGGGGGGTTGACACAGAAAATCCTGGGGATGGGGGGTGGGGGGGCGCGGGTTGGGGACAGAATTGAGTTTCTGGGAGAGGGGGCCCAGCCCTGAGACCTCTAATTGGGCTGCCCGCTCAAAATGGCGGCCTACTAGCGGAATTCCTTAGGGTATCCCTTGCAATCCTTGCCGCTAAGGATTGGGAATCGTGGGAGCGCAAATCAGGTGTAATTCAGCTGTGGTAGGAGAACAGTCTCCTAATTGGAGAACTGCTCTTTAGTCTTCGGTGGGATCAGTAGTTGGAGAATCTCTCATAATTAAGTGAGATGGTTAATGGTGTTGTACCGGTTTCCTCTGGTCAGTTCTACTAACAATCATTGTCAGAAAACATATCTGCCATTTCACTAAAACACGGCACAAAGCACATGCTCAGAGACACAAACTTACCAATAGAATACACCACCTATAACAACACAATTAATTGGTCAAATTAAATACTTACAAACCCAATGTAGTACATTCCACATTCCTCACGTAGACAACAGTGAATAAGGATAATTTCTCCTGATCAAAGTAAATATATATTTAAAATTTAGTGTGCCCAATTCATTTCTTCTAATTGATGGGCAATTTAACATTTCCAATCCACCTATCCTGCACATCTTTAGGTTGTGGGGGCAAAACCCACGCAAACATGGGGAGAATGTGCAAACTCCACACGGACAGTGACCCAGAGCCGGGATCGAACCTGGGACCTCGGTGCCGTGAGGCAGCAGCACTAAACACTTCGCCACGTGCTGCCACAAAGTAAATATCTTATCAGGAAATGTTTAAGAATTGGAAACCTAGATGGTCAATGTTAGGAATTTGTACCTGTGTGACTGCAAACTGTGTGACTGAAAGCCATGTAGCTGCTGTGTGATTATAGACTGTGCAACAGAATGCTGTGTGACTGTATGTTGTATGGCTATAAACTGTGACTGTACTCTGTGTGACTAAACACTGTGTAATTGTATGGTGTCTCATTTTGCTATGTGATTGTATGCCATGTGACTGTTTGCTGTTTGGCTGTATATTGTGTGACTGTTTGCTGTTTGACTGTATGCTGAGTGACTGTATGCCATGTGACTTCATGCTATGTGACTGTATACCCTGTGACTATTTGCTGTTTGACTGTATGCCGTGTGGCTGTGCGCCATGTGACTGCATGCTGTGCGACTGTATACCATGTGACTTCTGTTTGACTGTATGCTGTGTGACTGTATGCCATGTGACTGCTGATTGACTGT
The DNA here is from genome assembly GCF_902713615.1 of Scyliorhinus canicula. Classification (NCBI taxonomy): domain Eukaryota; kingdom Metazoa; phylum Chordata; class Chondrichthyes; order Carcharhiniformes; family Scyliorhinidae; genus Scyliorhinus; species Scyliorhinus canicula. Next base: position 102,188,484 of record NC_052157.1, on the reverse strand, counting down.
ATGCTGTGTGGCTGTTTGCCATGTAACTTACTATTTGTATGCTGTGTGGCTATACACCATGTGACTTCTGTTTAACTGTATGCTGTGTGACTGCGCCATGTGACTGTTTTCTGTTTGACTGTATGCTCTGTGACTGTATGCCATGTGACTGCTGTGTGACTGTAAGCGGTGTGACTGTAAGCGGAGTGACTGTAAGCTGTGTGACTGTAAGCTGTGTGACTGTAAGTGGAGTGACTGTAAGCTGCATATGCGATGTGACTTTATGCAGCCTAATGTTACTTTGTGTGTTAACTTCAGAAATCGCAGGACTGAAAAATCTGTGGGGAGGGACGTCACATACTGGTGTACAGGCCAGGATCCACTCACTGGTGACCTGTGAAGATGACCCTACTGGAGTTCACCTGGTCACACAAGGCCATCCATTTACATATCTCCTGTTCTTGTCCCAGTTCCAACATGTTGGAAAGTCGAACATTTTCTGCAACATTTGTGAGGAGTTCCAGCCTCTCTGCCCCCACTCCCCTCCATCCTCACAGATAGTTGCGAGGGAGGGCAGGTGGTGGAGGGGCTCCCAATGCTGGTGTTTGGAGATGGGTTTGCCGAATATGTTGAGGTGTACTACTCTCCTGCCCCAGAAGGCTAATCTGGATACCTCCCCCCCTCTCCCCCCCCCCCCCCTCCCCCCCCCTCACTGGTCTGCCAATCTAAGCCTGGCTTTTCCAGGCAGATTAGTTGAAGTTAGGTCCCCACGCTGCTACAGGCTTTTTCCCCAATAACTCCATAAATTTTGACTGGGTGGGTGGTCCCACAGACATAATCCTGGTTTAACTGTTGGGTTCACAACATTGCAGATTATCAGGAGTAGAATTCTTACCTCTGTTGACATGTAGCTGTAAGGGATCCAAGTTGGAATGTGCGGAACAGAGTGATTCAATCACTGAACTATCTGAATAATTAAAAACGCTAACTTATTTATGCTCCATTCACCTGTTACCCATGATGCTTTCTTGGCGAATTGCAAATATAATACATTATTGATAAAAGAATGACTTCAGAGACACTAATCTTTGGAATGTTAAGTAGCACAGCTCTGAGATATACACAGTTCACAGCGGCGCCCTGCCAATAGTCCATTACTCTGTGGGGAATGAAGGGGAATGTCGACATTTCTCCGACATAGACCCACAAAGGTTTATGACACCCAAGAATGTCAGCAGGCAAACAACAGAAGTGCATGCTTTGATTGCACAGTCTGGCTCCAGCAGGCTGCAGGATTACTGCAGCAAAAGTAGCTGTTGGTCCCAATGAGGTGACTAGTTCATCACTAATGTGCTCAATTAATCATTTTCTGTTGGAACCCATCAGCCCAACAACGATGGCTGACTGGATGGATTGATGATGATGGATTGGTTGGATATTGAACAAATCGATCCTCTTGAGCATTCCGTTTGCAAACCCCATCCCATGTTGTGTTATTTTTGCCCCGGGAAGACAATTTGTGAAGCATGAATCCATTCTATTTCTCTGCCTCTCTTGGTGTGGGGCTTTTTCTGCTGGGTCTCAGTTTCACGCTGCGCCCTCAGAAGCTTTGGTTCATGACTGCCGTGTGGAATGACACTTGCATGTGAAGGTGATTTTTCTTCAGTCGAGCAAAGACAGGGTGCAACAGACCAAAATACAGCATGCACATGCCCAGAGCGCTCAGGAAATCGCCTCATTTTCACAGACATCGGGCAGCTCCATGTCCTTTCCTACATCCCCGCTGCTTTCCTTCCTGCAAGTGGGAACAAACAATATTCATTCTGGTTTGATTTTCCTTTCGCTTGGAGCTTGCCAATTTGAAGGAGGACTTGGTAATAGAGTCCCCTACTCCGAGGCCTCCCCACTCCAGACAGCCCAGTGAGTGGAGACCAGTGTTCCAATCTTGGAATACTGGCTCCACATCCACTTGAGTGGAAGTGGAGCTTCCAGCGTGAGTGGAGAGGTGAATCCCTTCCCACCCATTGGGCGGAATTCTCCGCACTCACGACGGGGCGGAGAATAGCGGGCGGCGTAGATTTTTACTGCCACGCTGGTCCGACGCCCTCCCGCTATTCTCCCCCCCCCCCCCCCCCACGCCTGCCTCCCGACACGAATCGCTGCCCGCTGTTTTTTTACGGCGAGCAGCGATTCTCAGCTGGCCGATGGGCCGATTTCCAAGGCCTTTACGACCGTTTTTATGAACGTCAATCACACCTGGTCTGACCGTTCGTAAAAACGGCCGTAAAGTCCCGACCTGGGGAACCATGGCACCAAATAGCACGGCAGTACCATGGCCGTGCCAAGGGTGCCATGGGCCTGCGATCAGTGGGCACCGATCGCGGGCAGCGGGTACTTACCCCGCACACTCTTTATCCTTCCGCCGCCCCGCTGTATCCATTCGCGGAGCGGCTGAGGGGCATACCGGCCCGCACATGCGCGGGTTTCACGCAAATGCGTGATGACGTCATCCGCGCATACGCGGGTTGGAGTCGTCCAATCCGCGCATGCGCGGCTGACGTCATCTGACGCGTCAGCCGTCGCTAACTCTGGCTAGCGGGCTTAACGAAATTCGTTAAGCCCGCGATGTTCACGGCCGCGGGATGCTAGCCCCGACTGGGGACCAGAATCGGTTCCCGGTCGGGGGGGGGGGGGCCGAGGCTGGCGTCAAATCCGCCCGTTTTTGACGCCAGCCTCACGATTTCTCGCGGGTGCGGAGAATCACGCCCATTGTGTTCCATCCAGCTTGATTCTCCTTGGGGTGCGGACAGTCAGATTAAGGACTTCTCCAGCTGGAAAGACATGGGAGGGACCCAGAGGTCCGCTGGATGTAAATCAATGCAATGGGCTGGCTCATGCTCAAGAGACATTGAAGGGAAGTTGAGGAAGACAATGGACTCTTAATTTTAGGTACCCGCTACTATGTTCAATGTTCCATTCTCCCCCATCCCCAAACCCACATTTCAAACATTATGGACTGAATTCTCCGCCGGCGGGATTCTCTGTTTTGCCAGCAGTCCGGGGGTTTCCCGATGGCGTGGGGCTGCCCCACAATGGGAAACCCCATTGACCAGTTGACAAAATGAAGAAGCCCGATGGCGTGCCACACCAGGGTCGGAAAAACCCACCCTTAATTCCTGGGATCGCAGTGTGAATCGAGGTTAGTGAGCTGCCCTGTCCATGGTCTGAATTGCATTCCAATCGAGTGAGGTCTTACACTACGAATCTTAAGATGCAAAATAAATCCTAATATTTACAGATCACAGCTGATCTGATTGTGACCTCATCTGCCTGCCTCCCCCCGATAACCTTTGACTCCCTTGTCAGTCAAGAATCTAATTCAGCCTTAAACATATTCATTGGCCCTGCCTCCACCCCTCTCTGGGGAAGAGAGTTCCAAAGGCCCATGACCCTTTGAAAGAAAAAGTTCTAGTTCTGGTCTCTTCACACCCCCCCCCCCCCCCCCAGCATCTTATAATGCTGTCCTTATTGAGATGGCATGGAACACCCAGTGGGTATGGAGATGGCATGGAGATCTCAGAGGTATAAAGGTTGCAGGGGGATCTGGGGATTGTGGAGATGGCATCCAGAGGGGTATGGAGGTGGCATGGGGGAATCTGGGAGGGGGGGGGGGGCTGGATAGAGATGGCATGGAGATCTGTGGGGTGTGGAGATGGCGTGGGGAATTTGAGGTGGTGGAGATGGCATGGAGATCTGGGCGGCATGGAGATTACTTCGAGATCTGGTAGATATGGAGATGGCATGGCTATCTGAGAGGTAGGGAGATGGCATGGAGATCTGGAGGGTATGCAGATGGCATGAGGACCTGGGAGGTATAGAGACAGCATGGGGAATCTGGGGATTGTGGAAATTATCTGGGGAGCATGGAGGATCCGGGGGTTGTGGAGGTGGCATGGGGGATCTAGAGGGCATGCACGTGGCATGGAGGGACCTCTGGGGATGTGGAAATCACATGGGAGATCTGTAAGGCATCTTAGGGGTGGGGGTTAAGGGATGAGGTTTGGGGGGACTTTACCAATGGAGGAATGGAGCAATATCGGAAAACGTTACGAGTAGGGAAGGGTGAGGCCACGGCAGGGTTTGAAAACAAGCTTGAGAATTTTAACATTGAGGCTTCGCTAGAGGTAGGGGTCGGTCAATGAGTGCAGGGGTGATGGGGGAACAGGCAGCAGAGTTCTAGCTTATCACTGGGTGGGCACTAGTTTCTTTTCTCAAATGATTTGCTCCATGTTTTTGCTGTTAACCAGCCGGTTTGGAAACAGCACTCGATGTAGTCTGCCACAGGTCAGTGCGGCATTGAACAGCACAGTAACAATGTTCAAGAGAAGAAAATCAACATGGAATTATCTAACGTAACAAAATGGGCATTGGGAAAGGAGAGGATGATAATTACGGGGCATCCTGATTACCATAATTAAATAGGGGTGAGTAAGTGGAGCTAACACAAACCTGCCCCTTGACACCATCTGTTGGAAGAGCTAGAGGCCAAGATAAAGCTGAATTTAATTGGAAAATTGATAGATAAACAAACAATAAACATAATGATTCAGTCAGATACTGTGAGGACAGGGTTCGGAAGTAAAAACAATTCAGGAAAGGCATTTTTGGAGCTACTGACCTCAAATTGATGAGAAAAATTTGAAAACAAAAACGAGATTGAAGGGTCAAGCTCCAAAGCAAAACAAAATACCTTGCCAGCGTTACACTGCCGGAGGTGCCGACATTCAAAACAAGGTCCCGTCTGCCCTCTGAGTAATGGTAAAAGATCTCATGGCACAATTTGACAAATAGCAGCGGTGTTTTCTCTGTGTCCTGCTCAATATTTGTCCTTCAACCAATCGAAAAGCATCTCATTGCCAATGGGGGGGGAGTTTACTGTGTTCAAACTGGCTGTCACACTTCCTACACTCCATCAGTCTAGCATTGGCTGTGAGGTTTCGTGGGGAGACCCTGAGGATCTGAAGGGGTTATATAAATGCAAGTCTTTCCCTTTTGCTGAAGAGAGCTGGAATATGTCATGTAAAAAGAAACAATCTACACAAAGAGATCAAACGGAGATGTTAAAAGGGAAGCACACACGGGGGGGGGGGGGGGGGGGGGGGGGGAGTTTCCAGGTCCTATCCCATTGTGGGAATCATAGTGGGGGGTTTGAGAGGGAGTGGGGGTTGAGGGGGGGGGGGGGGGGGGCACGGGTGATGGAACAACAATGGGTCAGGAACATCTAAAGACCTGTCTGACCCTCAGGGGCGGGAATTTCCAGATCATCGGAGGGGGGTCGCAATTCGGAAAGTTCCCCCCTCCGGGATCTCTCAGATCTACAACTTGTTTCAGAAAAATCTAGAACAATTAAAAACTGCAACAAGCGATGGTTTACAGGAGGTACATTGCAGTAAGATTAGACATAGCAAGAGAGGAAGCTGTCTAAGACCGTCATTAATAATCAAATCCATCGGGCCCCCTTGCCTTGCCCGCAGTGGATGCAAGGTAACATCCCGGTGGGTAGTTGCGGAAACAGGGGGGAAATGGAGTGAAGACAGGCCATCCTGTTTCTCCTCTGGCTCCCTCGGCAATGGTTTATTCTTTATTTAAAAGTTTGCCTTTCAAGTGGTAGTCGCCCAGTGGAGCACCGACAAGGTTGGTTGGTTGGGTGATGCTTGGAGGTCCGGGAGGTTGAGTGGGTGGATGGGTGGGGGTCCTAGAAGGGAGGAGGTGGTGTAAGGGGGCTTGGGGGGGGGGGGGGGGGGGGGACTCCCAGGGACCCCATAGCGGGGTGTCCTCACTTGGGGGTGTGGAGTAGTATCATGATGTAGGGGGTGACATTGTCCATGGGTGGGGGAACCAAGCTCACTTAGAGATCAGGATACCTTTTCAAAACGGCTGCCCGATCTCTGTGTTTAGCTCCCCAGTGCTAGCGTGGGCTAGACTGGTGAGAAACTCCACAGGGCCCAAAAACGTGACTAAGTGTCATTGAATAGTGGTGCGGAACTCGCCAGCAGAGCCGATGGGAAACTCACTGAGAAACCCGCCACAAATTAACGCGCCATATACGTACTCTCTGTCGAACACACAGACACTCTCGCTCTCTCTTACACACACATTTGGCGGGATTCTCTCACCCCGGGGCCAGGCCAGAGAATCACTGGGACCGGTGCCCACGCCGCCGGTCGGGGGCCGCAACACAGGCCCCCCGTCGGTGATTCTCGGCCCGGGATGGGCCAAGCGGCCACGCTAAAAAAGCCGAGTCCAGCCGGCGGCGTCCACACCTGCTCTTACCCGGCAGGACCTCGGCGTGGATGCATCTGGGGGTGGTCTGGTGGTAGGGCCTCCGCTGTGGCCTGGCCCGCAATCGGGGCCTACTGATCGGCGGGCCGGCCTCTTGGACAGGGGACTTCTTTTGTTCTGCGCCGGCCCCTGTAACCCTACGCCATGTTGCATTGGGGCCGGCGCGAGAAGGGAGCCACCGCACGCGCGGCAATCCCACGATGTTGACGCCAGTCTCACTGCGCATTCCCAGACACACGGCGCCCATCTGACGCCGGGAATCGGCAGCTGGATCGGCGTGGGTCGCTCCAGTGCTGTGCTGCCCCCCTGTAGGGGTCGGAATTGTTGTTCCTGAGGCCATGTTGACGCTGTCGAGAAACGGGACGGCATTTACGACGGCGTCAACACTGAGCCTCAGGATCAGAGAATCCCGCCATCGTACTCTCTCTCACACATGCACTCTCTCACACACACAAACACACACTTGCTCTTACTTACACACATGCACTCTCTCACACACACTTCCTCTCTCTCTTCCACGCACACTCTCACATGCACATGCATGCACACACTCACACACACAGTAAAGTTACCTTAATGAAGGGTGCCTTTTGGTGGAATTCTGGAACAAACTCTTGTCTCTGGGATAGTCCAAAATGAAAAGAGAAAAGGAAAGAAAATGCCTTTAATACATGAAAAGGAAATACTGACATAGATAGAGAACAGCTTAGTAGAATGGGTTAGAAAGGAAGCCTGACTGATGGGAATATGCTTTGCAGAATGGGAAAGATTCAGCATCGACCAGACTCCAGGATCACAGGCTGACAGCCCTAGTGGTAGATCCCCTCTCACTAGACAATGAATGCACAGGAGGAGATGTGTGTTGATGAATCTCCCTGTGCTGCCAGCGATTATGCAGAGCTTTGCAGAATAGGCTCAGGACGAGCACGGAACAAGAATCTGTCTGTCATATTGCTATTCGCTCATTGCTGAGTGAGCTAAACCACTCAGGAGCTGGTTTAGCTCACTCAGCTAAATCACTGGCTTTTAAAGCAGACCAAGCAGGCCAGCAGCACGGTTCGATTCCCGTACCAGCCTCCCCGGACAGGCGCCGGAATGTGGCGACTAGGGGCTTTTCACAGTAACTTCATTGAAGCCTACTCGTGACAATAAGCGATTTTCATTTCATTTCATTTTTCAGTCTGGGAAATCAAGCAGATTGAATGAGCTGCCATATCATTTCCGGTCCATTTACGTTGAAAAGGGTTCCTGTTTCTCCTGCCCTCGATTGCACAAAGACCACTAACTCCAGAAAGTGCTCATGAGGAAGAATATCAAAGTTCCAATGGATTTCCCAAAGGTGACAGCCTGCCTTTAAGTGCTTTGGGCTAATACACAGAATTTACAGTGCAGAAGGAGGCCATTCTGCCCATCGAGTCTGCACCGGCTCTACATAAGCCCATGTCTCCACCCTATCCCGGTAACGCCACCTAACCCTTTTGGACACCTAAGGGCAATTTGGCATGGCCAATCTACCTAACCTGCAGATCTTTGGATTGTGGGAGGAAACCGGAGCACCCGGAGGAAACCCACGCAGACATGGGGAGAACGTGCTGACTCCGCACAGACAGTGACCCAAGCCGGGAATCGAACCTGGGAACCCTGGAGCTTTGAAGAAACTGTGCTAACCACTATGCTACCGTGCCACCCTGTGATGGGATGGGATATTCATATGATGAGATATTCCATCATTGGGAGGAAAAAGTGCCAAGCATCTGACGAGCGGTATAAACTGAAGTGTATATACTAGGTGTACATAAAGGGGTGGGATTCACTGGTCTTCTCGGTGGCATGCCATTCACTGGCAGCAGGGTTAGAGAATCCCACTGAAGTCACCCGACCCCACTGGGAGACCTGCGGGCAAGCGTGCACTGCCAGTGGGAACACGGAACCCCAACAGCCGGAATATATAACAGCCGATGTATATAAAGAGAGTATATACACGAGCGGCGGGATTCTCTGATCCTGACATGTTGAAGCCTTCGTAAACGTCGTCGCGTTTCTTGATGGCGCCAACATGGCCTCAGGAGCAGCGATTCTGACCTTATAGGGGCCAGCCATGGCACTGGAGTGACCCACGCCGCTCCAGCTGCCGATCCTTGGCATCAGATGGGGGGTCTGCGCACGCACAGTGGGACCGGCGCCAATGGCACATGCGCAGTTGGCTCCCTTCCTCCGCGCCAGCCCCGACGCACATGGCGTGGGGCTACCAGGGGCCGGCACGGAACAACAGAGGCCCCCAGCCCAAGAGGCCAATTGGTGGGCCCCGATCGTGGCAGGCGACCGCAGAGGCCTCCACCTCGGGGTCGGAGCAGCCCCCACCCTCACCTCACTTTGGGCAGCATGGTAGCATGGTGGTTAGCATAAATGCTTCACAGCTCCAGGGTCCCAGGTTTGATTCCCGGCTGGGTCACTGTCTGTGCGGAGTCTGCACGTCCTCCCCGTGTGTGCGTGGGTTTCCTCCAGGTGCTCCGGTTTCCTCCCACAGTCCAAAGATGTGCGGGTTAGGTGGATTGGCCATGATAAATTGCCCGTAGTGTCCTAGACAGTAAGGTTAAGGGGGGGGTTGTTGGTTACGGGTATAGGGTGGACATGGGTTTGAGTAGGGTGATCATTGCTCGGCACAACATTGAGGGCCGAAGGGCCTGTTCTGTGCTGTACTGTTCTATTCTATAACCTGGCCGCCCCTGGATGCATCCACACCGAGGTTCCGCTGGGTAAGAGCAGGTGTGAACAGCGCCGGCCCATCCTGGGCGGAGAATCACCGGTTGGGGGTCGCATAGAGCAGCCCCCGACCGGCGCCGCGCCGACCGTGCCCGCACCAATGGCACCGATTCTCCGCTCTCCAGAGTATTGGCGGACAGGCTTCGGGGCGGCGTGGCGCGGTTCACGCCCGTCCCGGCAATTCTCTGGCCCGACCCCGGGGTGAGAGAATCCCGCCCCAGGTGTACGTAAAGTGTATATGCCAGGTGGGTAGGTCAGTTGGCTGGACAGCTGGTCCGTGATGCAGAACGAAGCCAACAGCGTGGGTTCATTCCCGTTCCGGCCAAGATTACCATGAAGGCCCTTCTCAACCTTGACCCTATCGTCTGAGGTGTGTAACCTTCAGGTTAATCATCAGCAGTCAGCTCTCTCTCAAAGGGGAGAAAGCAGCCTATGGTCCTTGGGAGCTAGGGTGACTTTCTTTAGAATTCCTTTATTACAAAAACATATGAAAAGTTGCCAATACGTTATGAGTTTGGATACATCTGTCTTCAAAGTCACTCTTGTTAATTAAAGCGCTCTTCAGATACTTGTGCCCAATAGCAGAATCCTGCTTCTGAACACAAACCCTCACCTGCGAACTGAAACGTGATTACAAGTGTAAAAGAATCTTGGACAATCTAGGGCAGGACAAATCAGGAATGTTTTCCAACACAAAGATAGAGGCAGCAAATGTGTGCCAGCTTACTCAATCTGATTGACGTCCCCGTCTAATGAGCAGGTACATTATGACAGACATTAGAGTCCCAGTCCCTTCAAAAGCCTGGGGTATCAGAGAATGAGTACTGAACATTCTACCCTGGGTGACCATCTTCATTATTATTTTTTAAATTTCGAGTACCCAATTCTTTTTTTCCCAATTATGGGGCAATTTAGCGTGGCCAATCCACCTACCCTGCACACCTTTGGGTTGTGGGGGTGAAACCCACGCAAACACGGGGAGAATTTGCAAACTCAACACGGACCTCACCTGGGTCCTCAGTGGCGTGAGGCAGCAGTGCTAACCACTGCGCCGCCGTGCCGCCCGACCTTCATTATTCATGATACCTAGGGCTGTAAATCATCTTTCACTAATTAATCAATAGACTCAGAGAACTTCTAATCTGTACAGCCGGCTCCAATGGTAACAATTCAGACACCTGCCATTAGAAATCAGGGAAGAAACAAATTTAAGGTTGTACTGTTTCCAAAGCCAGGACCTACCGATGTCAGAATCCTCTTGATCAAACCTGAACACAGCCTCAATAATGTTAACAAAATCTTCTTCAAGGTGCTCCTTCACTTGCAATTGGCAGAGATGCTTCTTTACCAATAGAAATGTCACAAACCCTTCCTTCCAGAGAGTTTTGACAACACTATCTCTTGGTTACAAGGTTATATTCGAAGATTTTCACTTTTCCTCACCGCATGTCAATCCCCCTTAATTTACTCAATCGGAGCTTGGTCCTTGCATTGTTCCTCTTCAAGAAAGGCAACGGTGGGGAGGCAGCTGGATTCTCAATCCGGACTACAAGAGTTGTAGTGAATGAATTGAAGTCAATTTAAATAAAATGGAGACGGTGAGCTGCCAACTTACTGTTATCCATTTCTCACCATCCCAAAAAAGTGGAAAACCAGGATGGAGTAACACCGTTCTGGTTGGGCCGGCATTTATTGACCATCCCTAGTTGCCTTTCAGAAGATGGTGGTGAGTTGCCTTCTTGAACCGCTGCAGTCCCTGAGGTGTAGGTACACCCACAGTGCTGTTGAGGGAGGAGTTCCAGGATGTTGCCCAGCGACATTGAAGGAATGCGATATATTTCCAAGTCAGGGTGGTGAGTGACTTGGAGGGGAACCTCCAGGTGGTGGAGTTCCCAGGTATCTTGGGGGCATAACCTTAAAATTAGAACCAGGGCCATTGAGAGTGAAAGCAGGAAGCATTTTGCACAGTAAGGGCAGCAGCAATCTGGAACTCTTCCGTCAAACGGCAGTGAGTGCTGGAGGATAATTGATTATTTTTAACAGAACTTATAGATTGTCATGAGGTATGGAGTGAAGTAGATTAGCCAGGATGGCAGAACAAGCTTAATGGAATAAATGGCCACTATGTTCGTAAGGAGAGCTGTGTGAATTGCACTTGCTCTGTACAGGATGCATTGCTTAAAGGAATACATTGGTTGTCTACAACGATTGGCTCTACAAAAAGTTACAGCTGACTTATTACTTAGGCAAAGCCAAGCAGTGACTACAGTCATGATATGCAGATATCCATCCCCGGCAGATATTGTCAGGATCAAGATGGTGGCTGGTTTGCTCCAGCTGTCGTTGTTCGACAGGCTGCGCCCCGCTCGTATGTTGTACGTATGGCTGATGGTTCTGTTGTGCGATGAAACAGAGGGGCACTGCGCAAAGTTGCCTGACCACAACCACTTTCTTCTCCGTTTCAGTCCATTGTTTTGCCACCTCCTGATACCTCGAACTACGAGGCCACCAGTCAGGCTTCCATCCCGCCTGTCAAGGCGCTGTCGTCCCCACCATCACCTCTCCGCAGGTCGACAAGGGTCAGATGCCAGCCCCAGAGACTGGACTTATGAACATTTGTTTTGTTTACTATTTTCTGTTTTCTCACATTAGACAGCTGTCTTCACATGTAAATACGTTCTCATGTGCCACCGCTTGTAAATATGTTAATACTTGCCACCACATGTAAGCACATTCCCATGTGCCAACGAAACAGAAAAAAGGGGAGATGTCATGATATGCAGACATGCAGATAATGATATACAGACAGGCATAGACAGGCAGCTAATGAACACAGAGAACAGGACATGACCAATGAGCAGGCAGGACACTCACGGGTGGTATCTCACTATAAAAGGCACGAGGCATTCAACTCCGCCTCTTTCCACTGATAACATCTACAGAGTGAGTCAAGGTGTATGTACAGTATCACACCTCCAGCACGTGGCTAAGGGCTAGTCTGGTTCAGTCAGACAGAGTAACCACACATAGGTTAGCAGAGAGTCAAACTCAGAGAACTGTGCTAACTATGCTACTAGTTCAATAAATCAGATTGAACTAACTTCAAGGTCTGGAGTATCTTTTGGTTAAAGCAGCATCCAGTTGCAGCCTGTGTTATCCCAAAGTACGTAACACAACAATTATTTTTGCTGTATTCAACATGGTTCACGTGGAAGGTTCCCTATCATCTGGATACGTCTTGTTTTTGTTAAAATTAATGTTTGTGCTGTTCGGGGCTCGGACAGCAGTGTGGAGCAGCAATCATACTTCCTTCGTGGTTCAATGCTGCTGGAGTGCTGTCTGATAGAAGGGTCAATACAGTATCGAAGATATGTATGAGAGTCATTAAGACAATAGGTACTTAGAAAGAAAGACCTGCATTTATACAGTGCCTTTCATATCTTGAGGACAAAGCAAAAGGCTTTACAACCAATAAAGCACTTTTGGAAATGTAGTTACTATAACGCAGGAAATGTCATGGCCAGTTTAAGCACAGCAAGCTCCCAATCAGCGGCAATGAGATAATGGCCAGATAGTCTGTGTTTGTGATCGTAGAATCGCTACAGTGCAAAAGAAGGGCATTTGGCTCATCGGGTCTGCATCTACCATCTGAAAGAGCACTCAACCTCGGCCTACTCCCCTGCCGTATCCCGTAGCCCCATCTAATCTACACACCTTTGGACACTAAGGGGCAATTCAGTGTGGCCAATCCACCTAACCTACACATCTTTGTACACGAAGGGGCAATGAAGTGCAGCCAATCCACCTAACCTACACATCTTTGTACACGAAGGGGCAATGAAGTGTGGCCAATCCACCTAACCTACACATCTTTGGACACTAAGGGACAATTAAGCATGGTCAGGTGGCATGGTGGTGCAGTGGTTAGCACTGCTGCCTACGGTGCCGAGGACCTGGGTTTGACCCAGGCCCCGGGTCACTGTCTGTGTGGACTCCTCATGTCTGCGTGGGTTTCACACCCACAACCCAAAGGGTATTTTAAATTTCTGAAAAAAAAGTTTGGCGTGGCCAACCTTTGGACACTAAGGGCAATTTAGCACGGCCAATCTACCTAACCTGCACATCTTTGGATTGTTGGTTAATGGGCAACACATTGGACTATATACCGGGGATAACTCTCCTGCTCTTCTTCAAAATCGTGACAGACAAGAGGGGAAATGAGGCCTCAATTAAATGCAAGTGTTAGCAAGTGGGAAAGTGTGGAACCCACCCTTCATCACCTGAGGAAGGAGCTGCGCTCCGAAAGCTAGTGATTCGAAACAAACTTGTTAGACTTTAACCTGGTGTTGTAAGACTGCTTACTGTTCCCTCCTTGTTTAAGGAAGGATTCAAATGTGTTGGAGGGGGTTCAGAAGAGCTTTACTAGATTTATACCTGGAATAGACGGGTGGTCTGATGAGGAAAGGTTGGACAGACTGAGCTTGTTGCCACTGGAGTTTAGAAGAGTGAGGGGTGACTTGATTGAAATATATAAGATCCTGAATGGTGTTGACCAGGTGGAAGTTGAAAGGATGTTTCCTCTTGGGGTGAGTCCCGGACTAGGAGGCACAATTTTAAAATTAGGGGTTGACGGTTTAGGAGGACTATGCGACACTGAAACTCTCTGCCTCAGAGGGTGGTGGAGGTGGGGGGTCACTGAATATTTTATAAGGCAGAGGTAGATAGATTCTCGTTCGTCAAGAGAGTCAAAGATTATCGGAGATAGATGGGAATGTAGAACTTGAACCACTAACAGATCAGCCAATGATCTTATGAATGATGGGGCAGGCAAAGGGGCCGAATGCCAACTTCTGTTTCTATTTCGTATGTTTGAATGTTTCAACTTGCCCATTCTGGTTTTAGCTGAGCCTGGAAAGTAGGTTGGGGCGATCAGATCCAGGCGGACAACTTAAATATGAAAATGAGGATGAATGCCTCATCGCTGTGTCGGTCTGGAAACATTAACTGTTCAAATCCGGGTTTCCTGAGTCTCAGCAGCTTCATCAAGGGAACAAATGAGCTCAATTCAGGAGTTAACTGCCTTCACTTATACCACCTGGATCCAAGTTTCTGTCTGTAAAGCCCATGTGATCCCCCCTCTCTCCCCTCTCCACTAACAATGTCCCCAATGTCTCTGATCCCACCCCGTGGCCTCTGAGTTCCGACTTCACACCACTCCCACCGAGGCCTCCGAGCCCCATCCCTCTCCCCCGATCTCTAATCGTTCCTCCCTCCCATCACTTGGATCCTCAATCTCCCTGCAATGTTCTCAGTGTGGACCTACCTGCTACAGATTTGTGTTGATGAGAATATCTAGGGATTTGGAGGAAACAAGGGTAAAGGGAGTTGACAAACAGATCATCCATTAACTAAATAAATAGCAGAACGGGCTCAAGGGCTGAATGGCCTTCTCCTGTTTTTGATGTTCCCAAGTTGAGCTAACAGATAAAACATTGTACAGGAGCCCGAAGGATGCTTTTCTCAAATGGAAGGCTGTGACTAGTGCCGTTCCACAGGGATCAGTTCTCTGTTGTTTGTAGTGGATACAAATTATTTGGAAGAAAATGTGTTTTATGATTAGTAAGTTTGCAGACAACACAAAAATTGGTGGAGTTGCGGATAGTGAAGAGGGTTATCAGACAATACAGCAGGATATAAACTGGTTGGAGTCTTGGGCGGAGAAATGGCAGATGGAGTTTAATCCGGACAAGTGTGAGGTAATCACTTTGGAAGGTCCAATGCATTTAGGAATTACACAGTAAATGGCAGAACTCTTGTGAGTATTGACAGGCAGAGAGATCTGGGCGTGCATGTCCACTGATCACGGAAAATGCCACGCATGTGGATAAGTTGGTCAAGAAGGCATACCGCATGCTAGCCTTCATCAGTCGGGGCATTGAATATAAAAATTGGCACGGTCATGTTGTAGCTGTACAGGACCTTAGTTAGGCCTAATTTTGAATATTGTGTACAATTCTGGTCACCACACTACCAGAAGGATGTGGATGCTTTGGAGAGGGTACAGAAGTGGTTTACTAGGATGTTGCCTGTATGGAGGGCATTAGCTATGCGGAGAGATTAGATAAACTCGGTCTGTTCTCACTGGAACAACGGAGGTTGAGAGGCGACCTGATCGAGGTCTACAAGATTATGAGTGGCATGGACAGAGTGGATAGTTAGATGCTCATTCCTAGGAAAGGAGCGTCAAGTACTAGGGGACATAGGTTTAAAGTGCGTGGGGAAAAGTTTCGACCAGATGTGCGAGGCAAGGTGTTTACACAGAGGGTGGTAAATATATGGAACACACTGCCTGGGAGGTGGTGGGAGCAGGTACGAGAGCAGCATTTAAGGGGCATCTAGACAAATATATGAATAGGATGGGAATGGAAGGATACGGACTCTGTGAGGGCATATGGTGTTAGTTTAGACAGGTTCCAATGGTCGGCTCATGCTTGGAGGGCCGAAGATCCTGTTCCTGCGCTGCATTGTTCTTTGAGTAAATACTACACAGATCCACACTATAAGAAGCATTGGCTCATTGCTGCTGCCTTTGCTTCATGTGACCTAATCTAGAAGTAGATTTTGGACCTCCTCCTAAGATGCAAAGCAGCAACGGTATTGTCCTGAATTTCAAACCACCGTTTAATCGGTGGTGGTGACACTTAGGTAGTCCGAGTTGCTGTGGCAACACACATTTTTTTTTTTTTTCTTCTTTTAAATTTCTTTTTTCCAATGAAGGGCAATTTAGCGTGGCCAATTCACCTACCCTGCACATCTTTGTGTTGTGGGGGGTGAAACCCACACAGACACCGGGGAGAATGTGCAAACTCCCACGGACAGTGTGACCCGGGGCCGAGATCGAACCGGGGTCCTCAGTGCGTGAGGCGCAGTGCTAACCCACTGCACCAGCGTGCCTGCCCTCTCTCTCCGACTCTTCTGCCTGCCATTGGTCGATTATTGGAAGGCTTTGCAAGCTGCTACTCACCTATTTGGCCGTTGCATGAACACACCTTCCTTGGCCTGTGTGGAAGTGAACCCTGAGCTACTGACTCAGAGGCAGGGACATTATCACAGACGCCACACACGACTCACCTCTCATTTATACCAGTACACAGGCTGAAAGCTGAGCACTCACATGAGAAGGTTTCCTGGTGCCGACATGATCTCCCCTCCTTCCTGCTCTGAAACCAATGGGTTTCCAAAGGAGCGTTCCTTAACATGGCCTTCACCAAATCTACAACAGAGAGATGATACTTCACAAGTTTTGGCATTGGTGAATCAATATTGTTTTAACATAGAACATAGAGTGCAGAAGAGGCCATTCAGCCCATCGAGTCTGCAACGACCGATCTTAAGCCCGCTTTCCACCTATAGCTCCCGTAACCCAATAACCCTCCTAGCCTTTTTGGACCAAGGGCAATTTATCATGGCCAATCCACCTAACCCGCAGCATCTTTGGACTGGGGTGAGGAAACCGAGCACCCAGAGGAACCCACGCAGACACGGGGAGAACGTGCAGACTCCGCACAGACAGTGACCCAGCAGGCGAATCGAACCTGGACCTGGCGCTATGAAGCCACAAGTGCTATCCACTTGTGCTACAGTGCTGTTATTTGACAACGGCTTTCAATGGCAGCAAAGCTCATATAACCGTACTCTGAGTTTCAATAAAGCTACATGTGCTGTAAGAGGCTAGTGTCATCTAATGATTTAAGAGCTCAATCCCTTCAGTAATAATTTGAAAGTTAGATGGTTCTCTTCGACCCCCTGGCATTGAAGCGGAGTGTTTGCTGAGGCCTTCCAAGGCTCTCTCCCTGTGCCACACTGTGCTTCTAGAAGTGAATCTCGAGCACTTCCACCTACATTTAACGCGAGTTCTGGGTGTCCATCCCTCCCCAACCTCCAGAGAAATCTCCTCACAGAGCACCTCAGAAGTAAAAAAAAAAACAGTACAACAGGGCAGCACGGTGGCAGAGTGGGTTTAGCCCTGTTGCCTCACGGCGCCGAGGTCCCAGGTTCGATCCGGCTCTGGGTCACTGTCCGTGTAGAGTTTGCACATTCTCCAGTGTCCGCGTGGGGTTTCGCCCCCACAACCCAAAAGATGTGCAGGGTAGGTCAATTGGCCACAGTAAATGTCCCTCGGTAATGGGAGAAAATTAATTGGGTATTCTCAATTTATGTAAAAAAACAGTACAAAACTTGGAAATGACTGGATACTGGCCAAACTGGTGTTGTCTACCTGACTATGGGTCTCCAGCAGTACTGGTGCCAATGGTAGCTGGCATTTGACAACTTGAACTGTTTTTTTTCCTTCCAAGGGATTCCGCGTGTTAAATACAATACAAAGCATTGTCCAGCTAACTCAGCGTGCCCCAGAAGACATCTCACCCAAGGGGGCAGCAGGGTAGCATGGTGTTAGCATAAATGCTTCACAGCTCCAGGGGTCCCAGGTTCGATTCCCGGCTGGTCCACTGTCTGTGTGGAGTCTGCACGTCCTCCCCCTGTTGCGTGGGTTTTTCCTCCGGGTGCGCCGGTTTCCCTCCCACAGTCCAAAGATGTGTAGGTTAGGTGGATTGGCCATGCTAATTGCCCGTAGTGTCCTAATAAAAGTAGGTTAAGGGGGGGGTTGTTTGGGTTACGGGTATAGGGTGGATACGTGGGTTTGAGTAGGGTGATCATGGCTCGGCACAACATTGAGGGCCGAAGGGCCTGTTCTGTGCTGTACTGTTCTATTAACTGCCTGCTCACTGGTCCTATAAATGTACAGGAGATGAGGAGGAAGTGAGAGATAACCTCAGACAACTGCTGGGGTGGGTTTTACACGGAGTGAAGGAGGTCTCGAATGGTTGACTTTTCAAAAGCCTGCCCTGCAGCAATAACATAATGGGGGTGTCACAAACAGGCTGAGGGTCTGAGTTTTGCCCCTCAGTAGGAGGAAGCCCCACCCTCAGAAACTGCCAGCCAATTCCAGCAAGGAACTTGTGCCTACTCCACTATCTCCACCACCAGCCCGTTCCTCTGGGTCAAGGGTTAGCCAACATGTTCAGTTGGGCCTCTGGCTGCATTCGTGCTGCCAAGAGGAAGCTCCTGGATCTCCAGTTGTATCATGTTGCTGGGACAACCAAGTAGCACAGAGCAGTCCTGAAGACTGGCAAGACCCGACAGAGGCTGAGGTTGGAATGTAAGTGGGGTCCTTCTTGGAAGGCAATGAGTCTGGTACAGGTACTCGGACTCCATCTGTTGGATAACTTCAGGGCCATTAGCACAGTTTCCAGGTGACCACCAACTTGCTTCCACATAGATAACCCTGTCAAGTGCAGGTAACTGAGTTAGATGCTGGGGAGCTGGCCCCCACCACTCTAGCCACCATGGACATCAGCAAAGCTGTGAAGCTGCCACTGGAGCCTGACCAGCTGATGGCAAAGGGAAAGAAAAGCCTGGCCAGGATGAAGAGGCAGCAGCAGAGGCCTAACTGGCGGGATGGGGCTCACTTCTTGCTGCTCTCTGCTCCATAGGGAATAGAATGACAGAGTAAAATTAACCAAGGGAAGCTCTATCAGCCACTAGTGGCAGTAATGCAGTACTGCAACACGCCAGCCCCAATTACTTCCTATTGGTCATTAGATACATATTTATAACACATCCTTAAACAGGCAGATAGACATAGACATAGAACTTACAGTGCAGAAGGAGGCCATTCGGCCCATCGGGTCTGCACCGGCCCTTGGAAAGAGTGCCACACTTAAGCCCACACCTCCACCCCGTACCCATAACCCAGCAACCCCACCCAACCCCTTTGGACACAAAGGGCAATTTAGCATGGTCAATCCACATAACCTGCACGTCTTTGGAGTGTGGGGAGGAAACCGGAGCACCCGGAGGAAACCCACGCAGACATGAGGAGAATGTGCAAACTCCACACAGACGGTGACCCAAGCCGGGAATCAAACCTGGGCCCCTGGAGCTGTGAAGCAACAGTGCTAGCCACTGTGCTACTATTTCTATTCTAAAGCAATAGAAATTTTAAACCTTTCTCAATAAATATAACTTAAGGTAAGAAACATTGACATTGCTCTTGTGGAGTATATCACTATTGCCATTAAAGGTGAAAGGTTTTCTTACCACAGTCGAGAGGCTGGAGATTAACTTGACAGAGTTCATCACCTCCTCCTCGGTGACTTCCACCACACTGCAATGTTCCTCCTCCAGTGGAAGAGGATCAGCCCCATTCTTTGTCACCCATGGATGCAGCTGTACAACAACCACAGGTTAGCATTTACATTTCTTACAAGTAACTGTTCAGAGACCAATTTCTGGTCATGAAAATCCTTCAGTGATTTAAGTGTTTCAAAGAGAACTGACTTTGATGAAGATTATCTGAAACGGCCAAAACCACTCTTATGTCCAACTAAACGCAGAGACAATTTTAAATAAAAAACAGAAATTGCGGGAAATACTCACCCAGTGGGTCTGGCAGTGTCTTCGGAGAGAGAAACAGAGTTAACGCTTCAGGTCAATGACTGAAACATTAACATTATTTATCCCTCTGCAGGTGCTGTCAGATCAGTTTTTCCAGCATTATCGATTTTTTCCGTGACTCTCTGGCCACACCTGTGAGACTTCGCCAGGGTGCCATTTCGTACTGGCGCACACAAACGTGGATCAGTCATAACGGCACCTGGGAGTCTCCCAGGCCATTGGAGACCATCGGGTGGTCTGGGAACAGGGCAGTTTGGTACCCTGGCACCTGGGCACTTTGGCATTGCCAGCCCAGCATTCTGACAGTGCCACCCAGACAGTGCCACCCTAGCACTGTCAGGGTGGCTTAGTGGCACTGCCAGGGTGTCAGTGCCATGGTACCCCAGTGCCAGATTGACATTGTCAGAGGGTCCAGAGGAGCCTTGCCAAGTGTGTGGGGGGGGTTGGTTCCTGGGGGCCTGCGCAATGTTGGGATAGAATGGGGGGGGGGTCAGAAAGTTGGGGGGGGGGGGGCTGAAAGAGTGGTGTGGAAGATTGAGGCTGCTGGACAAAATGGCACCCCGATCTGCGAGGAGTGCGGCCTCAGTGCACTCATCGCAGATCGGGGTGCCATTCTGTCCCGCAGCCTCAATCTTCCACACCACACTTTCAGATAAACTTCCCGAGGCCAGAAAAAACGGCAAAGTGTCGTTGGATAGCGGGATGGTCCTCAGCACTGCAGCCACTGAGAAACACCCTGAGAAACGTAACTTCAGTTTGCTGAACCACAGCCAACATATACCAGAAATAGAGGGTTACAAAGAGGCCAATAAGAAATGGGGAAATTAAGTTAATTAATATAGGCAGAGAAAGTGCGCTGGAGAAACTCTAAGGTCTACAATCTGACTCATCCTCAGGGCCTGGGTACCTTACATGCTCAGGGTCTAAAAGAGCTGCAGAGAAATGGAGGATGTGCTGGTTATGATTTTTTAGAATTCCCTAGATTCTGGAATAGTCCCAGCAGATTGAAAATGTAACATCGCTATTCAAGAAAGCAAGGGCGGGGGGGGGGGGGGGAACACATAATACAGGCCAGTTAGCTTGACATCAGTCATCAGGAAAGAGTTTGAAACTATTATTAAGGAAGTCTTGACAGTGCACTTAGGAAACCATAGTATGTTTAGAACAAGTCTACATTTCATGAAAGGGAAATACTGTTTGACAAATTTATTTGAGTTTCTTGACGATGTAACTAGTCGGGCAGATGAAGGGATTCCAGTAGATATAGTATACTCAGACTTCCGAAAGGCATTCAACAATGTGCCATACAAATGACTAGTACACAAAATACATTGAATATATTTAAGACTGGGGGATAGGCAGATTTTTTTGGTCCTGCAGAGAGTTAAGGGATATGAGAGCAGGCGGGAAAATGGAGTTGGAGCCCAAAATCAGCCATGATTGTATTGGAGGTTGGAGCAGGCTCGATGGGCCGAGTGGCCTACTCCAGCTCCTATTTACTTCAAGCTAATCTCTACCATATGTCAAATCTGCTCGGTTTTGATCTCATTGAAATAAATTACAACCCAGATAGTGGCAGTGAATATTATCTCCTGAGGATATCAAAAGATCTGTTCCAAAACCATTTGATGACTACTGCTTAACTGATATGAGTGAAACACTCGGAGAAAATTGAATTAATGATGCGCCTCAGGTGGTTTGAAAGGATTAACTATGAGTAGTTTGTAGTTACTGAATTGATGATCTGATCTTGATTGCTTTTTATCAACAGGCTCCCACTGAAATTATTTCAAATACACTTGGGTTTTGTTTAATATAAACAATCTGATGACTTTCCTCTGTATCCCACCTGAAATGGAACAACTAATATTTATCTTATCTAATATTAATGCTAATATTACAGAACTAAAATATCGGTAATGAATGCGACACACATTCGCCAGTGGCTCTAACTGAAACAATACAAGGTGTTGGAAGTTTAAAGTCGTGTGTGGTTATTTCATACCTTTATCTGGGGAATTGTAATCCTGGTATCAGGATTCTTATCCAGCATCTGGAGAAGCAAGTCCTTCAGTCCTTCACTAATTTCTGGTCTGGGAAAGATGGATTTAGAATACATGTGAACAACAGACGAGAAAGCAGTATTCATAGGAACAAGCGGACATGAATAGACCATTCCACCATTCACTTCCCCACCTTGAACTCCATCATGTTTTGATTTGAAAATGATCTCTGGAATAAAAGATCCTTTTGTTATTTATGATGCTAAATGCATGATTGTGCAGTCTATGGAACTCTAACTGGTCAGGTGAATGGAAATGGAATTGTGTTCTTCATTGCGAAGGGGATTGAGTTTAAAAGCAGAGAGGTAATGTTGCAGTTGTACAAGGAGCTGGCGAGGCCACACCTGGAGTACTGTGTGCAGTTTTGGTCTCCACACTTGAGAAAGGATGTGCTAGCACCAGAGGGGGTGCAGAGGAGGTTCACTAGGCTGATTCCGGAGTTGAGGGGGTTATTGTATGAGGAGAGGCTGAGTAGATTGGGATTATATTCACTGGAATTCAGAAGTTTGAGGGGGATCTAATAGAAACATATAAAATTTTGAAGGGAATGGAGAAGATAGAAGTAGAAAGGATGTTTCCACTGGTAGGTGAAAGTAGGACAAGAGGGCATAGCCTCAAGACTAGGGGGAGCAGATTTAGGACTGAATCAAGGAGGAACTTCTTCAATTAGAGGGTGGTTAAAGTATGGAATTCCCTACCGAAAGGAGTAGTAGACGCTACTTCATTGAATATATTTAAAGATAGGGTAGATGTTTTTTTGAAAAATAAAGGGATTATGGGATATGGCGAGAATGCGGGTAAGTGGTTCTGAGACCACGAATAGATCAGCCATGATCTTATAGAATGGCGGAGGAGGCTCGAAGGGCCGGACGGTTTACTTCTGCTCCTAGTTCTTATGTATGTAACACCAGATGACAGGCTCAACCCAGTCATAAATGAGTATAATACAACGATGATAATGGATTTGTGAAGGAGAATTATAAGGCAGCATTCCACCCAGTGTGTTCCGGTCACACTATAAACTCCAGGAACAAGTTGAAAAATGCCAGCGGGACCCGATGTTTGAATGTGCATTTTTATTGCACCTTTCACATCCCCAGAACATTTGCTTCGTAGCCAATAAAGGAATTTTGATGTGCAGTTTATGTAAGCAAACATGGCAGCCAATTTGTTCACATTATAATCTGACAAACAACACTGAGATAAATTGATTATTGGTTTTTGGTGATACCGATTGAAAGATAAATGTTGGCCAAGACCTACCCTGCGCTACTTTTAATTACGTTCTGGAACCTCCTCCATTTGCCTGAAGGGGTAGATTGGGCATCCAAAAGAAAGCGCCCACAACAGTGCAGCATTCTATCTGCACTGCACTGGAGTGTCAGACTAAATCTCTGGAGCAAACACCAAACTAACAGTCTTCTAAACAATGTTGGCAGAGCCAATGGATCAAAGTATTCAATTATTGATCTTTGAACTGTGTGCAATAAAGGAAATTAATGTTTCAGTTCCCTGCCCCGCCAAGGTGCTGCGTATGAATACTCCAGATGTACTTGGGCTCAAACCTCCCCTCCAAAAAATTCCTGATCACAAGGAAGAAAAGTTAAATTGAACGGCTGATCCTTTCATTTTCACCAGAACAGCTCTCGTGACATCAAATAGTTTGAACATTTCACCATCTTTACTTACTTCTCTGGAAATTCCACAGGCCAGTTCTTAATCTTGGCATGAAGTGACAGAATATAGTCATCCATAAACGGACACTGCAGACAAAGGTACAAAGTGAGTTCTCTTGCAGTTATCTTCTGTTCCATTTAAACCATTCTTCTGTATTTTGACTGAGGCACAATTAACAGCAAAGAAACAGTCCAGTCAACTTAACTGGTCTAAACTGGTGTTTACGCCCCACCTCCCACTGTACATCATCTCACCCTATCAGGTTATTTTACATCTTTTCTTGTTAGCAACAGAAGAGCAGAAGGAGGCCATTCAGCCCATCGAGCCTGCTCCGCCATTCAATATGGTCATGGCTGATCATCGAATTCAATGCTTTTACCCCACACTATTCCCATATTGATCACTGGAATTTGAAATCTATCAATCTCTGCTTTAAACACACTCAATGACGAGCTTCCAAAGCCCTCTGGAGTCGAGAATTCCAAATATTCACAGCCCTCCGTAGAAAGAAATTTCTCCTCATCGATCCTAGGTGGCTTTTCTCTTATTTGAAATTGTGCCCCTGGTTCTAGACTCCCCAGCCAGGGAAGCATACATTTACCCCTGTTATTCCTTTTGTAGGTTTCAATGAGATCACCTCTCATTCTTCGAAACTCTAGAGAGTACAGGCCCAGTTTGCCCAATCCTCTTCATAAGGTAGTCCCTCCACCCTCGGAGGTGAAGTCTGTTGCAGGGCAGCATGGTAGCATTGTGGATAGCACAATGGCTTCACAGCTCCAGGGTCCCAGGTTCGATTCCAGCTTGGGTCACTGGCTGTGCGGATCTGCACATCCTCCCCGTGTGTGCGTGGGTTTCCTCCGGGTGCTCCGGTTTCCTCCCACAGTCCAAAGATGTGCAGGTTAGGTGGATTGGACATGATAAATTGCCCTTAGTGTCCAAAATTGCCCTTACTGTTGGGTGGGGTTCTGGGTTATGAGGATAGGGTGGAGGTGTTAACCGTGGGTAGGGTGCTCTTTCCAGGAGCCGGTGCAGACTTGATGGGCCGAATGGCCTCCTTCTGCACTGTAAATTCTATGATAACTATGAATCTCTCTGTGGCAATCATGTCCTTTCTGAGGTAAGCGAACTACAACTGCACATATACTCAAATTGATTGTACCACAGAATGGTAGCACATGAATTACCAGTGATTCTCCACATATTGGCTGGGCTTCGGGACGAGGCACTGAGTGGCACCCTCTCTAAAGCCAGGGTCGGATTGACACTGAGAAGGTACTTTGTGCTTGGGCACTACTGTCCTCCAGGCTCCACTGGGTTCACTGTTTGCAGACACTGTGATACAAAGTGCAATGAAAGAAAAAGTAGACCCAAAGCAAGATGCTTGTAAGAGTCAAAACGGACCAAGCAGTTGATGTTTTTCCCTTTAACATTGCAGGTGGAGCAGAGCCCTCAACAAAATGGCAGTGTAGAGGAGAATTCACACAAACAAAACGATCAGAGTCATAATGTTATTGAACGTGTCGAAGGTTGAGCCTCACTTCCAGGCTTTCACAAGCATTACAAATTAGCTGAATCCTGCCACAATACATACCTTGCCAAAGACCAGGCAGTACAAGGTTACGCCAATGGCCCAGACATCCAAGGCCTGTAAAATAACGTTCACATTGTTACTACAAATTCCTGCCCTGATTTTAAAGTAGCTATTGTGCCATTCTAACCTCTCTGTGGCATCAGCCCACCCAGTCTCCACAACACCCACCCTCCAGCCCAACACACACCATACTTTCAATATCTGACCTACTCATTTATAAAGAATGAGTTGCAGGAAAGTGAAACCAGCGGAAACACATGACTCGTGGAATAGTTACAGTAAGGAAACTTAAGGCAGCACGGTAGCACAGTGGTTAGCATAGTTGCTTCACTGCTCCAGGGTCCCTCCGGGTGCTCCGGTTTCCTCACACAGTCCAAAGATGTGCAGGTTAGGTAGATTGGCCATGATAAATTGCCCTTAGTGCCCAAAAGCGTTAAGTGGGGTTACTGGGTTACAGGGCTAGGGTGGAGGCGTGAGCTTAAGTTGGGTGCTCTTTCCAAGGGCCGACTCAGACTCGATGGGCCGAATAGCCTCCTTCTGCACTGTCAATTCTATGATAAGGATGGATGCCATTTAGCTCTTTCTTTCTGAGTTGACTGTAAGAAGGAGCAATCCCACTCCCCAGCCCTGTTCCTGTAACTCTGCCAATCTTCTCTCTTCAGGACCCCCGCCGGGTTGGAGAATCGCCCGGGGCCGGCGTCAATCCCGCCCCTGCTGTGTCCCGAATTCGCAGCCCCCAAGTTTCGGCGGGGGCGGGAATCACGCCGCGCTGGTTGGCGGGTCCCCGTGGCAATTCTCTGGCCCACGATGGGCCGAAGTCCCGCCGCTGAACGTCCCGCAGCATCACCCCCACCCCCTCCCCTACACGCAGCAACACCTCCCAACCCCTCCCCCACATGCATCAACCCCTCCCCCTCCCCCACAAGCAGCATCATCCCCTCCCCCACAAGCAGCATCACCCCCTCCCCCTCCCCCACAGGCATCATCACCCCCTCCCCCTCCCCCACAGGCAGCATCACCCCCTCCCCCTCACGCAGCATCACCCCTCCTCCTCACACAGCATCACCCCCTCCCCCTCTGCCACACACAGCATCACCTCCTCCCCCTCCCCCACACACAGCGTCACCCCTTCCCCCACACACAGCGTCACCCCCTCCCCAACACACGGGGACCCTCTCCCCCTCACACGGCGTCACCCCCTCCCCCTCACACAGCATCACCCCATCCCCCTCACACGGCATCACCCCCTCACCCTCACTCAGCATCACTTCCTCCCCCACCCCTCCCCCACACACAGCATCACCCCTCCCCCTCCCACAGCATCACCCCCTCCCCATCACCCCTCTCCCCTCCCCCACACACAGCATCACCCCCTCCCCCACACACAGCATCACCCCCTCCCCCTCACACGGCATCACCCCCTCACCCTCTCCCCCACACACAGCATCACCCCCTCCCCCTCACACAGCATCACCCCCTCCCCCTCACGCAGCATCAACCCCTCCCCCTCACGCAGCATCACCCCCTCCCCCTCACGCAGCATCACCCCCTCCCCCTCACGCAGCATCACCCCCTCCCCCACACACAGCATCACCCCCTCCCCCACACACAGCATCACCCCCTCCCCCACACACAGCGTCACCCCCTCCCCCACACACGGCGTCACCCCCTCCCCCACACACGGTGTCACCCCCTCCCCCACGGACGGCGTCACCCCCTCCCCCACGGACGGTGTCACCCCCTCCCCCACGGACGGCGTCACCCCCTCCCCCACGGACGGCGTCACCCCCTCCCCCACGGACGGCGTCACCTCCTTCCCCACGGACGGCGTCACCCCCTCCCCCACAAACGACGTCACCCCCTCCCATACGCACACGTCACCCCCTCCCCCACCCCCTCCCCCACACACAGCATCATCCTCTCCCCCACACATGGCATCACCCCCTCCCCCTCACACGGCATCATCCCCTCTCCCTCCAACAGCATCACCCCCTCTCCTCCCCCACACACAGCATCATCCTCTCCCCCACACATGGCATCACCCCCCTCCCCCTCACACGGCATCATCCCCTCTCCCTCCCACAGCATCACCCCCTCTCCTCCCCCACACACAGCATCATCCTCTCCCCCACACACGGCGTCACCCCCTCCCTCTCACATGGCGTCAACCCCTCCCCATCACACAGTGTCACCCCCTCCTCATCACATGGCTTCACCCCCTCCCCCTCACACAGCTTCACCCCCTCCCCCTCACACAGCTTCACCCCCACACATCACCCCCTCCCCCTTCCCCACACAGCGTCACCCCATCCCCCTCACACAGCATCACTCCCTTCCTCACACAGCTTCAACCCCTCCCCCTCACACAGCGTCACCCCTCCCCTTCACACAGCTTTACCCCCTCCCCCTCACACAGCTTCACCCCCACACATCACCTCCTCCCCCTTCCCCACACAGCATCACCCCTCCCCCACACACAGCATCACCCCCTCCCCACACACAGCATCATCCCCTCCCACTCATGCAACATCACCCCCTCCCCCACACACAGCATCACCCCCTCCCCCTCACACAGCATCACCCCCTCCCCCTCACGCAGCATCACCCCCTCCCCCTCACGCAGCATCACCCCCTCCCCCTCACGCAGCATCACCCCCTCCCACTCACGCAGCATCACCCCCTCCCCCACACACAGCATCACCCCCTCCCCCACACACAGCATCACCCCCTCCCCCACACACAGCGTCACCCCCTCCCCCACACACGGCGTCACCCCCCTCCCCCACACACGGTGTCACCCCCTCCCCCACGGACGGCGTCACCCCCCCCCCCCACGGACGGCGTCACCCCCTCCCCCACGGACGGCGTCACCCCCTCCCCCACGGACGGCGTCACCCCCTCCCCCACGGACGGCGTCACCTCCTTCCCCACGGACGGCGTCACCCCCTCCCCCACAAACGACGTCACCCCCTCCCATACGCACACGTCACCCCCCCCCCCCACCCCCTCCCCCACACACAGCATCATCCTCTCCCCCACACATGGCATCACCCCCTCCCCCTCACACGGCATCATCCCCTCTCCCTCCAACAGCATCACTCCCTCTCCTCCCCCACACACAGCATCATCCTCTCCCCCACACATGGCATCACCCCCTCCCCCTCACACGGCATCATCCCCTCTCCCTCCCACAGCATCACCCCCTCTCCTCCCCCACACACAGCATCATCCTCTCCCCCACACACGGCGTCACCCCCTCCCTCTCACATGGCGTCAACCCCTCCCCATCACACAGTGGCACCCCCTCCTCATCACATGGCTTCACCCCCTCCCCCTCACACAGCTTCACCCCCTCCCCCTCACACAGCTTCACCCCCACACATCACCCCCTCCCCCTTCCCCACACAGCGTCACCCCATCCCCCTCACACAGCATCACCCCCTTCCTCACACAGCTTCAACCCCTCCCCCTCACACAGCGTCACCCCTCCCCTTCACACAGCTTTACCCCCTCCCCCTCACACAGCTTCACTCCCACACATCACCTCCTCCCCCTTCCCCACACAGCATCACCCCTCCCCCACACACAGCATCACCCCCTCCCCACACACAGCATCATCCCCTCCCACTCATGCAACATCACCCCCTCCCCCTTCCCCACAAGGCATCACTCCCACTCCCACATCATCATCCCCTCCCCCTACAACATTGGCCCCTGGGGCCTAGGAAGCTGAAGGGGTCATCAATAGTGGAACAATTATAATTGGAAATGCACCAAGAGACCAGAATTAGAGGAGTGTAGATACCTTGGACGACTATAGGGATGGAGGAGGTTACACAGATAGGGAGGATTGTGGCCATGGAGGGATTTGAAAAGGACAAAAATTTTGAAATCAAGACATTGCTGGGCCGGGAGCCGGTGTAGGTCAGTGAGCACAGGGTTATCCTTGGTGTGCCCTAATACGTGATGAGCAGAATTTTGATGACCACAGATTTACAGAGGGTAGAGTGTGGGAGATCAGCCTGGAATACACTGGAGTAGTCGAGCCTGGAAGTTAAATAGACGTGGGTGAAGGTTTCAGCGGCAGACAAACTGTCTGCAACATGATGTTATGACGTTATGGGGGTGGAATTAGGTGTTTTTGAAGACAGCCTGAATTATAAGGTCGGAAGTTCATGTTGGGATCAAATACAACATCAAGATTGCAAACAGATTTGCTTAATGTCAGGAGGGGGATGGAGCCGGGAGAGATGGTGCTGAGGTAAAGCTTGGTGTCTTTATGTGCATTTTTGTGAAGACTCACATCCGATGATATTGACAAAGGGCAGTGCGTAAGTGAGTAATACCAGGGCCAAGGATACAACACCAGAATGCAGGAGTAGAAAGAGAAGACATTGATAGCTAAGAATGTAATCAGTGAGAACAGGCCCCCCAGGTAAACAACAGTGGAGAGGAGGAGGATGGTGTGGTGAAACTGTGTCGAAGACGACCAGGAGGAAAAGTTTCTTTGTTTAAGAAGGGTAGCAGGGAAAATCCAGGGAATTACAGACCTGTGAGCTTGACGTCAGTGGTAGGCAAACTGTTGGAGAAGATACTGAGGGATAGGATCTATTCACATCTGGAAGAAAATAGACTTATCAGTGATAGGCAGCATGGTTCTGTGCAGGGAAGGTCATGTCTTACAAACCTAATAGAATTCTTTGAGGAAGTGACAAAGTTAATTGATGAGGGAAGGGCTGTAGATGTCATATACATGGACTTTAGTAAGGCGTTTGATAAGGTTTCCCATGGCAGGTTGATGGCAAAAGTAAAGTCGTATGGTGTTCAGGGTGTACTAGCTAGATGGATAAAGATCTGGCTGGGCAACAGGAGACAGAGAGTAGTGGTGGAAGGGAGTGTCTCAAAATGGAGAAAGGTGACTAGTGGTGTTCCACAGGGATCCGTGCTCGGACCACTGTTGTTTGTGATCTACATAAATGACCTAGAGGAAGGTATAAGTGGTCTCATTAGCAAGTTTGCAGATGATACTAAGATTGGTGGAGTTGCAGATAGCGAGGAGGACTGTCAGAGAATACAACAAAATATAGACAGATTGGAGAGTTGGGCAGAGAAATGGCAGATGGAGTTCAATCCAGGCAAATGCGAGGTGATGCATTTTGGAAGATCAAATTCAAGAGCGGACTATATGGTCAATGGAAGGGTCCTGGGGAAAATTGATGTACAGAGAGATCTGGGAGTTTTGGTCCATTGTACCCTGAAGGTGGCAACGCAGGTTGATAGAGTGGTCAAGAAGGCATACAGCATGCTTGCCTTCATCGGACGGGGTATTGAGTACAAGAGTCGGCAGGTCATGTTACAGTTGTATAGGACTTTGGTTAGGCCACATTTGGAATACTGCGTGCAGTTCTGGTCGCCACATTACCAGAAGGATGTGGATGCTTTGGAGAAGGTGCAGAGGAGGTTCACCAGGATGTTGCCTGGTATGGAGGGTGCTAGCTATGAAGAAAGGTTGAGTAGATTAGGATTGTTTTCGTTGGAAAGACAGAGGTTGAGGGGGGACCTGATTGAGGTATACAAAATTATGAGAGGTATGGACAGGGTGGATAGCAACAAGCTTTTTCCAAGAGTGGGGGTGTCAGTTACAAGGCGTCACGGTTTCAAGGTGAGAGGGAGAAAGTTTAGGGTGATGTGCGTGGAAAGTTTTTTACGCAGAGGGTGGTGGGTGCCTGGAACGCTTGACCAGCGGAGGTGGTAGAGGCGGGCACGATAGCATTATTTAAGAGGCATCTTTGTTTGTTTAAGAAGGGTAGCAGGGAAAATCCAGGGAATTACAGACCTGTGAGCTTTACGTCAGTGGTAGGCAAACTGTTGGAGAAGATACTGAGGGATAGGATCTATTCACATCTGGAAGAAAATAGACTTATCAGTGATAGGCAGAATGGTTTTGTGCAGGGAAGGTCATGTCTTACAAACCTAATAGGATTCTTTGAGGAAGTGACAAAGTTAATTGATGAGGGAAGGGCTGTAGATGTCAAATACATGAACCCCATATGAACGGGCGGCAACAGAGGGAAGTAGACCTTGGAAAATAGGAGACAGGTTTAGATAAAGGATCTGGATCGGCGCAGGCTGGGAGGGCCGAAGGGCCTGTTCCTGTGCTGTAATTTTCTTTGTTCTCATCACAATCTCATAGGACGTAATTTATGACTTGGATCAGAGCTGGATCCGTAATGTGGCACGGCCAGAAACCTGATCGGAGGGATTCGAACCTGGAATTTTGGGGCAAATGGGAACATATTTGGCAGATGACAACACGTTTGAGGATTTCTGTGAGGAAAAGGAGGTGGGGGTTGGACCGGTAGTTTGCAAGAATGGAGGGAGCTGCCATGTTATGCTCTAGGCGTAGCATAAGCGGCTTCCTTGTGGTGCACTTGACAAAGGAAGGTTCAGACGTGGAGATAACTTCAACACGTTTATTAAACTATTTGCGCTTCTCCTACTCGGGTTCGCCACTACTGTTAATCCTTCTATAGCTACTCAGACTGACGGACCAGTCTGCTACAATCCACATGGTGGGAGTGATATTGAATCAACCCTGTGTCTGTACTCACTGACTGTCTCCACTGTAAAGAGGCAGATCATGTGTGTGGTGTCCTTTATATATGGGTTGGGCATGTCACCTCTGTGTGTATCGTGAATGCCCATTGGTCGTGTCCTATCTAACTGTTCTATCGGTTGAGTGTCTGTGTGTCATGTCTCTGGTGCTCCCTCTAGTGTCTAGCTAGTCTACTTGTATTTACATTAACCCCTTGTGTATTTCCAGTGATGCACATCACCAAATCCCCCCTTTTTTACATGTTACATATTTTCTGTACACTTAAAGAACATCGAACAAAAAACAGGCAGATAGTTATGGCATGTACAAGTCATGAGAACAGTGATGAAACAATAAGTCCAAATCATATGTGTGAGTCCCAAATCCGTCAATCATCATGGTCAAATGTCTCTCTTAGTGGGTTGGTGAATTTGATGGTGGGATGTCCTTGTGAACGCCATCAGTGTCCCTGTGCCCCAGGAACCAAGAAGTGGTCAAATCACTTCACTGTTTGATTATGTGCATCACCACAGGAGCAAGGTTTTTTTTTGAGGAGCAGCATAACAACGGTAGAGTTAAGGGAGAGACAGACAACAACTGAACAGAGAGAAATGGTTACAACATGGGCTAACATGGGGGCCAGGAGGGGAAGTTGGGTGATTGGCAATTTAGTGGGAAGGGGATTGAGGGGACAGCAGGTGGGTCTAATGGACAGGATGAGTCCAGAGAGGGCATGAGGGGAGACCGGAGGGAAACTAGAGACAGATGTGAGTTCAGGGCTAGGACAAAGCAGGGGAGTTAAAGGACGTTTGGCCCAATGAACTAGTGGGAGGGAGGGATTTTTCTTTGGGCACTAGAACATCAATGGTGGAGGGGCCAGTGCAGTTGTGTAAATCGGTAGCTGCAGAAATGTTGTGGTGAATTGAGTCCTAAAGGCTTGTTTGGAGTTTGGGTAAGTGAACTGGGGGCTAGCTTCTTAAGGGAGGGAAATATTAGGGCAGGTGGCAAAAGGTTTATTGCAAGATGGAGATGTTTTCAGGTTCAATTTAGGAGAAGGCAGAGGCGGAGATGGGAGCGATTTGTTGGAGGGGGAATTCCAGAGTTTAGGATCCAGGCAACTGTGGCCGCCAAGGCCGGGGCTGGAGGACTGCAGTCTTCCTGGAGGGTTGTAAGGCTCAAGGAACGGCAGAATCAAAACCATGTTGGGATGTTGAACACGAGAGTGTGAATGTCAAATAAAATTGTTGCCAAGTCACAAAATCCATGGTTACTGAGCGGAGCGACGATGAATGAAAAATCGAGGTTGTGAGTGGGGGAGTGGAAGGTCACAATCCCGATCTCTGGATTCAGGAGCTTTCTTCCAGTTAGTGCTGGAGTGATAAGGCACAAACGGCCGACTTCCTACCTTCCCATGGAAGCACTTCCTGGCATCTGAAAGTGTCTCTGGTGCCATGAATGCCGGAGTCCCAGCTGTACTGGACAGCAAGGCATCATTCCCCTCAAACTGGTTACTGACTCCGAAGTCAGCAATTTTAATATGGCCATCATCGCCCAGGAGCAGGTTTGAAGGTTTGATATCTCGGTGGATGATCTTCTGGTAGTGTACTACAGGAACCATAAAGACAAGATAACATTATTTTGATAAACCATTAATACCGGAATTGAGGACTATTTTCAGTTCCCACTCACAGCAGGTGGAGCAATGGTATGCAGGAGAGACTACACAAGGGACGGGGTGAATGTTCCTCACTCGCCCTGGTCCCGCAAAAAAGTGGTGCTGCTGAGATTTTTACCCAGATTCCTGTAGGACCCCGGGTTTGGCACCTCTCCGAATGGTACCACTGAACGGGGTCTGTGAGGGTCACACTCTGCCCGCTGGGTGTCTGATGTGCGGCAAAAGCCTCTGATTTAAATCTTCACCTAATCTCCCCACCCAATTTTGAGGCCTGCTCGAAAATCAAGATCTCAGGCAGCCTGTAGGTGGCAGGATTCGAAAGCAAGCAATCTGCACCTCTCTCCAATCATCCCAATCTGCCTTTGCAGTAATTTAATTGTTACGCTAAAAAAAGAAGCCATTCAGCCCATCATTTCAGTACCAGCTCTTTGCAACAATAAAGTCCATGGGGTGAATTCTCCACCTCGCCAGTGGCGTTCCGTCGTGGCAGCGGGATTCTCCGTTCCCCCTGCAGACCAATGGTCTTTCCTATTGTAGCCACCTGAAGCCGCCGGGAAGTCTGCAGGCGGGAATGCGCTGCCGGCGAAAGAAAGAATCCCGGCCGGTGGAGAATTGACCCCCATATTTCAATCCGTCCAATCAGGTTCCCGCCCTGCTATAGTACGGCTCCAGCTCGTGTCAAAGCTACAAATGACATCCTGTGTGTCTGTGGCAAAGGTTAACTTTCCCTCCTTGTCCTTCCTGACCTGCCTGCAACCTTTGACATGGTTTGACCACACCATCCTTGTCCAACACCGCTCCACCACTGTTCAGCTGGGTGGGGCTGCTCCCAAACCTGGTTCCATTCGTGTCTATCCACAATCTCAGATAGAGAATCAATGGTTTCACTGGTGTCCCGAAAGGATTTATCCTTGGCTTCAGCCTGTTTCTTGTCTCCATGTCATCCCTTGGCGACATGTCCTGAAAGTATATTATTAGTTTTTCCATGTATTCTAACCATCCCCAGCTCTACATCACCATCCCCAGCTCTACATCAGCTCTACATCATCAGGCCCAGCTCTACATCAGCATCCCCAGCTCTACATCACCATCCCCAGCTCTACATCACCATCCCCAGCTCTACATCACCATCCCCAGCTCTACATCACCATCCCCAGCTCTACATCACCATCCCCAGCTCTACATCACCATCCCCAGCTCTACATCACCATCCCCAGCTCTACATCACCATCCCCAGCTCTACATCACCATCCCCAGCTCTACATCACCATCCCCAGCTCTACATCAGCATCCCCAGCTCTACATCACCATCCCCAGCTCTACATCACCATCCCCAGCTCTACATCACCATCCCCAGCTCTACATCACCATCCCCAGCTCTACATCAGCTCTACATCAACATCCCCAGCTCTACATCACCATCCCCAGCTCTACATCAGCTCTACATCACCATCCCCAGCTCTACATCAGCATCCCCAGCTCTACATCACCATCCCCAGCTCTACATCACCATCCCCAGCTCTACATCACCATCCCCAGCTCTACATCACCATCCCCAGCTCTACATCACCATCCCCAGCTCTACATCACCATCCCCAGCTCTACATCACCATCCCCAGCTCTACATCACCATCCCCAGCTCTACATCACCATCCCCAGCTCTACATCACCATCCCCAGCTCTACATCACCATCCACAGCTCTACATCACCATCCCCAGCTCTACATCACCATCCCCAGCTCTACATCACCATCCCCAGCTCTACATCACCATCCCCAGCTCTACATCACCATCCCCAGCTCTACATCACCATCTCCAGCTCTACATCACCATCCCCAGCTCTACATCACCACCCCCAGCTCTACATCACCATCCCCAGCTCTACATCACCATCCCCAGCTCTACATCAGCATCCCCAGCTCTACATCACCATCCCCAGCTCTACATCACCATCCCCAGCTCTACATCACCATCCCCAGCTCTACCTCAGCATCCCCAGCTCTACATCACCATCCCCAGCTCTACATCAGCTCTACATCACCATCCCCAGCTCTACATCACCATCCCCAGCTCTACATCACCATCCCCAGCTCTACATCAGCTCTACATCACCACCCCCAGCTCTATATCACCATCCCCAGCTCGACATCACCATCCCCAGCTCGACATCACCATCCCCAGCTCGACATCACCATCCCCAGCTCTACATCACCATCCCCAGCTCTACATCACCATCCCCAGCTCTACATCGCCATCCCCAGCTCTACATCGCCATCCCCAGCTCTACATCAGCTCTACATCATCAGCCCCAGCTCTACATTGCCATCCCCAGCTCTACATCGCCATCCCCAGCTCTACATCACCATCCCCAGCTCTACATCACCATCCCCAGCTCTACATCACCATCCCCAGCTCTACATCACCATCCCCAGCTCTACATCACCATCCCCAGCTCTACATCACCATCCCCAGCTCTACATCACCATCCCCAGCTCTACATCACCATCCCCAGCTCTACATCACCATCCCCAGCTCTACTTCACCATCCCCAGCTCTACATCACCATCCCCAGCTCTACATCACCATCCCCAGCTCTACATCACCATCCCCAGCTCTACATCACCATCCCCAGCTCTACATCACCATCCCCAGCTCTACATCACCATCCCCAGCTCTACATCAGCTCTACATCACCATCCCCAGCTCTACATCACCATCCCCAGCTCTACATCACCATCCCCAGCTCTACATCACCATCCCCAGCTCTACATCACCATCCCCAGCTCTACATCACCATCCCCAGCTCTACATCACCATCCCCAGCTCTACATCAGCTCTACATCACCATCCCCAGCTCTACATCACCATCCCCAGCTCTACATCACCATCCCCAGCTCTACATCACCATCCCCAGCTCTACATCACCATCCCCAGCTCTACATCACCATCCCCAGCTCTACATCACCATCCCCAGCTCTACATCAGCTCTACATCATCAGCCCCAGCTCTACATCACCATCCCCAGCTCAACATCACCATCCCCAGCTCTACATCAGCTCTACATCACCATCCCCAGCTCTACATCACCATCCCCAGCTCTACATCACCATCCCCAGCTCTACATCAGCTCTACATCACCATCCCCAGCTCTACATCAGCATCCCCAGCTCTACATCACCATCCCCAGCTCTACATCACCATCCCCAGCTCTACATCAGCTCTACATCACCACCCCCAGCTCTACATCAGCATCCCCAGCTCTACATCAGCTCTACATCACCATCCCCAGCTCTACATCAGCTCTACATCATCAGCCCCAGCTCTGCATCACCATCCCCAGCTCTACATCACCATCCCCATCTTTACATCACCATCCCCAGCTCTACATCAGCTCTACATCACCATCCCCAGCTCTACATCAGCATACCCAGCTCTACATCACCATCCCCAGCTCTACATCACCATCCCCAGCTCTACATCACCATCCCCAGCTCTACATCACCATCCCCAGCTCTACATCACCATCCCCAGCTCTACATCACCATCCCCAGCTCTACATCACCACCCCCAGCTCTACATCAGCATCCCCAGCTCTACATCACCATCCCCAGCTCTACATCAGCTCTACATCACCATCCCCAGCTCTACATCAGCTCTACATCATCAGCCCCAGCTCGACATCACCATCCCCAGCTCTACATCAGCTCTACATCACCATCCCCAGCTCTACATCACCATCCCCAGCTCTACATCACCATCCCCAGCTCTACATCACCATCCCCAGCTCTACATCACCATCCCCAGCTCTACATCACCATCCCCAGCTCTACATCACCATCCCCAGCTCTACATCACCATCCCCAGCTCTACATCACCATCCCCAGCTCTACATCACCTCTACATCACCACCCCCAGCTCTACATCAGCATCCCCAGCTCTACATCAGCTCTACATCACCATCCCCAGCTCTACATCAGCTCTACATCATCAGCCCCAGCTCTGCATCACCATCCCCAGCTCTACATCACCATCCCCAGCTCTACATCACCATCCCCAGCTCTACATCAGCTCTACATCACCATCCCCAGCTCTACATCAGCATACCCAGCTCTACATCACCATCCCCAGCTCTACATCACCATCCCCAGCTCTACATCACCATCCCCAGCTCTACATCACCATCCCCAGCTCTACATCACCATCCCCAGCTCTACATCACCATCCCCAGCTCTACATCACCATCCCCAGCTCTACATCACCCCCCCACCCCCAGCTCTACATCAGCATCCCCAGCTCTACATCACCATCCCCAGCTCTACATCAGCTCTACATCACCATCCCCAGCTCTACATCAGCTCTACATCATCAGCCCCAGCTCGACATCACCATCCCCAGCTCTACATCAGCTCTACATCACCATCCCCAGCTCTACATCACCATCCCCAGCTCTACATCACCATCCCCAGCTCTACATCCCCATCCCCAGCTCTACATCACCATCCCCAGCTCTACATCAGCATCCCCAGCTCTACATCAGCATCCCCAGCTCTACATCACCATCCCCAGCTCTGCATCACCATCCCCAGCTCTACCTCAGCTCTACATCACCATCCCCAGCTCTACATCACCATCCCCAGCTGTACATCACCATCCCCAGCTCTACATCACCACCCCCAGCTCTATATCACCATCCCCAGCTCGACATCACCATCCCCAGCTCTACATCACCATCCCCAGCTCTACATCACCATCCCCAGCTCTACATCACCATCCCCAGCTCTACATCGCCATCCCCAGCTCTACATCGCCATCCCCAGCTCTACATCAGCTCTACATCATCAGCCCCAGCTCTACATTGCCATCCCCAGCTCTACATCGCCATCCCCAGCTCTACATCACCATCCCCAGCTCTACATCACCATCCCCAGCTCTACATCACCATCCCCAGCTCTACATCACCATCCCCAGCTCTACATCACCATCCCCAGCTCTACATCACCATCCCCAGCTCTACATCACCATCCCCAGCTCTACATCACCATCCCCAGCTCTACATCACCATCCCCAGCTCTACATCACCATCCCCAGCTCTACATCACCATCCCCAGCTCTACATCACCATCCCCAGCTCTACATCACCATCCCCAGCTCTACATCACCATCCCCAGCTCTACATCAGCTCTACATCACCATCCCCAGCTCTACATCACCATCCCCAGCTCTACATCACCATCCCCAGCTCTACATCACCATCCCCAGCTCTACATCACCATCCCCAGCTCTACATCACCATCCCCAGCTCTACATCACCATCCCCAGCTCTACATCAGCTCTACATCACCATCCCCAGCTCTACATCACCATCCCCAGCTCTACATCACCATCCCCAGCTCTACATCACCATCCCCAGCTCTACATCACCATCCCCAGCTCTACATCACCATCCCCAGCTCTACATCACCATCCCCAGCTCTACATCAGCTCTACATCATCAGCCCCAGCTCTACATCACCATCCCCAGCTCAACATCACCATCCCCAGCTCTACATCAGCTCTACATCACCATCCCCAGCTCTACATCACCATCCCCAGCTCTACATCACCATCCCCAGCTCTACATCAGCTCTACATCACCATCCCCAGCTCTACATCAGCATCCCCAGCTCTACATCACCATCCCCAGCTCTACATCACCATCCCCAGCTCTACATCAGCTCTACATCACCACCCCCAGCTCTACATCAGCATCCCCAGCTCTACATCAGCTCTACATCACCATCCCCAGCTCTACATCAGCTCTACATCATCAGCCCCAGCTCTGCATCACCATCCCCAGCTCTACATCACCATCCCCAGCTCTACATCAGCTCTACATCACCATCCCCAGCTCTACATCAGCATACCCAGCTCTACATCACCATCCCCAGCTCTACATCACCATCCCCAGCTCTACATCACCATCCCCAGCTCTACATCACCATCCCCAGCTCTACATCACCATCCCCAGCTCTACATCACCATCCCCAGCTCTACATCACCACCCCCAGCTCTACATCAGCATCCCCAGCTCTACATCACCATCCCCAGCTCTACATCAGCTCTACATCACCATCCCCAGCTCTACATCAGCTCTACATCATCAGCCCCAGCTCGACATCACCATCCCCAGCTCTACATCAGCTCTACATCACCATCCCCAGCTCTACATCACCATCCCCAGCTCTACATCAGCTCTACATCACCATCCCCAGCTCTACATCAGCATACCCAGCTCTACATCACCATCCCCAGCTCTACATCACCATCCCCAGCTCTACATCACCATCCCCAGCTCTACATCACCATCCCCAGCTCTACATCACCATCCCCAGCTCTACATCACCATCCCCAGCTCTACATCACCATCCCCAGCTCTACATCACCATCCCCAGCTCTACATCACCCCCCACCCCCAGCTCTACATCAGCATCCCCAGCTCTACATCACCATCCCCAGCTCTACATCAGCTCTACATCACCATCCCCAGCTCTACATCAGCTCTACATCATCAGCCCCAGCTCGACATCACCATCCCCAGCTCTACATCAGCTCTACATCACCATCCCCAGCTCTACATCACCATCCCCAGCTCTACATCACCATCCCCAGCTCTACATCCCCATCCCCAGCTCTACATCACCATCCCCAGCTCTACATCAGCATCCCCAGCTCTACATCAGCATCCCCAGCTCTACATCACCATCCCCAGCTCTGCATCACCATCCCCAGCTCTACCTCAGCTCTACATCACCATCCCCAGCTCTACATCACCATCCCCAGCTGTACATCACCATCCCCAGCTCTACATCAGCATCCCCAGCTCTACATCACCATCCCCAGCTCTACATCACCATCCCCAGCTCTACATCACCATCCCATTAGGGGCCTCACGGTAGCATGGTGGTTAGCATCAATGCTTCACAGCTCCAGGGTCCCAGGTTCAATTCCCGGCTGGGTCACTGTCTGTGTGGAGTCTGCACGTCCTCCCCGTGTGTGCGTGGGTTTCCTCCGGGTGCTCCGGTTTCCTCCCACAGTCCAAAGATGTGCGGGTTAGGTGGATTGGCCATGCTAAATTGCCCGTAGTGTAAGGTTAATGGGGGGGATTGTTGGGTTACGGGTATACGGGTTACGTGGGTTTAAGTAGGGTGATCATTGCTCGGCACAACATCGAGGGCCGAAGGGCCTGTTCTGTGCTGTACTGTTCTATGTTCTATGTTCTATCCCCAGCTCTACATCACCATCCCCAGCTCTACATCACCATCCCCAGCTCTACATCACCATCCCCAGCTCTACATCACCATCCCCAGCTCTACATCAGCATTCCCAGCTCTACATCACCATGCCCAGCTCTACATCACCATCCCCAGCTCTGCATCACCATCCCCAGCTCTACATCACCATCCCCAGCTCTACATCACCATCCCCAGCTCTACATCACCATCCCCAGCTCAACATCAGCATCCCCAGCTCTACATCAGCATCCCCAGCTCTACATCACCATCCCCAGCTCTACATCACCATCCCCAGCTCTACATCACCATCCCCAGCTCTACATCACCATCCCCAGCTCTACATCACCATCCCCAGCTCTACATCAGCATCCCCAGCTCTACATCACCATCTCCAGCTCTGCATCACCATCCCCAGCTCTGCATCACCATCCCCAGCTCTACATCACCATCCCCAGCTCTACATCACCATCCCCAGCTCTACGTCACCATCCCCAGCTCTACATCACCATCCCCAGCTCTACATCACCATCCCCAGCTCTACATCACCTCTACATCACCATCCCCAGCTCTACATCAGCTCTACATCACCATCCCCAGCTCTACGTCAGCATCCCCAGCTCTACATCACCATCCCCAGCTCTACATCACCATCCCCAGCTCTACATCACCATCCCCAGCTCTACATCACCATCCCCAGCTCTACATCACCATCCCCAGCTCTACATCAGCTCTACATCAGCATCCCCAGCTCTACATCACCATCCCCAGCTCTACATCACCATCCCCAGCTCTACATCACCATCCCCAGCTTTACATCACCATCCCCAGCTCTACATCACCATCCCCAGCTCTACATCACCATCCCCAGCTCTACATCACCATCCCCAGCTCTACATCACCATCCCCAGCTCTACATCACCATCCCCAGCTCTACATCACCATCCCCAGCTCTACATCACCATCCCCAGCTCTACATCACCATCCCCAGCTCTACATCACCTCTACATCACCATCCCCAGCTCTACATCAGCTCTACATCACCATCCCCAGCTCTACGTCAGCATCCCCAGCTCTACATCACCATCCCCAGCTCTACATCACCATCCCCAGCTTTACATCACCATCCCCAGCTCTACATCACCATCCCCAGCTCTACATCAGCTCTACATCAGCATCCCCAGCTCTACATCACCA
Source organism: Scyliorhinus canicula (assembly GCF_902713615.1). Classification (NCBI taxonomy): domain Eukaryota; kingdom Metazoa; phylum Chordata; class Chondrichthyes; order Carcharhiniformes; family Scyliorhinidae; genus Scyliorhinus; species Scyliorhinus canicula. Next base: position 102,146,816 of record NC_052157.1, on the reverse strand, counting down.
TCCCCAGCTCTACATCACCATCCCCAGCTCTACATCACCATCCCCAGCTTTACATCACCATCCCCAGCTCTACATCACCATCCCCAGCTCTACATCACCATCCCCAGCTCTACATCACCATCCCCAGCTCTACATCACCATCCCCAGCTCTACATCACCATCCCCAGCTCTACATCACCATCCCCAGCTCTACATCACCATCCCCAGCTCTACATCACCATCCCCAGCTCTACATCACCATCCCCAGCTCTACATCACCATCCCCAGCTCTACATCACCATCCCCAGCTCTACATCACCATCCCCAGCTCTACCTCTCTACTGAATCCATTTCTCTCCCAGACAAACATCTGAGGCGGAGCCAGCCTTTACCCCAGGTGACATACTTGACTTGAGATGAACTCCCAGTCACATGCCCAAACCATCAGTAAGACCATCTGCTTCCACGTCCAGAACTTTGTCCAACTGGCTAACCAATAGAAGTCAGAGAGTGGTGTTGGATGACAAATGTTCAGCCTGAAGCCCAGTTACCAGTGGCGTACTGCAGGGATCAGTTCTGGGTCCTCTGCTGTTTGTGATTTTTATTAATGACTTGGATGAGGGAGTTGAAGGGTGGGTCAGTAAATTTGCAGATGATACGAAGATTGGTGGAGTTGTGGATAGTGAGGAGGGCTGTTGTTGGCTTCAAAGAGACATAGATAGGATTCGGAGCTGGGCTGAGAAGTGGCAGATGGAGTTTAACCCTGAAAAGTGTGAGACTGTCCATTTTGGAAGGACAAATATGAATGCGGAATACAGGGTTAATGGTAGGGTTCTTGGCAATATGTAGGAGCAGAGAGATCTTGGGGTCTATGTTCATAGATCTTTGAAAGTTGCCACTAAATTGGATAGAGCTGTGAAGAAGACCTATGGTGTGCTAGCATTCATTAACAGAGGGACTGAATTTAAGAGCCGTGAGGTGATAACGCAGCTGTACAAAACCTTGGTACGGCCACATTTGGAGAACTGTGTGCAGTTCTGGTTGCCTCATGTTAGGAAGGATGTGGAAGCTTTGGAAAAGGTGCATAGGAGATTTACCAGAATGTTGCCTGGAATGGAGAATAGGTCTGACGAGGAAAGGGTGAGGGTGCTAGGCCTTTTCTCATTAGAACAGAGAAGGATGAGGGGCGACTTAATAGAGGTTTATAAGATGATCAGGGGAATAGATGGAGTAGACAGTCAGAGACTTTTTCCCCATGTAGAACAAACCATTACAAGGGGACATAAATTTAAGGTGAATGGCAGAAGATATAGGGGGGATGTCAGAGGTAGGTTCTTTACCCAGAGGGTAGTGGGGGCATGGAATGCACTGCCTGTGGAAGTAGTTGAGTCGGAAACATTAGGGACCTTCAAGCGGCTATTGGATAGGTACATGGATTACGGTAGAATGATGGGGTGTGGATTAATTTGTTCTTAATCTAGGACAAAAGTTCGGCACAACATCGTGCGCCGTAGGGCCTGTTCTGTGTATTGTTCTATTTACATGTTGTATACATTGTTCTATTACATGTTCTATGTTCTAACTCTGCCCTGCCTCAGCTCACCGGCTGCTGAAACTTTCCTCTCTGCTTCTGTTATCTTCAGATTTGATCATTCCAATGCAGTCTTAACCAGCCTCGCACATTCCACTCTCCATAAAGTGGAGGCCATCCAAAACCCTGCTGCCTGTCTCCTAACTCGCACCAAGTCCTGTTCACCTATCACTTCCTTTGCTCACCAGCCTACACTGACTCCCAGTGTACAACTCCATCCATGGCCTTACCCCCTCCTATCCCTGTCACAGCTCTCTAAGATGCTTCTCCTCCAATGCTAACCTGTTGCACATCACTGATTTTAATCGTTCCACCATTGATGGCCCTAGCTACCTAGGCCCTAAACTCTGAAATTCCCTCCCTAAATATCTCTGCCTCGTTACCTCTCATCTCCTTTATCACGTCCCTTAAATCTTAGCTCTTAGACCAAATGTTTGGTCATTCGACCTACCATCTCCTTTCATGGATTGATACAGATTTGTGATATTGCTCTCCTGGAGCGTCTGGGACATTTTACAATATTAAAGTTGCGATATAAACTCATGTTGTTATTGTTAAGGAAGGATAATCTGACCCAACAGTACAACTTTGTGTGATGCTACTGACATCAACAGCAATGCAACATCCTACATTTATATAGGTCGCACAGTGGCAGGCACTGCTGCCTCACAGCACCAGGGACCCGGGTTCAATTCCGGCCTTAGGTGATTGTCTGTGTGGAGTTTGCACTTTCACCCTGTGCAGACCCAATGAGCTGACCTCTTTCTGCACTGGAGGGATTCTATGATAAAATGCCTTTAGTGTAATAAAGCTTCCCAAGGTATTTCACATGAGCATTATAAAATAAAGTATGGTACTTAACACAAAGGGAATATGTCAGATGACCAAAAGTTTGGTCAAAGAGTAGGTTTTAAGGAGTGTCTTAAAGAGGAACGTGAGGTAGAGAGGTTTAAGGAAAGAATTCAAGAGTTCAGGGCCTGGGCAACTGTGGGACAATTCTGATTGGGAGTTCACAAGCGACCAGAATTAGAGGATTGCAGAGATATATTTGAGGGATGTGCGGCCAGAGGAGGTTACAGAGATAGTTTTGAAAAAGGCTTCAACAAAGCATCATCTGGACTCAAAACGTTAGCTCTTTTCTCTCCCTCCAGATGCTGCCAGACCTGCTGAGATTTTCCAGCACTTTCTCTTTGGTTTTGAGAAAGGCTGTGGAAACAAGGATGGTTCAAATAACATGTAACATCTAGAAAATATTCAAAGACTACTTTCTAGACACTTGTTATGTTTTCCAATCATAAATTCCTATCTCCACATTTATGCCATGTTTTTCTCCACAATCACATTCTGAAGATGCTGTTGTAGTGCAGTATGAGCCATGAAGCTGTGGGTTCAACGTCCAATTCAAGACCTGATGGCCATGGAAGGTGTGTTTGTCATGTAGCCAAACGGGTTGGTTATCAGCCTGTAAATCCTTCCTGATGGCAGATAGTGAGAGTGGAAGTGTTCCCTGGTCAGCCACACTGCAAAGGGCCATAGCAAACCACTGCAGTACTTTGCTAGGCGCAGTCATGGACCATCCAATGGAAGTACATGGTCAACAATGCTCTCTTAGGGTCTGGTAAATCTTGTCTTTAAATGGGTATAACTGTGAATAATTGTGAGGCCCACAAGAAATCAACCCCTCATAAAGCTTACATTAGCTTTTTCCCTTAGAAGTCAATACATAGCAAAACATCCCCATTCGATCCAATGGACCAATTCACTACCAAAAATCCCCATAGAAACAATGGTTCAATCCATAACCAAACACCTCCCATAGGGAACGGACCAATCCAATACAAAATAACCCTAACAGAGACAATGGACCAATCCTGTATTAAAGAGCCCCATAGAGAAAATGGATCAATTCAATATCAAACACGCCGAGAGAGACAATGGGCCAATCAACTACCAAACACCCCTATCGAGACTATGGGCCAATCCAATACCAAATACCCCATTGAGACAACAGGCTAATCCAATCCAATAACAAACACCCCCATATACACAATGGGCCAATGCAGTAGCAAATATCTATTATGGGCCAGAGTTTAGAAAACTCATGGAGTTCACCTGACCCACAACTTTTAATAGATTTTAGTTATGGGGAGCACAAGGGCCCACTTGACAGGTGTGATGCAACAGAAAACTAAAAGTATTTTTAGACAAGTATTTATTCTATGAATCCAGTTAACATTTTATAAACACACAGTTAACAGTTTATCAACTACCAACCCTGATCACCCCCCAAAAGATAGTGTTCTATAGGTAACCCTTAATAACTTTCTAAACAACATCCATAAGCTAAACCCTTTTTAAATAAAGACAGCAGGTTTGCATTCCTTACAGAAACTTTGAAATCGTCAAGTGATCTGGAGACATTCTTTAGATTACAGAGAGAGATCATAACATCTTCTTGCTTTGAATGCAGGGACAGGAATGGTTGTTGCAGGTTCCGGGGTTTAGATATTTCAGTAAGCTCAGGGAAGCTGGTAAAAGAGGGGGAGGGGTGGCATTGTTAGTCAAGGACAGTATTACGGTGGCAGAAAGGACGTTTGATGAGGACTCATCTACTGAGGTAGTATGGGCTGAGGTTAGAAACAGGAAAGGAGGTGTCACCCTGTTGGGAGTTTTCTATAGGCCTCTGAAAAGTTCCAGAGATGGAGAGGAAAGGATTGCAAAGATGACTCTGGATAGGAGCAAAAGTAACAGGGGGACTTTAATTTTCCAAATATTGACTGGAAACGCTATAGTTTGAGTACTTTAGATGGGTCCGTTTTTCTCCAATGTGTGCAGGAGGGTTTGCAGACACAGTATGTAGATAGGCCAACAAGAGGCGAGGCCACATTGGATTTGGTACTGGGTAATGAACCAGGACAGGGACTAGATTTGGAGGTAGGTGAGCACTTTGGTGATAGTGACCACAATTCAGTTACATTTACTTTAGCAATGGAAAGGGATACGTATATACCGCAGGGCAAGAGTTATAGCTGGGGGAAAGGCAATTATGATGCGATGAGGCAAGACTTAGGATGCATAGGATGGGGAAGGAAACTGCAGGGGATGGGCACAATTGAAATGTGGAGCTCATTCAAGGAACCGCTACTGCGTATCCTTGATAAGTATATACCTGTCAGGCAGGGAGGAAGTGGTCGAGCGAGGGAACCGTGGTTTACTAAAGTAGTTGAATCACTTGTCAAGAGGAAGAAGGAGGCTTATGTAAAGATGAGACGTGAAGGTTCAGTTAGGGCGCTCGAGAGTTACAGGTTAGCTAGGAAGGACCTAAAGAGAGAGCTAAGAAGAGACAGGAGAGGACATGAGAAGTCTTTGGCATATAGGATCAAGGATAACCCTGAAGCTTTCTATGGGTATGTCAGGAATAAAAGAATGACTAGGGTAAGAGGATTGTTATCACTAAGGAGGTAGTGATGGGCAAGCTAATGGGGCTAAAGGTAGACAAGTCTCCTGGCCCTGATGGAATGCATCCCAGAGTGCTAAAAGAGATGGCTAGGGAAAATTCAAATGCACTAGTGATAATTTACCAGAATTCACTAGACTCTGGGGTGGTCCCGGTGGATTGGAAATTAGCAAACGTGACACCACTGTTTAAAAAAGGAGGTAGGCAGAAAGCAGGAAATTATAGGCCAGTGAGCTTAACTTCGGTAGTAGGGAAGATGCTGGAATCTATCATCAAGGAAGAAATAGCGAGGCATCTGGATAGAAATTGTCCCATTGGGCAGACGCAGCATGGGTTCATAAAGGGCAGGTCGTGCCTAACTAATTTAGTGGAATTTTTTGAGGACATTACCAGTGCGGTAGATAACGGGGAGCCAATGGATGTGGTATATCTGGATTTCCAGAAAGCCTTTGACAAGGTGCCACACAAAAGGTTGCTGCATAAGATAAAGATGCATGGCATTAAGGGTAAAGTAGTAGCATGGATAGAGGATTGGTTAATTAATAGAAAGCACAAAGTGGGGATTAATGGGTGTTTCTCTGGTTGGCAATCAGTAGCTAGTGGTGTCCCTCAGGGTTCAGTGTTGGGCCCACAATTGTTCACAATTTACATGGATGATTTGGAGTTGGGGACCAAGTGCAATGTGTCCAAGTTTGCAGATGACATTAAGATGAGTGTTAAAGCGAAAAGTGCAGAGGATACTGGAAGTCTGCAGAGGGATTTGGATAGATTAAGTGAATGGGCTAGGGTCTGGCAGATGGAATACGATGTTGACAAATGTGAGGTTATCCATTTTGGTTGGAATAATAGCAAAAGGGATTATTATTTAAATGATAAAATATTAAAACATGCCGCTGTGCAGAGAGACCTGGGTGTGCTCATGCACGAGTCACAAAAAGTTGGTTTACAGGTGCAACAGGTGATTAAGAAGGCAAATGGAATTTTGTCCTTCATTGCTAGAGGGATGGACTTTAAGACTAGGTATGTTATGCTGCAATTGTATACGGTGTTAGTGAGGCCACATCTGGAGTATTGTGTTCAGTTTTGGTCTCCTTACTTGAGAAAGGACGTACTGGCACTGGAGGGTGTGCAGAGGAGATTCACTAGGTTAATCCCAGAGCTGAAGGGGTTGGATTACGAGGAGAGGTTGAGTAGACTGGGACTGTACTCGTTGGAATTTAGAAGGATGAGGGGGGATTTTATAGAAACATTAAAAATTATGAAGGGAATAGATAGGATAGATGTGGGTAGGTTGTTTCCACTGGCGGGTGAAAGCAGAACTAGGGGACATAGCCTCAAAATAAGGGGAAATAGATTTAGGACTGAGTTTAGGAGGAACTTCTTCACCCAAAGGGTTGTGAATCTATGGAATTCCTTGCCCAGTGAAGCAGTTGAGGCTCCTTCATTAAATTCTTTTAAGGTAAAGATAGATAGTTTTTTGAAGAATAAAGGGATTAAGGGTTATGGCGTTCGGGCCGGAAAGTGGAGCTGAGTCCACAAAAGATCAGCCTTGATCTCATTGAATGGCGGAGCAGGCTCGAGGGGCCAGATGGCCTACTCCTGCTCCTAGTTCTTATGTTCTTAAGAGTAGGGCCAGTCAAGGACAGTGGGGGCAAGTTGTGCGTGGAGTCCGAGGAGATAGGAGAGGAGCTAAATGAATATTTTTTGTCAGTATTCACGCAGGATAAAGACAGTGTTGTCGAGGAGGATACTATGATACAGGATACTAGACTAGAAGGGCTTGAGGTTTATATCGTGGGCTGAAGGGCCTGTTCTGTGCTGTATTTCTCTATAAGGAGGAGGTGTTAGCAATTCTGGAAAGTGTGAAAATAGATAAGAACCCTGGGCCGGATGGGATTTATCCTAGGATTCTCTGGGAAGCTAGGGAGGAGATTGCTGAGCCTTTGGCTTTGATCTTTATGTCGTCATTGTCTACAGGAATGGAGCCTTACTTCTGTTGAGGGCAAAGTCTTGGAAAAGTTTATAAGAGATAGGATTTATAATCATCTAGAAAGAGATAATTTCATTAGGGATAGTCAACACGGTTTTGTGAAGGGTAGGTCATGACTCAAAAACCTTATTGAGTTCTTTGTGAAGGTGACCAAAAAGGTAGAAGAGGATAAAGCAGTTGATGTGGTGTATATGGATTTCAGTAAAGCATTTGATAAGGTTCCCAACGGTAGGCTACTGCAGAAAATACGGAGGCATGGGATTCAGGGTGATTCAGCAGTTTGGATCAGAAATTGGCTCGCTGTAAGAAGACAGAGGGTGGTGGTTGTTGGGAAATGTTCAGCCTGGAGTTCAGTTACTAGTGGTGCCTGCGTGGGTTTCCTCCGGGTGCCCCGGTTTCTTCCCACAAGTCCCGAAAGACGTGCTGTTAGGTGAATTGGACATTCTGAATTCTCCCTCAGTGTACCCAAGCATGCGCTGGAATGTGGCGACCATGGGATTTTCACAGTGACTTCATTGCACTGTTAATGTAAGCCTACGTGTGACAATAATAAAGATTATAAGATTATTATAAGCAGTAATAAGCATCAAGAATAGGACTATAGAAAAATTGAAGGCATATCGAGGAAAAAGAAGTTTGGAAATAATGGATTTTGACTCTTTGAAAGAATTCGAAGGGCTGAATGGCCTCATTCTGTGCTTTAATTTTACTATATACATAAATAGAACATCCAAAGCACAAATTTGTTTACTTAAAATGATGTCTACATCTTTTGAACTGTGAAGATTCCAAAAATGAGTAAAGATGGGAAAAAAAGCTCCCTTGAAAAACATTTCAAAGTAACATCATCAACGGCCCAAATTTGTTGCCATAGTTTCAAATTGTTTATAATTGTTACACTGTAATGGCTCAAAACGAGAGCAAAAACAAATTTTAAGCACAAAATAATCTGATTGTTGGAATAAAACTGCAACAACATCAAGAAGGCATTGCTGAAGAGATCAAAATCAAAAATGTGCAATCAGGCCGTTGCTTTGGGAATGCAGTGTTTAATACTCACGGTATTCGATGCCCAGAATGATATCTCTGAAGTAGAAATGTGTCTGTTCTTCAGAGAAGAGGTTATCAGTCGGTACTTCCATCACAGGACTGAACAGTTGAGAGAAAAGAATTGAATAGAATGGGAGAGTTAGGTCAACAACAACAGTGGAAAATAGCCGGGATAATATCAATTTGAGACTTACCCTTTACTCATGAGTTCAAAGACTGAAAGGAGAAGAAGAAAAAGAAGATGAACAGATGGTCATAGAAATTCAAACAAAAATCTTGCAATGGATTCTGTTTAATAAAGAAACAAAAGATTTTAATCATTTAAACCTTAATTTCCCACAAAATGTAACCTGGTCTAATTCTCCAGATGTTTGGATTTTCTTTTTGGAATTTGTTTTAACATTTTCCTCACATTTTTCTCACTTCCGCCTGGCTCCCAACAAATTTGAACGTGGAAGCAAATTGTTAAAAACTGTAGGCTTTTACTGGCTAAACATTGATTTCACAGCCTTTTGAGTTGTGATGTTTATAATGAACATGTTAGCATGAATCAAACACTTTCACAAGTAACAAACACATAGACCAGTGTCGAACATGTCAACAAATATCGAGCATGTTGAGAAGTAACAAACACACTCCTCAGCAGGTAATAAGCCACTTAAAGAAATACTGAAGACAGTTACAAGTATTGGATGGGGAGGCGATGGCTTGGGGCAGCACTGTAGCCTTGTGGTAGCACAATTGCTTCACAGCTCCAGGGTCCCAGGTTCAATTCCAGCTTGGGCCACTGTCTGTGTGGAATCTGCACATCCTCCCCGTGTGTGCGTGGGTTTTCTCCGGGTGCTCCGGTTTCCCCCCACAGTCCAAAGATGTGCGAGTTAGGTGGATTGGCAATGATAAATTGCCCTTCGTGTCCAAAATTGCCCTTAGTGTTGGGTGGGGTTACTGGGTTATGGGGATAAGGTGGAGGTGTTGACATTGGGTAGTGTGCTCTTTCCAAGAGCCGGTGCAGACTCGATGGGCCAAATGGCCTCCTTCTGCACTGCAAATTCTATGATATTACTGGACTAGTAATCCAGTGTCCCAGAGGACTGCTCTGGGGTCCCAGGTTCAAATCCTGTCACTGCAGATGGCGAAATTTGAATTCAATAAAAACAATTTTATTGTTTGGTAGTGTGGATGAGCCTTGGTAGTGTGGATGAGCAGAGGGATCTCGGTGTCCATGTACATAGATCCCTGAATGCTGCCACCCAGGTTGATAGGGTTGTGAAGAAGGCCTATGGTGTGTTGGCCTTTATTGGTAGAGGGATTGAGTTCCGGAGCCATGAGGTCATGTTGCAGTTGTACAAAACTCTAGTACGGCCGCATTTGGAGTATTGCGTACAGTTCTGGTCGCCTCATTATAGGAAGGACGTGGAAGCTTTGGAATGGGTGCAGAGGAGATTTACCAGGATGTTGCCTGGTATGGAGGGAAAATCTTATGAGGAAAGGCTGATGGACTTGAGGTTGTTTTCGTTAGAGAGAAGAAGGTTAAGAGGTGACTTAATAGAGGCACACAAAATGATCAGAGGGTTAGATAGGGTGCACAGTGAGAGCCTTCTCCCGCGGATGGAGGTGGCTAGCACGAGGGGACATAGCCTTAAATTGAGGGGGAATAGATATAGGACAGAGGTCAGAGGTAGGTTTTTTACGCAAAGAGTGGTGAGGCCGTGGAATGCCCTACCTGCAACAGTCGTGAACTCGCCAACATTGAGGGCATTTAAAAGTTTATTGGATAAGCATATGGATGATAATGGCATAGTGTAGGTTAGATGGCCTTTAGTTTTTGACTTCCCATGTCGGTGCAACATCGTGGGCCGAAGGGCCTGTACTGCGCTGTATCGTTCTATGTTCTATGTTCTAATCTGAAATTAAAAGTATAGTGATAACGATTGCCGTAAAAACCCATCTGGTTCACTAATGTCCTTTAGGGAAAGAAATCCCTCAAGGGCAATTAGGGATGGGCAATAAATGATGGAACAACCTGTGACACCCATGAACGAATAGGGTAGATGCTGATAGAATTGTTCCCCTTGTGGGAGAGTCTAGGACAGGGGTGGGCAAACTACGGCCCGCGGGCCGCATGCGGCCCGCCAACGGTCTTTATGCAGCCCACCAAGATCAAGTCATCAAAAAAAATAAATTTTTAAAAAAAAAATTTTTTTTTTAAATAATTATTTTTTTAAAAATAAGGTTAATGGTGGGGCTGTTGGGTTACTGGTATAGGGTGGATACGTTGACTTGAGTAGGGTGATCATTGCTCAGCACAACATCGAGGGCCGAAGGGCCTGTTCTGTGCTGTACTGTTCTATTTTCTATATGAGGCGCCCAGAATCATAACCGGGTGAAGCGCCATTTTTGAAAAGTAGAGAAAAAGAGGGCTAAAGGCAGGATGCCGCCGGGGGAAGCGCTGAGATATATGCCGCACGCTAATTGGTTACAACCGGGACTATTAATTAATATACTATGCGGCCCTTTTAAATTGTGAATTTCTGAATGTGGCCCTTGCACGGAAAAGTTTGCCCACCCCTGGTCTAGGACCTGAGGGAATAATCTCAGTGTAAGGGTTTGCCCATTTAAAACAGAGATTAGGAGGAATTTCTTCTCTCCGAGGATAGTGAATCTATGGAAATCTTTATCACAGAGGCTGGGTCATTAAGTATGTTCAAGGCTGAGATAGACAGATGTTTAATCAGTGAGGGAATCAAGGGTTATGGGGCAAGGTGGAAAAATGGCGTTGCGGGTTATGTCAGATTAGCCATGATCTCATTGATTGGTGGAGCAGACTCGATGGGCCGAATGGCCTGCTTGTGCTCCTACATCTTATGGCCTTATAACAAATGCTTGATATAATAGCATGTTTAAAGGCATTGAACAATAACCATAATCAGTAGCAAGCAGTAAACATGTTAACAAGTCCACGTGACAACATTGAACAGGTTAATACACTTTGTTAAACTAACAGACAGAAGAACTTCACACACACAAGTTCATTTTCTCAATTATTAGGGTGTTCAATATTTGTTGAAGTGTTTATTACTTGTTTGTCTGTTCATTATTTCATAATGTCACAAAACGTGGTTTGGATCTGAGCACCTTTACAATTTTCGACAATGCTCTTGAGACTTAACTGCCCGGAGATTCCTTACAGATCCTTAGTTCGGTTATCGTAATTTCACTGGAAAGATCAATAAGGAATTGCAGGTTAACTGGCTCATTTGCCTCCTCCTGAGTTTCCGACATAATAACAGAAATGCCTATCAAGCCCAGTGCCTGGGAAAACAGATGTTGACGGGAAGGTCAACCTGGCAACACAACTCTTCAGCCCATTGGTGGAGAATGAAGCCACAGAGAAGACGGTAGTCCTGTTTCTCCCCATCGGTCTGCCTGGAAGCTGGGGAAGCAGAGTGACACAGTGGTTAGCACTGCTGCCTCAGAGCACCAGGAACCCAGGTTCAATTCCAGCCTTGGGTGACTGTCTGTTCTGAGTCTGCACGTTCTCCCCGTGTCTGCGAGGGTTTCCTCCGGGTGCTCTGGTTGCCTCCCACAGTCCAAAGATGTGCAGGTTAAGTGGATTGGCCATGCTAAATTGCCCCTCAGTGTCCAAAGATATGCAGCTTGGGTGGATTGTCCGTGATCAATACTCGGGGTTACGGGGATAGGGCAGGAAGTGGTTTTTCGGAGGGTCGGTGCAAACTCGATGGGCCGAAAGGTCTCCTTCTGCACTGTCAGGATTCTATGGATTGAGAATAACATTGGCAGAGATTGAGAGGAACAGTGACAAAGACGCTCCTGCAGAATTGCTGCTCTGCTACTGATGTAATTAAATGCTGCATATTCCTCAGGATGTTCTCACTGGACTGCCATTTTGTAACTAGCTACAGATATACCTCACAGAACAGCAAGGTGCAGGAAACACTCATCATTTCTTTTATCAGATTGACAAACACTATGTAGTACAATACAACAACATTGATGTGGTGTGAGTAAATGTCAAAATAAAACACAGCAAGGCCTTAAAATAGTCAATCACATACCCATGTGTAGTTGGTCTTCAGTGGGATCATCAAGAACCTGGAATATAAGTAAGAGAGGAAATGCATATGGAAAAAAGATTTGTATTTATACAGCACTTTACACAATCTAAAGGTTCCTCCAAGTGTTCTACAGCCAAAAGTGGGCTTATGAAGCGCACTCACTCTTGTAAAAAAAATGCAGCAGATAACCTGTACACAGCAAGATCCCGCAAACAAAAAAGTGATCATTTATTTTAGTGATGTTGATTGAGGGATTAAATATCACACTGGCAACCCCCCCCCCCCCCCCCCCCCCCGGACAACCCTCTTTAATGTAGTACATGGGGATCTATTACACCCACCTGATAGCTCCTCACCACATCAAAAGCAGCTAAGTGCCTTCTGCTGTGTAAAAGAGGAAGTAAAATGGAATTTTTGATGTGGCGAGGAACTGTCAATCATATCAAGATAAACATTGTGATTAGCATTGAAGCAGGGTACTTGGGATGCATTCAAGCGCAGAGGGAAAGATAAATTAACAAACCCTCTAAGCAGCTGTGTCTAGACCAATAAAACTAAATCACTGGCTAATGCAATGTATTGCTGCATGAAATTGCATGTGAGATTTGCATTCAAAGGCTGTGAAGGGATTTGAAGCCCTTTGAAGTGTGCTTGGCTTTCGAGGAAGCCTCCGACATTTGTAACAGCTGCTGCTTTAAACACCTTTGTCTGAGGCAGTAGATATTAGGGAAGGGTATGTGAAAATGCAGTGATTTTTCACTCTACTGTCTGGACTGCTCTTCAGCTTTCAGGCAGGGATGACTGAGGGGAGCATCGGGGGGGGGGGGGTTTGATGAATGTTCTGATGAGGGGGTCTCTGATGGAGGGGTCTGATGGGGGAGTTTGATGGGGTCTCTGATGGAGGTGTCGGTGGGTTGGGGGTTCTGGTCACCCCCATGCATGCATGCTGGGGGGAGGGGGGGCGATCAACCTTAGTCCTGTGGTGGGGGCAGGGCAGGATTTGCATTGTGGGGTGAGGGGGACCGTCACCGGACCTCAGTATCGAGGCTGCCCGCTCAAAATGGCAGTCCACATCTAGCGCCAGCGTAGACCAGTGGTGATTCTCTGCTGGCGGGAGCACTTAAGTCTCCAGAGCGGAGAATCCAGGCCTAAAGTTGAGATCCACCAGTTGAAATTAAAACAACCACTGCGACAAATTTGAACTTAAGCACAACAATTTTTTTAACACTTTCCCTCATGCATTCAAAGAACGATATTAACTCATTGACTGCCTGTTGCAGAATAGCGTCGCTCAGGTGGAAGCTGTCTAGTGTTCTTTGTAAAAGCTAACGCAGACACCAAGCGCAGGAGCTGTTTCCTGGTGGGGTTTTCTCATGCTGTTGAGCTGACAGTAGCAAAGTTGACAGGGAGTGTGGGCTTAAATAATTAAATGATGTGATTAGTCAGATTAATAGAAAACAGAGTAAGTCAGACTAACTGGAAATGACTTAAAGGGGACAGCAGCCGGGGGAGGTGAGATGTACTTACGATGTCTCAATGACAAGAGATTTGGGCAGTTGTATCACTTGGGAGGAAGGGAGGGAGAGAAGGAGGGAGGAAGGGAGTGGAGGAAGGGGCTGCGAGATCAGAACTACTGCCTGTAACCGTTCGGGTGCCTAGGCAGTTGATGTTGCCAAATGTATACATTTCATAAAATTAAACCAATTGAATTATTTGGCAGTCTATTGGAGTTATGACATAAAATCAGTCTGGCAAACTCAAGAACCAGTTCAGCCATTTGCTGAGTTTGGAATGCAAACAATGCACTACTATCTGCTATTGCACGCAGTTGATGAATAACCACCTCACCTCTATCAGCTTGACAATGTTGGGATGGTCAAGTTTCTTCAGTATGGCTATTTCCTGGTAGACTCTTTCCAGGGGTGCCGGGGCCTTTGGCTGTTGGCCAGATGTGGACTTCGATCCTCGAGGAGGAGGACGACCTGCAAACCAGGGCAAGGAATGAGGCATCATCTCAAATGAAAGCAATGATCATGATGAGCATTCCTCAACACAGAACACCATAGGTTTAGTCTGGGAATAGTAGGAGCAGTTTAGTGGTTAAGCAATGCAATGGGGAGAATTTGAAAGCTGTGAAAGAAAAAACGAAAATATATCTCAGCGGGTCTGACAGCACCTGTGGGGAGAGAAGGGAGCTGACGTTTCCAGTCTGGATGACTCTTTGTCAAAGCTGGAGAGAAAGCTGGAGCGTGAAAGTTATGAATATGGAACTACGGGTTTTGTTTTGCAAAACTGAGTTCTCAGCGTCTGACGTGCCAGGGGAGCAAAGGTCACCAGGTCCAATAGGCTAAAGTTTCAGAAGATTCATCTACTTCACTCTGCTAATGGAAGTGATTCTGCTCCAAAACATTTACCCATTGCTTCTTCCGGACACTGACTGACCTGCTGTACGTTTCCATCTGTTTCTATTTGTAATAGCCCCCTCCTGTGGCCATTTGTGTATGTATGTAAATAAATAAAAACTGGTAAAACTAATTCAGTTGGGTACCTGAACTCCATGTGCATGAACCAGTATTTTTGTCCTGCAGAGTTATCAAAGCTCACTCCTGAAATGTCCAGTCAATTCTTACCGAAAGGGCGCTGTGAAAATCTGATAATCTTCCCTCTGCAGAAAAGACTGGTGCAAGCAGAGACCAAATCTGGTAACCCCCTCTCCGCAGAACAGGCTATTGTGAAGGCGGAGGCGTCTTCTGGAAAAGTTGCGAGTAAGATATACTGCTGAACTGCAAAGAAGATCACTACGGGCTGTGGGCCACAGGCTTTAAACCACACTCATACTGTTCAGAAGGTGCACTGAAGAA
Organism: Scyliorhinus canicula; assembly: GCF_902713615.1. NCBI lineage: Eukaryota > Metazoa > Chordata > Chondrichthyes > Carcharhiniformes > Scyliorhinidae > Scyliorhinus > Scyliorhinus canicula. The sequence continues at coordinate 102,131,812 of NC_052157.1, read as the reverse complement.
CTCACCATCTAAAGCAAGAACAGTCACCTTTTGACCTTAATCCTTATTATTTTTTTATCCCTTTCCACCTCTCTGTGTTTGTCTGTCTTGTGTGTGGGTAGAAAGTGGGGCAATTGAAGGAGGAGTAGGTTAGCTTCCTTGTTATCCAGCTGTAATTACTGCAAGGTTCATCTTTATTCCGGTTATAAATAAATAGTAATTGTGTATCAACTTACAAACCCGGTGAATGTAATTATCAGACAGCCAAGGGCCAAGGAGTTTGGGAATTTGTACAAGAATGATCAGGTAATTCACTTGTGTTGTGACTCCGGGGCCTGCGGGATTGGAATTGACTGTGTATTAGCCCAGGGTGTCAGAACATCGGTTACAACATCTTTAAAAGAATAGCTTCTAACATGTTTCTTTCGTTAAACTAACTGGCCTGTAGATTCCTCCTCTCTGTCGCCCTTCCTTTTTGAATAAAGGAATTACATTTACTATCTTCCAATCAAATGGAACCATTCCTCAACACAAGGAATTATAGAAAATTAAAACCAACACGTCAACTATCTCACTGGACATTTCAGGGGCTGTTTAGCACAGGGCTAAATTGCTGGCTTTGAAAGCAGACCAAGCAGGCCAGCGGCACGGTTCGATTCCCATAACAGCCTCCCCGAACAGGCGCCGGAATGTGGCGACTAGGGTCTTTTCACAGTAACTTCATTGAAGTATACTTGTGACAATAAGCGATTTTCATTTCATTTAAAGACCCTAGGATGGAGTCCATTAAGACCCAAGCTCTTTCCAGCCCACAGCTCCAACAGTTTACTTGGTATAATTTCTCTGGTCATTGTAATTTTCCTTAGTTCTTCCCTCCCTTACATTTCCTGGTTTATAGCTGCTTCTGGGGTGTTACTCTATAGTGTAGACCACTGCAAAATTCCAGTTCAATTCATCTCCTTGCGTTCCGTTATCAATTATCCAGAGTCACTTTCTATAGAATTGATGCTCACTTTGTCAACTCTTTTCTTTTAAAAATAATTATAAAATCTCTTACTGTCTGTTTTTAGATTTCTGGCTAGCTTTCCCCCCATACGAGGACCATCTGTTTCCTGTTCCAGGGTGTCCTTGGACACACTGCTTTCCTTGGTTCTGCCATTAACACATTCTGATCCCTTAATGTGCCACTATCAGTGCCCTTCTTAGGCATGATCACCATCATTTACATTCCCTTTTGTCTTTTTGTCCACAACATCTTTGTCAATCTCCACCTATCGCTGGCCCTCTATCCAGCTGCACTGCTCCACACCGCGCCCCCCGCCCCCCCCCATTACAACAGTATAAATCTCATTCCATTTCCAGTTCTCTCTGCCTTTGACAAAGAATCATCCAGACTCGACGCGTTAGCTCCCTTCGCTCTCCACTGATGTCAGACCTGCTAAGATTGCCCAGTACTTTCTGTTTTAATTTCAGATTCCAGCATCAGCAATAATTTGCTTTTATCTTGGAGTTCCAGGGTCATTTGACACTGAGCGAAACACAAGCCAGTTTTATAATCCTTCCTCCCCAACGTGATACCTTATGTGCAGATATTTATAGAGACAAGCTCACCATGGAAAGGGGTGGGAGGGGGTTCTGAATGAGACAGGTAAACCAGGCTGAAATTATCTCAGGTATTTCCAAGGTACAGATCGCCTGCAGTCAGGAAAGATTTCACTTCAACCTGCAAGACTTGCCTTCATTGCTGACGCAATCATTTTGCCCAGCAGCCAGCCTTGATGGGGCTCTTCCCTCTTCCTGCCTCAATGCTGGCCTATTTATTCCTGCCTCTGTGATAAAATTCTGGCTGGAAAAGGTACGCTGGGAAGAAGACAGCCCCTCGGCACAAGTTCCTTTTCCGATTCACTGTCATCTGTTTTGTCACATGGTCCAAGTTGAACACTGGGGTCCTGCTCTCTCACTTTGTCACAATGACTCAATGAAGCTCTGGCCTATATGGTGCTACCAGTTCAGAAGCCAACAGACGTGACCAAGTGGGGAAGTGTGCAACAGTGTGGGTTCTATTTCCTAAACCCACTTCTCTTTTATCTCCTTACATCAATCTTCTGTGTGAGATGGTGAGAAGCCAGTTTTTTTTTGCTATAAATCTAAGAGTAATGTTTGGAGTTGGCAGCCACGGCTTAAGAATTTTTAAAGTGAATTTCACATTATTCCTTTGGTGGCAAATGTTGATGCTGATTAATGGAACACTTTCATCAGGAGCTGGTTTCGATTTCTCACTGTGCTCATTTTGTTAATGTTTGAGATTGCGATCACATCGCTAAATTCTCATCATTCCAACTCAAGTGCCGGCAGCTGTCTGGAGGTTAAACTTTGAACAATGTATATCGAGTTATAGAGTGACAGCCCGCCCAGTAAGAACATCAAGACAAACGGGCTACACAGCTCCAAGATAGCAGTAACAGTTTGTGCGCTCTCATAGAATCCCTACAATGCAGAAGGAGGCCATTCAGCCCATCGGGTCTGCACCGGCCTTGGAAAGAGCACCCTACTTAAGCCCACGCCTCCACCCCATCATCATTACCCAGTAACCCCATCTAACCTTTTTGACACTAAGGGGCAATGCAGTATGGCTAATCCACCTAACCTGCACGTCTTTGGACTGTGGGAGGAAACCGGAGCACCCGGAGGAAACCCACGTAAACACGGGGAGAACGTGCAGACTCCGCACTCGAGACTGGAATTGAACCCGTGACCCTGGAGCTGTGAGGCAGCAGTGCTAACCACTGTGCCACCTTTCGTTTTAACATATTCGCCATAACTGAATCTTTCAAGCAGATATGACCGAGGAGACAGGTGCTGCATTATGAAAGGTGCATCAACATCAGCCCACAATCCATCTCAATCAATCAGACTTAAAGCCACCTAAAGGAAAGATTCTCATTTATATCGCGCTTTTCATCACCGCCAGAATGCATAAATAGCTGCACCTCCTCAATTCTCCAGTGAAACTACCAGCTGAGGTTATGCTCTGAATTTGAGTCTCCCTATATATGTTCTTGAGTTAACTGGCAGCAGTTCCTCCTGTTGACAGTCTGACTGTCTCCCGTGTATGGGAGAGTTGATTCAGTTTCCTTGCTTTTTATTCATTCACAGGATAGGGGAGTCACTGGCTAGGTTAGGTTTATTATGCATTTCTAATTGCCCTCGAGAAGGTGGTGGTAAGCCACCTTTTTAAACGACTACGGTCCGTGAGATGTTGGGGAGGGAGTTACAGAATTTTAACCCAGCGACAGTGAAGGAACGGCGATATATTTCCAAGTCAGGATGGTGAGTGGCTTGGAGGAGAACTTGCAGGTGGTGGTGTTCCCATGTGTCTGCTGCCCTTATCCTTCTAGGTGGCAGATTTGGAAGGTGCTGCTGATGAAATATTGGTGAGTTGCTGCAGTGCATCTTGTAGATGGTGCATACAGCTGCCACTGGGCATTGTTGACGGGGGGAGTGGATGGTTAATGCAATGGGTGGGGAACTGATCTGGCAGGGCTTTCTGTCTGGATGGTGTCGAGCTTCTTGAGTGTTGTAGAAGCTGCACTCATCCAGGCAAGTGCAGAGTGTTCCATTACACTCCTGGCTTGTGTAGGTGATGGACATGCTTTTTTTTGTGGGGGCGGGGGGAGGGGGGTCAGGAGGTGAGTTACTCACTGTAGGATTCCCAGCCTCTGACCTGCTCAGTAGCCACAGTAATTATATGGCTGGTCCAGTTCAGTTTCTGGTCAATGGTAACGCCCAGGATTTTAATGGTGGGGGATTCAGCAATGGTAATGCCATTAAAAGTCAAGTGGTGATGGTTAGATCCTGTCATGTTGGAGATGGTCGCACTTGAGGCACGAATGTTACTTGCCAGGTTACTTATCAACCTAAGCTTGGATACTGTCCAGATCTTGCATTTGGACACGGATTTCTTCACATTGTGTAGCCATTGGCGAACATCCCCACATGTGACCTTATGATGGAGGGTAGATCATTGATAAAGCAGCTGAAGGTGGTTGGAGCTCGGGCACTACCCTGAGGAACTCCTGCAGTGATCATAGAATCACTACTATGCAGAAGGAGGACATTCGGCCCATCAGGTCTGCACTGACCCTCTGAAAGAGCACCCTACCTGGGCCTATGCCCCCACCAATCTCCGTAACCCAGTAATTCTACCTGACCTTTTTGGACACTAAGGGCAATTTAGCACAGCCAATCCACCAAACATGCACATGTTTGGACTGTGGGAAGCAACTGGAGCATCCAGAGGAAACCCACACAGACACAGGGTGAACGTACAAACTCCACACAGTCACCGAGACTGCAATTGAACCCGGGCCCCTGGTGCCATGAGGCAACAGTGGTAACCACTGTGCCACCCTGCTGCCCGGGACTGCGATGATTGACCTCCAAGAAACACAATAATCTTGTGTGTCAGGTATGACTCCAACCAGCAGATTTTTGCCCAATCCGAACAGCGTTTATAGTTTAACCAGGATGAGTCTGTAATGGGGGGGGGGGGGGGGGGGGGGGGGCTGTAATAGTGCAACCCCTGTATGACCTGGGTCAGATATGTGTCTGTTGCACATGTATGTTTGTCAATTTCTCATTAATTCTCTCTCCTTGGCTGTCAAGCACTATGGGACAGAATTTTATGCTACCCAGTAGGTGGATTTTCAGGCAGGGGGAGGCCCGGGAAATGCTCTGGCACCTTCCCCAGCACCTACCCACTCCCCCTCCCACCGCCATCACAATTGCACGAGTGACGGCAAAGTGTCGAGTGGTCCAATAGCCTTGTACCAATTAAGGTTGTTAATTGGCTAGATAATGCCCACTTAAAGACACTTCCCATCTCCACCACTATTTCATGGGCAGCTGGCTAAGACCAGGGATGGGAGGGAAATCCAGCAGGAAACACGGTCCTGGATTTGGGCAGGATAGAGGGCATGCTGCCTCCTTTATGTGCCGCCAATTTCAATTGAATGCTGCTTTTCCCTACCACCCTAAGCTAACTCCTCCCCCCTCATTCGGGCCCGCTGGCTTGGCCTCAGTCATACCAAGTCCTACTTACTTTGCATCCAGTTCCAGCATGAACATTATTGGAGACTGGCTGCAGTTCCAGTAGTGGCCATCACTGCTGGTGGCACTGCTGGGACTAGCGTGTTGCTGGCTGCCAGTTGGCTGGTAGTTCTTGGAACCAGTACCTCAAAGAACAAAGAACAATACAGCACAGGAACAGACCCTTCGGCCCTCCAAGCCTGTGCCGACCATGGTCCCTCCTCCAAAGATGGCAGCAAAAGTCTCGCCTCGAGGTAATTAATGTCCCAATGGAGGTTAAATCTCTGCGAGCCTACCAGATTGGATGAGAGTGGAAGATACACCCACTTCCATATCCAGCCACAGTTCCTACTCACTGAAACCCAGCCCAATGAGACAGCCTGTAGAGAGGAAAGGTGAAGGTTTTTTCCTTCTCTTTGAATGCAGTCCCCATTAACACTAGACATTAACACGGCCGAAACTCGGTTTGAAAAGTAAAGTTCTTTACTGCAGAGCAAGGTGAAAAATTCTGAACTGCGGGTCAGATAACAGCCACTTGGTTTACTCAGCCTTCTAATGACATAATAATATTAAATAAAATCTAGCAAACACTGTCCTCACTCTGGGGGATTGTTTTACTGAATTTAAACAGAATAATTCTGTGGCACTGTGCCCTGCGCATAATCTTGTTCCCTCTACCTACAAAACAGCTGATAGAACTCTGAATGAAAACTTTGGATATAAAGAAAATCAAATAAATGGGGCGAAATTCTCCATTTGAGAGACTATGGGCGGGATTCTCCGCTGCCCGACGGCGATATCATAATCAGCGATCGAACGGAGAATCCACTCCAACGCCCAAATTGGGACCAGCGGCAGTTTGAAGCCAGTCAGCCATGTTCCGCCCCCTCGGAAATGGTGTAATTACGTCGCACACAGTGCGCCATTGTAATGCCGTGGCCGCATCATCGGAAGGCCTTCCCGCGTAGATCCAAGTAGATGGGCCGAATTCCCGGCCACGCAGTTGAAGTGTGGGCTGAGCGGTCGGGAACCCGGCCGACTGTGTCCAGCGCCGCCACTCAGCCGGGATCCGTGCTGCTGGCCGAAGGGGGCTTCCGCGATGGCTGGGGGTTGGCCAGGGGGTGGATTGTGGGGTCGCAGATGGCGGTTTGGGTCCGCACACGGCAGGCTCCATGTTGTACCTCGCAACCGCTGGAGGTCATCGCCGTGCGCATGTGTGGCCAGGGATGAGGCCATTTTCGCCGCGGGAGCCAGGAGTTTCACCCGTCGCCGCTGCTAGCCCATCACTGGTTCCGAATCACCCGTGTGATTCCTGGCCCAGGAGACTGGAGTATCACGGAGGGCCGGAGATTAGGGTGCTGGGCCCGCTAAATGGATGTAAATGGGTCATTAGGACCAATTAGCATTAATTTACATCCTCCTGCTGACGAGTGTGCGGGAACCTAGATCCCGCTGCGGAGCAACGCGTTCAGATCGCGCCCGCCAACACCCGGTGCCAATCCCAATTTTTAAATTCTGTCCCATCTGGGAAATGCACTTCGGGCATCCCAGGAGGGAGGATTCACCCCATTGTGTTTGGTTACTTGTGAAGCAACTGTATCCTCAAAACTAGTTATTCAGACTAGTTACTCATGCCTGACTGGTTACTGACGGTGAGACTGGTTCTGGAGCTTGACTAGATACTCACCACGTGATTGTTACTAAGCGACTGGTTATTTGTAGTATGATTGGTCTGGTTACTGGCTGACTGGTTACTCATGGTGTGATTGGTTACTAACTGATGAACAACCCGGTCATACGGGTTCATGTACTTGGTGTTCGGCATTGTTACCGGACTGACAGGACTTTACACTATTCCTGAAATGATCAGCTAATCAGGAGCTCAGCAACAGGTATTGGCAGAAATCCATTGCTTGTTCAGAGGAAGCAACATGAAAGGCCCATTGATCCTATTATGTGGCACCGGCTTACTTGTACGCTAAGTGCTACAATCTGAAAACCAAATGCCGAGAATTACGCAAATTCTGCCAGAATGGAATCTAAGTGAGAAATCCAAGCTGACTGGTATCTGGGAATGTTTCTGGTGCATACTTACGTGGAAATCCATATTGCTTCATTAGCTTCTTTTTAGAAAGGACCTTCATGGCCTAGAGAAAGAGAGAGAGAGAGAGAGAGAGAGAGCACCCGGTAAGTAACATGGACCAATCCTCACATTACCAAATCTCACTACTCGTTGAAGGCTTACAACAAGCAGCCAGTCTAATGCAACCTATCAGTTAAATGCACTCAGTAAACATCGGTATAGAATTTCCAGGACTACATTTAAATGTTTCAAGGCCTCACGGAGGAGGCATGTTCATACGCAGCTGGCACTAACCACCCTGGAGTTGGTAGGGCCAAGGGGCAAGGCCAGATGTTAAGTGGGCCTTTGGTGCTAAGGGTGGAGAGGGAATCTGGCAGCACCTTCTTCGGAAGAGGTAGCTCAATTGGTTGGTCATGATGGAGATGACACTGAATTTGATACTTCCCAAACTCCACACACTGGTCAGGCGCCATCCTACATAAACACCAATCCATCCCCACCTCACCAGTTCTCAACCTCTCTCTCCTCCTTTACTCTGAAAGTATAACCTCTTTGACCGAGCATTTGTTCCCTTGACCTAATGTCACCTGATGTGGCTCGATCTGCTGGGGGTCTCTGCAATAGGGGAGTTTCTGGCGCGAGTCTCTGTAATGGGGTTTCTGCTGGGGGTCTCTATAATGGGGGGGTTTCTGGTGGGGGTCTCTCTAATGGGTGGTTTCTGGTGGAGGTTTCTGTAATGGGGGAGTTTCTAGTGGGGGTCTCTGCTGGAGGTCTCTGCAATGGCGGGGGTTTCTGGTGAGGGTCGCTGCAATGGGGGTTTCTGGTGGGGGTCTCTGTAATGGTGGAGGTCTCTGCAATGGGGGTTTTTGGTGGGGGTCTGTGCAATGGGAGGGGTTTCTGGTGGGGGTCTCTGCAATGGGGGGGTTTCTGGCGGGGGTCTCTGTAATGGAGGTTTCTGTTGGGGGTCTCTGCAATGGGGGTTTCTGGTGGGGGTCTGTGCAATGGGAGGGGTTTCTGGCGGGGGTCTCTGTAATGGAGGTTTCTGTTGGGGGTCTCTGCAATGGGGGTTTCTGGCGGGGGTCTCTGCAATGGGGGTTTCTGGCGGGGGTCTCTGCAATGGGGGTTTCTGGCGGGGGTCTCTGCAATGGGGGATGTTTCTGGTGGGGATCTCTGTAATGGGGGGTTTCTGGTGGGGATCTCTGTAATGGGGGTTTCTGGTGGGGGTCTCTGCAATGGGGGTTTCTGGTGGGGGTCTCTGCAATGGGGGTTTCTGGTGGGGGTCTCTGCAATGGAGGTTTCTGGTGGGGGTCACTGCAATGGGGGTTTCTGGCGGGGGTCACTGCAATGGGGGTTTCTGGTGGTGGTCTCTGAAATGGGGGTTTCTGGCGGGGGTCTCTGCAATGGGGGTTTCTGGCGGGAGTCTCTGCAATGGAGGTTTCTGGTGGGGGTCTCTGTAATGGGGGTTTCTGGTGGGGGTCTCTGCAATGGGGGTTTCTGGTGGGGTCTGTGCAATGGGGGTTTCTGGTGGGGGTCTCTGAAATGGGGGTTTCTGCTGGGGGTCTCTGTAATGTGGAGGTTTTCAATGTGAGTCTCAATTATTGGGGGTCTCTGTAATGGTGGGGGTCTCTGAAATGGGGGATTCTGCTGGGGGTCTCTAATGGTGGGTTTCTGGTGGGGGTCTCTGCAATGTGGGTTTCTGGTGGGGGGTCTCTGTAATGGGGGTTTCTGGTGGGGGTTTCTGAAGTGGGGGTTCTGGTAGGGGTCTCTGTAATGTGGAGGGTTTTAGTGTGAGTCTCACTTATTGGGGGTCTCTGTAATGGTGGGGACTCTGAAATGGGGTGTATCTGCTGAGGGTGGTGTGGGCAGGATTGGCATTGTGGGGTGGGTTATGTTAGTCCTTTGATGGACTTTGGGGACAACACATGAAATCATAGAATTTACAGTGCAGAAGGAGGCCATTCGGCCCATCGAGTCTGCACCAGCCCTTGGAAAGGGCACCCTATCCAAGCCCACACCCTCACTCTAACCCCGTAACCCAGTAACCCCACATGGACACTAAGGGCAATTTAGCACGGCCAATCCACCTAACCTGCAAATCTTTGGATTGTGGGAGGAATCCGGAGCACCCGGAGGAAACCAACGCAGACACGGGGAGAATGTGCAGACTCCTCACAGACAGTAACCCAGCGGGGGATCGAATTTGGGACCCAGGAGCTGTGAAGCAACTGTGCTAACCATTATCCTACCGTGCTGCCCAACTCTCAAAGAGATATTCCCGGGGCCCTCCGCAAGGTCCCCAGCGCCAAGGCCACACTGGGAAATACCTGCACCAATTCTCACTCACTTTAATCCCGGCCCAGAGGACCGGAAAATCACTCCGGATTGCAGAATCCGGTGCCCGACCATTAATAGAAAGAAAGCGGGTCCGAATGTGACCGATTTGCATCCTCCTGCTGACATGGGGTGCACACCTCGATACCACCGTTAGTCAGTGTGGGACTGGAGCATCGGAACTGCGGCAATCCCGTTATTTGGACTGCGCTGGATTCTCTGCTGCATTGGGAACTCCCCAACCAGAGGCGGGTGGAGAATCCAGCCCCACTTGTTGCTGTCTGGAATATTAAACTGGACATTGACCTTGGATAATAAGCGCAGATTATGGTTCGCCTGTGTGGTGAATGTGATTCACACTATATATAGTTGCCAACATAACTCCGTGTATATATGTTCACTATCCACCATTGTAAGTGCAGTTGCACTATCCGACCACCAGGGGAAGTCACTCTGGGAGTACGCGAGAGTTTGTACTGGGCTCCTCCCTTGGCTCCGCCCAGGACTCCTCCCCCTGGGACCGATGTATAAAGATCAGTGCCTTAGAGCCAGCCTGCCAGTTCACCTGAAGTTCAACGACGAATAGGCTGGCTCTATTGTAAGTGTATTAAAGCCTCTGTTCAGATCCAACTACACATGTTCGCTGAATTGATGGTTCCATCAGCCTGTACCTCAACTGCATTTACCCCACTTGGCATCTTATCTTATACCCATACTCAAAATGTTAACTCCCTTCCTCTCTGCACTGACGCTCCCAGACCTGCTGAGTTTTCCCAGCATTTTCTGTTTATATTTCAGATTTCCAACATCCGCAGTATTTTCCCTTTTATAAAAATCTCGTTTGGGAAGTGTTCCATATCTCAGCAAAATGTGTGGAAAACCACGTGCTCACGTCTGTCCTAAATGCTGGTACTCTAACTCAAAGATTATTTTGTCTTCGTTCTCAATTCCCCCCCCCCCCACCAGCTTGACACTGCCTATCCTAATTGAATCCATTTATCATTTTGAACGCCTCCAACTGTTTAAACGCAAGGGACGAAAAGCCACATTTATGCAATCTGTCCTCATAATTTAATCTTTTATCTCCTGCTCCCGTTCTGGTGAATTGAGCTGTTCTCTCCACCCCCCACCCTCCCGCCTCCCCCCACCCACCACCACTGCTAATTTATGAGGACTTGAGGAATAAAGAAAGTTCAAAGTACCCTCACGTTTTACTCATAACACTAAAAGATAAGAAAGATAACATGGGGAGGAACGTTCACCGGTGGAGATCAAAGAAATATCACTTGCACAATCAGCTGACAAATGTTTGGAACAATATTCTTTCTTCACAAACATACCTGCTCTCCTCAGGGACATTTTTGTTTGATTATCTCCTTGTAGAGAAAGCAAACCTTCTCTTTGAAAAATCTTTAAAACTGCAACAGCAGAACTATGCAGTGTAATTAGAATCTCTGACAGACCCCTCTCTTTAGAAACTGCGTGTCAGCCTCTGTCAGGGCTCATACTGTCTCTGCTCCCGAGTGGCGGGCAGATGTCATTGGGATATGTGTAGAAGGTTCCAGTTCGCCATTCCCTCAAGACACCAGGGGTTGGATTTTATCAGCCCTCTGGTTCCGGGCTGGAAGAGGGGTGGTCCATGAAGCAGTGATAGCTTCCTGTCATAATGTTGTCATGCCAGGGACAGTGAAGGTGGTGAATGCCTAGGACCCGAATTAGCCATTTAAGTGGCCAATTAAGGGCCTCTCCCTGCCTCCATCTACATTTACAAATCCAGCAGCAATGCTCAGCTTGGAGGCTGTCTGCCCTCACTAAAGCCCAGCCCTCGCCAGGGCTCCCCTGACACCACTACCACCCCCAGACCCCACTTACCTGGTTGGGAGGCTGCACCTGCAGTAAGGTGCCCTCGTCCTCCAGGTGCAGTCCCAGCAGTCACCAGCCTTCCCAGTGGCATTGCTGAGGTAGCTGAGCTGCCGCTCCTCTGATTGGTCGGCAGCTCCAGGGAGTGACTGTCCATCTCCAATAGGCTGTTGCTGACAATGGGTATCCCTGGTCCCGCTGCCCAGCCAAGTGTCACTGAATCCAGTCCCCTGTTACTGAGGTGAGCTGCCTTATGTGCTTTAATAAAGACCTCATTCCAAAACGAAGCAGGAAACATTTGAACAGTCACTGCAGAAACTTAATTTTTGCTTTGAATTGCAAATTGCTATGTTAATTCATAATTTGGTGTGGCTGCTGCAAAGTTTTATGTTTACTGGATGATACCCAAAGCATGTACATTGTACACTCGTTTATACACTTTGGGATTTATGTGAATGTGTGTGAATAAGTGTGTGTGTATGAGTATGTGTGGGTGAATGTATGTGTTTGTGCATGTGTGTATGAGTATGTGTATTTGTGTGCATGTGTGTATATGTGTACGTGCATGCATATGTGTGTGCACATGCATAAATGTGTGCGCTGGTGTGTTCACGCATGTGAATGTGTGTGTGGGTGCACATACATATGTGGGTACACAAGTGTGTGGGTGCACATGTGTGTGTAGACATGCATGTTTGTGTGGGTGCACATGTGTATAGGCACACATGTTTGTGTGGGTGCACATGTTTGTGTGGGTACGCATGTCTGTGTGGGTACGCATGTCTGTGTGGGTGCATGTGTGTGTGGGTGCATATGTGTGTGGGTGTGCATCTGCGTGGGTGCGCATATGTGTCTAGATGCATGTGTCTGAGTGCATGTGTGTGGGCACATATGGGAGTATGGGCAAGCATATGTGCGCATGTATGTGTCTGGTCGTGCACGTGTGTATTTGTGTGTGCTTGCGTGTATGTGTGTGTGCAAGTGTTGAGTATGTGCGAGTGTTGAATATGTGCGTGTAAATGTTTGTGTGTGGGCGTGAATCTGTGCGGCACGAGTGCAAGGTTGTATGTGCGCGAGTGTGTGTGCGCGCATGAGTTGATGTCCATGTGTGAACCTAAATGAATGGGTGGGGATAACTGGTTACCCCATTGGGAAATATGGGGCTGGATTCTCCCAACATGGGACTATGTCCCCACGCCGGCGTAGAAACGCTGGCGTTTCACTCCGGAGTTTCCCCCCCCCCCAAAAATAAGCTAATTCACTCACCTTCAGGAGGCTAGCAGGGACCCGGAGTGCTTCACACAGCTTCAGCTGCGGATACGGGCCCCCGCGCTTCCGGTTTCGAGTCCGCGTACGTGCACGGCGGTGTCCTCCAGCGGCCGCGGCGAGGGCCATGGCGGACTCGGACCGCGGGGGCAGCTACGAAATGTAGCCCCCCCCCCCCCCCCGCTTCCGACCGGCCGATCTGTGTCCCGGCAGCCTATAAGGCCCCCCCCTCCCCCGGTGTCCGACACCCCCACCAAGGCGTCCGCGGAGGTGTTTAGTTCCACGTCGTCGGGAACCCGGCCGGTCGGGAGCGGAGGATCGCTGGGCGGGCCTCTGGCAATGGCCCCCAGCCGCGCGGAGTACTCCGCGATCATGCTGAATTTTGGGTCCTGGAGAATCGTCGGACTGCCGCCAGGCCTGATTTCAGCGTGAAAGTTGATTTTCCGCCCCCACGCCAAACGCGGTTTCAGCGCGGAGCTGCGGAGAATCCAGCCCTCCAGCTGCCCGATTAGGGGGCGGGGCAATCATTAACCTCTCCTGTTGTATAAATAGAGCCGGCCAGTTAGTTACCAGCTGCAGAGAGAAGACCAGTGGTGAACCACTGGTGCTGTGTAAATATTTGTGCAAATAATGTTTAGTTTTGTTTGATTCACAAACTTGTGTTGGACTCTTTATAGCGTTCACAATACTGTGCTTGCACACGTGTACCTAAGCTGACGTTCAAAGTTATCTATTTCCAGAATCTGGAGGTTAAGCCTCTATAAAGGCAGGCTATTTACTCTCAGATCACCTTGGCAACAGAATAATACATCATGCACCAAGTGAAATAAACCCTCGTTCTTATTAAGCAGGATTTCATTTGACAACAGAAATAATTCCATGTGGGATCTGTCAGTTATTAAATAGGAGGTTCATAAAATTAATGGACAGCACGGTGAGACAGTGGTTAGCACTGCTGCCTCACAGCACCAGGGACCCAGGTTCAATTCTGACCTTGGGTGACTGTGTGGAGTCTGCACGTGCTCCCCGTGTCTGCATGGGTTTCCTCCGATTTTCTCCCACAGTCCAAAGTTATGCAGGTTAGGTGGAATGGCCGTGTTAAATTGACCCTGGTGTGGTTACGGGGATAGCAATTGAACCTAGCTAGGATGCTCTTTCAGAGGGTCGATGTGGAATCAATGGGCCGAATGGCCTCCTTCTGCACTGTAGGGACTCTATGAGCACTCAGTGTCAAACGGTCTGGCTGAATGGGCTTCGAAGAACTCCACATAAAAGCAGTCAGATAAACCACTTCCCCAGAGGTTGACTAATTTTTTGTTGCCGTACAACTCAACCCTTCAGTAACCATGTGCAGGTTAGGTGGATTGGCTGTGAGCAATTCGTGGGGATAGGGGTGGGGGAGGAGTGGGCCTAGGTAGGGCGCTCTTTCGGATGTTCGGTGCAGATACGATGGGCCAAATGGCCTCCTCCTGCACTATAGGGATTCTATGATAATGAAACTCTTAAAATAAAAGGGTGAGCTCCAATCTTGGCCTTTCCTCCTCTGCTAGCAGCTAGCCATCGGTTCCGGCTTAGAATTGAGAAGAAGGTGCTGTTGGGGGTTTATGATCCAATAAACCCTGGAGTAGGACCAGGAATATCCAACTTGCGGCCGGCAGGCCGGAATACCTGAACCATTCAAGGATCTCTTCTCCCTTGTCTTCACTGAAACAAAAGGAGGAATGGAATAGGTTCTATAATGAAAACAAAATACTGCAGATCTCAACAGATGCTGCCTGATGTGTTGACTATTTCCTGTCTCTTTCTATTTTAAACTGATAGGTCCATGGGGCCAATACTTTAGGGAATTCTCAGGATTGCTGAAAGTGAAAGCAATGGATCCCAGAGACAGGGGCTGGAATTCTACAGTGATTACCTGTCAGCACCTGGCCCTTAGCTTTGTGTGATGTATGGGAAGTCCTTGCCTCCGCCTTTCTTTGGATTTCCAGATCCACAATCACACCTGGTGGGCAAAGCTCCTCTTCCCAGATTCTGTATGCTGGCTGAAAAGACAACTAACAGCAAAAACGCTAACCTTTTTCTTCATTCTTTGGGTGGTGCCTCTACTAACTGACTCGCTCGCCCGTAGAAATACCTTTTCTGGATTTACCTGCTCCTGCTCCCCTGGGGACAACATTTTCTCTTGTTGATTTGGTTTTTCTTTGGGACTTCCGGCTGCGGCCATGTCCGAATGGGTCGCGCACACGGCAGTTCCCGCCGGGATCAGCGTTTCAGGCCTTTAACGGAGCGGCAACGGCACTTTGGCAGTGATTCCCGGCGTGGCAAAGGACGCTGGAGAGGTTCCCCCCCCCCACTGCTGCATGGAGGGAACCAGGAGCGGGGTCGTTAAAAGAGCGATTGCGGGGAAGCGAGCGGAGCGGGTCCAGGAGGACAAAATGGCGGCCGGCGCCGACCAAGCAGCCCAGTGGTCGAGAGAGCAGCAAGAGTTTTTGAGAAGCTGCTTTGCAGGGCTGAAGACGGAGATGCTGGCTCCTATGAAGGCCTCCATGGAAAAGATGGTGGAGACTCAGAAGGTCCAGGAGAAGGCGATTAAAGAGGTGGAGAGGAAGGTATCTGAGAATGATGACGAGATCCTCGGCCTGGTGGTCAGAGTGGAGGCGCATGAGGCCCTGCACAAGAGATGGCAGGAGAGACTGGATGACCTCGAGTATAGGTCCAGGACTCACAACCTGCGGATTCTGGGCCGCCCTGAAGTTGCGGAGGGGGCAGACGCGAGCACATATGTGACCACAATGCTGGGGACGCTGATGGGCGCGGGGGCCTTCCCACGGCCCTTGGAACTGGACGGGGCGCATAGAGTCCTCACGAGGAAGCCTAGGACAAATGAACCGCCGGGGCGATGGTGATAAGGTTCCATCGCTTCAGACAGGGAGCCTGTCTTGCGCTGGGCAAAGAAGGAGCGGAGCAGTAAGTGGGAGAATGGTGAGATTCGCATATACCAGGACTTGGGAGCTGAACTGGCCAAGAGGCGTGCTGGATTCAACCGGGCTAAGGCGGTCCTCCACAGCAAAGGGGTGAAGTTCGGGCTTCTGCATCCGGCGAGGCTTTGGGTAACGTACAAGGACAGGCACCATTACTTTGATACGCTGGACGAGACGTGGACATTTATTAAACATGAAAAGCTGGACTCGAACTAAGGGGCAGCTGCACTTGGGTGAAACACTCTGTCGGGATGTGTAACCGGTTGTTGGCCTGATATAAGATTCGCAGTAGAATTTTAAGTTGTTTACTTTTCTTTTTCTGGGGTATTTCCCTTTTTTTAATTCTGTGTTTCTCTCGGCGCAGGGTAACACCCGGGTTGTGTTTTTCGTTGCACGGGAAGACTCTGGATGGCTCTTGCCCTCTTACCCTGTGAGGCCGAAGGAGGAGACAATAGTAAGTTTGGAGATAGAGGCGGGAGCGGCTGGGGTCAGCTGACTTACGGAAGCGTAATTAGGGGGAAATCAGTGCTAAGCGGGTGCTTGGCATGGGGGGGGGGGGGGTTGGGGGGGGGGGGGGAAGGGGTGCTGCTTTGCTGACTGACGGGGAGCCAACTGTTGGGGACGGTTGGAGAATCGGGTTGGGGGGGCCTCCAGCGGGAGGGCTGGAGTGAGCGGGGGGGGGGGGGGGGGGGGGGGACGGGCACGTGGCTGGCCAAAAAAGGGAGTTGGCTAGTCATCAGGGAGGGGAGGGGAGGGTCAACCCCCCCCCCCCCCCAGTCCAGGCTGATCACGTGGAATGTGAGGGGTCTGAACGGCCGGTCAAAAGGGCCCGCGTGTTCTCGCATTTAAAGGGATTAAAGGCGGACGTGGCCATGCTTCAGGAGACGCACTTAAAACCCGCTGACCAAACGAGGTTAAGGAAGGGATGGGTGGGCCAGGTGTTCCATTCGGGGCTGGACTCGAAGACCAGAGGGGTGGCAATTCTGGTTAGTAAACGGGTGGCATTCGAGGCAGGGAGCATTGTGGCAGACAAGGGGGGGCAGGTACATAATGGTGAGTGGCAAGTTGGAGGGGGCCCGGGTGGTGTTAGTGAACTGGGATGCCCCGAACTGGGATGACGTGGAATTCATGAGACGTATGTTGGGTAAAATCCCAGACTTGGAGTCAAGTAACTTGATCATTGGCGGGGGGGGGGGGGGGGGGGGGGGGGGGTACCATGCCCCGCACTGGGTGGACCTGCGACTGGGGGCGGAGCGAGGGCAGCGCCCTCTCTGGAGAATGGATGTGGGACTGCTAGCGGATGAAGAGGTGTGTGGGCGGATAAGGAGGAGCATTCAGAACTATGTGATAACGAATGACACAGGGGAGGTAACAGCAACAATGGTCTGGGAGGCTATGAAGGCCGTCATCAGAGGGGAGTTAACCTCCATTAGGTTCCACAGAGAGAAGAGGGAGAGGGCAGACAGGGAGAGGCTGGTGGGAGAGATACTTAGAGTAGACAGGAAGTACGCGGAATCCCCCGAGAAGGGCTGCTAAAGGAGCGCCGGAGATTGCAGGCGGAGTTCGATTTGTTGACCACTGGGAAGGCGGAGGCACAGCTGAGGAAGGTGAAGGGGGCAGTCTACGAGTATGGGGGAAAGCAAGTAGGATGCTGGCGCACCAACTTCGCAGGAGAGAGGCGGCCAGGGAGATCGGGGGAGTGAGAGATAAGGAGGGTAAGGCTCCGAGTCCCACTCCTGCTAAGAACCTTTAACGAGGCAAAGGAGAGAGGAACCCTCCCCCCGACGATGGCGCAGGCATTGATCTCGCTCATTTTGAAGAGGGAGAAGGATCCGCTTCACTGGGTCCTACAGGCCCATATCGTTCCTGAATGTGGATGCCAAACTGCTGGCAAAAATTTTGGCTACCAGAATAGTGGACTGTGTCCCGGGAGTGATTGAGGAGGACCAGACGGGTTTCGTCAAGGGCAGACAATTGTACACAAATGTGAGGAGGCTCCTGAATATTATTATGACGCCCTCAGAAGGAGGAGACGCAGAAGTAGTGGCTGCAATGGAAAGCCTTTGACAGGGTGGAATGGGAGTACATGTGGGAATTGTTAGGTAGGTTTGGATTTGGTGGGGGATTCATAGGATGTGTCAAGTTATTGTATCAGGCCCCCGTAGCAAGTGTATCCACGAACCGGCTGAGGTCAGAGTATTTTAGACTGCGTTGAGGGACGAGGCAGGGGTGCCCCCTATCCCCGTTACTATTTGCCCTGGTAATCAAGCCATTGGCCATAGCGCTGAGGACTTCAAGGAACTGGAGGGTCTGGTCCGGGGGGAAGGGCGGGGGGGAGCACTGGGTTTCCCTCTACGCAGACAACCTGCTATTGTATATTTCGGACCCGATTGAGGGGATAGGGGTTCATGTGGATCCTAAGTGACTTTGTGAGCTTCTCGGGGTACAAGTTGAACGTGGGGAAAAGTGAGCTATTTGTAATCCATGCTAGGGGTCAGGAGAGGAGACTGGGGGAGCTCCCGCTCAAGATGGTGGAGAGGAGCTTTCGTTATTTAGGTATACAGGTGGCTAGGAACTGGGATGCCCTACACAGGCTCAATTTATCGCGGCTTGTAGAGCAGATGAAGGGAGACTTTAAAAGGTGGGACATGCTCCCGCTTTCCCTGGCAGGAAGGGTGCAGACTGTGAATATGATGGTTCTCCCCAGATTCCTGTTAGTTTTTCATTGCCTTCCCATCTTCATCCCCAAATCCTTCTTCAAGCGGGTGAACAGGATTATTACGGGACCCCCCACTTGCTGCTGCTGCTGACACTTTACTGCTCCCCTAGAAAGTCAAGGAAAGGTTGCCACCGCCGAGAGAACCCCAGCAAGGACCCTCTCAAGGCGAACTTTATTCGCTCCAGGCTGGGATTCTCCCGACGGAGGCAACCTTTCCTTGACTTTCTAGGGGAGCGGTAAAATGTCAGCAGCAGCTGCAATCGGGGGGGGGGGGGGGGGGGGGGTTCAGGTGGGGGAACTGTCTAATTAATGTATATTTTCTTTTTGTATAATGACAACAGCCACCTAGTTTTGTTAAATATTTTTACATTTATTTTCCTGTTATTAGTTATGTAAAAATTCTGTTTGAAAAAGCTTTAATAAAAACATTTTTTAAAAAAAGATTTTGTTTTTCTTTCCACCCGTCACTTGTAGAACGGATTGGAATGAGCAAAATGCAGCAGTGAAGATATTATTTTATGTTGTACGTCCCTGGTTCCTGTTTTAACATGGGGCCTGTGGCTGAAACCATGACAGACACTTTTTACTGCTAGGGCCCTTTTCAAAATGGCCGTGGTAACAAACAGCACTGGACAGTAAGGCTGCTGCCATCCTGTTCACACCAGACAAGAACATCCACCTCACTCCCAGCCAAAAGGCTGCCTCAAGAGCATCCCTGCTAAATCAATCATTGACTGCCATCAAAGAGGTGAATTGCTCGTTTACTCACATAATGCTTGTCGTCATTTTCATTGTACGCCAGCTTCACAACGCCATAGGAGCCCTGTCAATGATCCAGAGACCACATTAGTCATTGATAAGCAGAATTGTAAACAGTACACTCAAAGAGGAAAGATGCTCAAAAACATGTAAATTTCAACCATACGTAGGAAAAGATTTTTTGTTTGATGTGATATTTAAAAGCAAGATCAGGTTAAAGTCCAATCACTAGCTTTCGGAGTGCAATTCCTTCATCACTCACAGGCCCGAAACACTGGAAGGACTGGGAATTAAGCCAGGACGCGAATAATAATAATAATCTTTATTATTGTCACAAGTGTATTGTCATCCTCCCCGTGTGTGCGTGGGTTTCCTCCGGGTGCTCCGGTTTCCTCCCACAGTCCAAAGATGTGCAGATTAGGTGGATTGGCCATGATAAATTGCCCTTAGTGTCCAAAATTGCCCTTAGTGTTGGGTGGGGCTACTGGGTTATGGGGATAGGGTGGAGGTGTTGACCTTGGGTAGGATGCTCTTTGCAAGAGCCGGTACAGACTCGATGGGCCGAACGGCCTCCTTCTGCACTGTAAATTCTATGTAAGTAGGCTGACATTAACACAGCAATGAAGATACTGTGAAAAGCCCCTAGTCGCCACATTCCAGCGCCTGTTTAGGTACACGGAGGGAGAATTCAGAATGTTCAATCCGCCTAACCTGCACATCTTTGGACTTCTGTCTCACAGAAAATAAGGCCCAGGAAATTCCTTTACCCTGTTCTCAGAATCATAGAATTGTGGAATAGAATCACAGAATGGTGACAGCACAGAAAGAGGCCATTCAGCCTGTTATGTCCTTGCTGGCTCTCTGCAAATACGAATCAGCTCGTCCAGCTCCCCAGCCCGATTTTCATAGCCTTGCATATTTCCTTTGGAAAGCCATCATGGAGCCTACCTCCACCACACTCTCAGAGAGTGCATTCCAGATCCTAACCACTCGCTGTGTGAATCAGCCTCCACCACACTCTCAGACAGTACAGTCCAGATCCTAACTACTCGCTGTGTGAATCTGCCTCCACCCCACTCTCAGACAGTACAGTCCAGATCCTAACCACTCGCTGTGTGAATCTGCCTCCACCCCACTCTCAGACAGTACATTCCAGATCCTAACTACTCGCTGTGTGAATCTGCCTCCACCCCACTCTCAGACAGTACAGTCCAGATCCTAACCACTCGCTGTGTGAACCTGCTTACACCATATTCTCAAGCAATACATTCCAGATCCTAACCACTCGTGTCTTGAAAAATAAATTCCTTGTTTCAGTTTTGGTCCTTTAGTTCACCTCATACAAATGTCCTCTGGTTTCGGCTCTTCTTCCATCAATGAGAACAGTTTCTTTCTATCTCGCCTTTCCTGACCCCCACATGGTTTCGAACACCTATACCAAATATCCTCTTAACTTCTTCTTGAATGAGAACAACCTCAGTTACTCCAATCTATTCATGTGACTGAACTCCCTCATCCTAGAACCATAGGACCATCCCATTCCTACAGCGCAGAAGGAGGCCATTCAGCCCATCAATTCTGAACCAACCCTCTGAAAGAGCAACCTATTTCGGCCCACTCCCCCACCCTATCCTCATAATCCCACCGAACCTGCACATCTTTGAACACTAAGGGGAAATTTATCATGGCCAAACCACCTAACCTGAACATCTTTGGACTGTGAGAGGAAACCAGAGGACCCGGAGGAAACCCACACAGACACGGGGAGAAAATCATCCCTGCAACAATTTCTGTAAATCCTTTCTGCTCCCTTTCTAAAGCCTTCACATCCTCCCTGAAGTGTGGCGCCTAGAACTGGGGCAGCACGGTAGCACAGTGATTAGCACTGTGGCTTCACAGCGCCACGGTCCCAGGTTCGATTCCCGGTTGGACTTCTGTGAGAAGTCTGCACGGTCTCCTTGTGTCTGCATGGGTTTCCGCCGGGTGCTCCGGTTTCCTCCCACAAGTCCCGAAGGACGTGCTGTTAGGTGAATTGGTCATTCTGAATTCTCCCTCACGAACAGGCGCAGGAATGTGGTGACTAGGGAATTTCCACAATAACTTCATTGCAGTGTTAACGTAAGCCTACTTGAGGCAATAAAGATTATTATTTTACTCCAGTTGAGGTCAAAGCAGTGTTTTAGAAAGGTTTATTGCTTGCTTTTGTTTCTATGCCTTTATTTATAAAGCCCAGGATGCTGTCTGCATTATTACCTTGCCCTGCCACCTTCAATGATTTGCGCATAATTTATCGCTCTCCGTTCTTTCCACGAAAGTAAATCCCACTTCTCCACATTAAATGTCACTTGCCCGCCCACTCCACCAACATGTCCCTTTCCTTTTGAAGTTCTGCACTATCCTCCTCACCGTTCACTTTATTTCCAATTTTGTGTCATCTGTAAATGTTGTAATTGTGCCCTGTACACCCAAGTCTCAATCATCACTACAAGTTAAGGAAAGCAGGGCACCCCACACTGAGCCACGTGGAAACCACTGTAAACCGTTGTCCATTCTGAAAAGCAACTGTCCACCACTGCTCTGTTTCCTGTCCCTCAGTTAATTTTATATCCATGCTGTAAGGCAGGGGTGGGCAAACTTTTCCGTGCAAGGGCCACATTCAGAAATTCACAATTCACAAAGGGCCGCATAGTATATTAAGTAAAATAATTACTTCACCCGGTTATGATTCTGGGCGCCTCATATAGAACATAGAACAGTACAGCACAGAACAGGCCCTTCGGCCCTCGACGTTGTGCCGAGCAATGATCACCCTACTCCAGTCAACGTATCCACCCTATACCAGTAAGTAACCCAACAGCCCCCCCCCCATTAACCTTAAAAAAAAATTAAAAAAAAAAAAAAAAAAATTTTTTTTAAACTTTTTTTTTAATAACTTGGTGGGCCACAGAAATACCTTTGGCGGGCCGCATGCGGCCCGCGGGCCGTAGTTTGCCCACCCCTGCTGTAAGGTCTTTATCGCATGAGCTCCAGCTGAAAAATCCTGCTTCAGACACTATGAAGTAGACTTTGTGGTCTTGAGTTTATTAACAGCAAGTCTTTATTAACAACTCATAACTGTACACATGTATGCAGTAGAAGATACCGGTATGGAGCTGACTCCATCCTGGATCTTTGCACATTGATGTCCATCTCTAGACTGGCCCTGGCCCTGGGTCACGTGCTGTATTTCATCATTGTGTGGGTGGTACAATACTCAGTGGGGCCCATTTTGCTCAGTTGGCTGGACGGTTGGTTCATGATGCAGAGCAAGGCCAACAGTGCGGGTTCAATTCCCATACCGGCTGAGGTTATTCATGAAGACCCATCCTTCTCAACCTTGCCTCTCATCTGAGGTTTTGTGACCCTCATGTTAAACCACCACCAGTCAGCATTCCCCCTCAAAGGGCAAAGCAGACTATGGACATCGGGACTATTGCGACTTTACTGTACTCAGTCCGACATTAACCATGTATGCACCAGACCCTCCCCAAGTCTTTATGCCATGGATGTAGAGCTACTTTAGTTACTTCATGCCAATGACTAGGTGTCGTATTCCACCTGCTCCATAAAGTGGAGAGTCTGTCATTCGAATTCAAGGGCCTTCAAGTCATGGTTCCTCATCTAACTGGACTGTCATACCTGGCATCTGACTCTAATTTGAAATTTGTTAGCTGAGCATTTACCAAGATGTCAGAGTTCCAAAATGAAGGGCCACATTTTCTTTTTTTTTAAATTTGTTCATGGGATTACCCATCTCTGAGGACATTTTAAGAGTCAACATGTTCCTTTGGGGACTTCCGGTGGCTGTGATGACGTAGGAAGCCACACATTTGGGAGCTCCCAGTTTAAACGGACTTTTAGGCTCTTTTTAGAGCCCAAAACGGACATTTTTCGACGTCTCCCGGTGGGGGAAGGTGTGCTGAACGACTTTCCCCGCAGTTCATGACTCGAACTCGGAGTGGAAAGGGGGAAAAAACAGCAGCAGCTCCCCAGAAAAAACGGGGGAAGGGATCTAAGATGGCCGCTGGCAGAGCTCCAGAGGAGTATAGGCTGTGGGCCCAAGAGCAACTAGCAGCTCTCATGCGCTGCTTCACAAACTTCAAAGCTGAGGTGCTGAGCTCTCTGCAGGAAACAAACAGAAGGCGGTCAGAGATTCAGACCACCCAGGGTGCTGCCATCAAGGAGTTGCAGACACAGGCCACTGAACGAGAGGAGGAGGCCGTGGTCCTCGTGAGTAAGGTGGAGGGGCACGAGGCACTCCACAAGAAGTGGCAGGAACGCTTCGAGGAGCTTGATCACCGCATGAGGCGGAAAAACCTGCGGATCTTGGGCCTTGCGGAGGGGTTGGGGGGGGGGGGGTCGGACCTGACAAACTACGTGGCTATAATGCTGAACTCGCTAGTGGGGGCCGGGTCTTTCCATCTGCCCTTGGAGCTGGAGGGAGCGCACAGGGTGCTGGCCAGGAGGCCTAAGGAGAATGAACCCCCGCGTGCGGTGCTGGTGAGGTTCCACCGGTTCAGTGATCGGGAGTGTGTGCTGCGCTGGGCCAAGAAGGTGAAGAGCAGCAAGTGGGAGAATGGGGTAGTACGGATCTACCAGGATTGGAGTGCGGAGGTGGCTAAGCGGCGGTCCGGATTTAATCGGAAGAAGGAGGTGCTTTACAGGCAAAAGATAAAGTTCGGAATGTTGCAGCCCGCGCGCCTGTGGGTAACTTATTCGGACCGGCACTATTATTTCGATTCCCCGGAGGAGGCCTTCGTGCGGATGGAGAAACTGGACTTGAACTAGGGGTTGGGGGTTGCGGGGTCGGTTGTAATATTTTAGTGCTGGATTCTGCTGTTGCTGTGTTCTCTTTTGTTTTGTACTTTTACAATTTTGATATGGTTATTTACGGGGGTGTTCTGCTATGTTTTGTTTTGCTGTGGGGCACTGTTCGAGTTGTGTATCTTGCGGGGCGGGTCGGGGGGGTTTGTTGTATTCTATGTCGGGTTGGGGGCATGGAGTGGGGCTGGTATTTGGGAGCTGCATCAGAAGGGTGTGGTGGGGCAGTGCGAAAGCGCGGGCTTTCCTCTGGTTTCCCGCGCTGCGGGGCTGGGGGGCGGAGACTGTGACGGGGGGAGGCGAGTTCTTCCCAGCGCTGGAGCGGTGCCTGGAGGAGGGATAGATTGGGGGATGATCCCACTTTGGGAGGGGTCGGGTTATTGGCGGGAGTTTCCGGGGTCAGCAGAAGTTAGCTGACCCACGGAAGTACAATGGAGGACGGTTCGCGGCTAGGAGGGTTCCTAGCCTGGGGGGGAAGGGAGGGGGGGAAAGGGGAATACCGGGTTGCTGCTGGTAGGGTCAGGAAGGAGCTGATGGGGGCTGGGGGGACAGAGGTGAGGTGTTGTCGCCGTGGGAACTGGGTCGGGCAGGGGGTGCTGGCCTGGGGCGGGCAGTCGACGGGCTATGGCTAGTCGACATGGGAGGGGGGCTGGGACGCCCTCTGATCCGGTTGGTCACCTGGAATGCGAGAGGGTTGAATGGGCCAGTGAAGCGGTCGAGGGTACTGGCTCATCTGAAGGGGCTAAAGGCAGATGTGGCAATGCTTCAGGAGACCCACCTGAAGGTGGCGGACCAGGTCCGCCTGAGGAAGGGATGGGTGGGGCAGGTTTTCCACTCTGGGTTGGATGTGAAGAACCGGGGAGTGGCGATTCTGGTGGGGAAAAATGTGTTGTTTGAGGCATCGGAGGTGGTGGCGGACAAGGGGGGTAGGTATGTCATGGTTAGGGGCAGGCTACAAGGAGAGAAGTTGGTACTGGCTAGTGTGTATGCCCCAAATTGGGACGATGCGGGCTTTATAAGGCGTATGTTGGGACGGGTCCCGGATCTGGAGGCGGGAAGTCTGATCATGGGTAGGGGACTTTAATACGGTGTTGGATCCTTCAATGGATCGGTCCAGCTCTAGGACGGGTAGGAGGCCGGCGGCGGCCAAGGTACTGAGAGGGTTTATGGACCAGATGGGTGGGGTGGCTCCATGGAGGTTTGTGAGGCCGAGGGCACGCGAGTACTCTTTCTTCTCCCACGTACATAGGGTCTACTCTCGGATAGATTTCTTCGTGGTGAGTAGGGGACTGATTCCGAGAGTGGAGGAGGCCGAGTATTCGGCCATTGCAATCTCCGACCACGCTCCGCATTGGATAGAGTTGGAGATGGGGGAGGTGCGGAACCAGAGCCCGTTCTGGCGGTTGGATGTGGGGTTGTTGGCGGAGGAGGAGGTGTGTAGGAGGGTCTGGGCAAGTATTGAGGCGTACCTCGAGGTGAATGATACAGAGGAGGTTCAGGTGGGGATGGTCTGGGAAGCCCTGAAGGCAGTGATTCGTGGGGAGCTGATATCCATCCGGGCACACAGGGAGAGGAGGGAGAGGAGTGAGAGGGATAGACTGGTGGGAAAGATGCTGGAGGTGGACAGGAGGTATGCAGAGGCACCAGAGGAGGGACTGTTGGGGGAGAGGCGCAGCCTGCAGGCTAAATTTGATTTGCTGACCACTAGAACGGCGGAGGCACAGTGGAGGAAGGCACAAGGGGCAGTGTACGAACATGGTGAAAAGGCGAGTATGATGCTGGCTCATCAGCTCCGCAAGCGGGATGCGGCTAAGGAAATTGCTGGAGTGAGAGACAAGAGTGGGAATGTGGTGCGGAAGGGGGTAGAGGTGAATGAGGTCTTCAAGGACTTTTACGGGGAACTGTACCGGTCGGAGCCAACGGGGGAGAGGAGGGGAATGGAGAGGTTCCTTGACGGGCTTTCTTTCCCGAAGGTGCAGGAGGAGAAGGTGGAGGGGCTGGGTGCACCGATTGAGCTGGAGGAGCTAGTTAAGGGGATCGGGCAGATGCAGTCAGGGAAGGCACCGGGGCCGGATGGGTTCCCGGTGGAATTTTATAAAAAGTTTGTGGACCTAGTGGGCCCCTTGCTGGTGCGGACACTCAACGAAGCGTGGGAAGGGGGGACTTTGCCCCCGACGATGTCACGGGCGCTGATCTCGTTAATTTTAAAGAGGGACAAGGACCCCAGCAGTGTGGTTCATACAGGCCCATATCTCTCCTCAACGTGGATGCTAAGGTGCTGGCAAAAATCCTGGCCACCAGGATAGAGGACTGTGTGCCAGGGGTTGTGCACGAGGACCAGACAGGTTTTGTGAAGGGAAGGCAGCTGAACACGAATGTGCGGAGATTGTTGAATGTCATCATGATGCCGGCGATTGAGGGGGAGGCAGAGATAGTGGTGGCGCTGGATGCAGAGAAGGCCTTCGATAGAGTGGTGTGGGGGTACTTATGGGAGGTGTTGGGGAGGTTTGGATTTGGTGAAGGGTTCATTAGATGGGTAAGGCTGCTATATGAGGCCCCGATGGCGTGCATGACCACGAATAGGAGGAGGTCGGAGTACTTCCGGCTTTACCGAGGGACCAGGCAGGGTTGCCCCCTGTCCCCCTTGTTGTTTGCACTGGCAATCGAGCCGCTGGCGATGGCGTTGAGGGATTCAGAGAGGTGGAGAGGCTTGGTGCGAGGTGGAGAGGAACATAGGGTGTCGTTGTATGCCGATGACCTGTTACTGTATGTGGCGGACCCGGTGGGAGGGATGCCGGGGGTGATGGAGCTGCTAGCTGAGTTTGGGACCTTTTCAGGTTATAAATTAAATTTAGGCAAGAGTGAGGTGTTTGTGGTGCACCCTGGAGACCAGGAGGAAGGAATTGGTAGGCTCCCGCTTAGGCGGGCAGGGGAGAGCTTTAGGTACCTGGGGGTGCAGGTGGCCAGGGACTGGGGGACTCTTCACAAGCATAATTTCACCAGACTTGTAGATCAGATGGAGGAGGAGTTCAAGAGGTGGGACATGCTGCCATTATCGTTGGCGGGGAGGGTACAGTCCGTCAAAATGACGGTGCTTCCGAGGTTCTTGTTCCTCTTTCAGTGCCTGCCCATCTTTATCCCCAGGGCCTTCTTTAGGAGAGTGACTAGCAGCATTCTGAGCTTTGTGTGGGCGCATGGGACTCCGAGAGTGAAGAGGGTGTTCCTGGAGCGAGGGAGGGATAGAGGCGGGCTGGCGCTGCCCAACCTTCTGGGGTACTTTTGGGCGGCCAATGTGTCAATGGTGCGTAAATGGGTGATGGAGGGGGGGAGGGGCGGCGTGGAAAAGAATGGAGATGGCGTCATGTAGAGGTACGAGCCTGGGTGCCATGGTAACGGCACCGTTGCCGCTCTCCCCTAAGAGGTTTACCGGTGGTGGCGGCGACCCTAAGAATCTGGGGACAGTGGAGGCGGCATAGGGGGGAAACAGGGGGCTCGATGGAGGCTCCACTGGGTGGCAACCATCGGTTCATCCCGGGGAACAAGGATGGGGGATTTAGGGGGTGGCAAAGGGCGGGCATCAGCAAATTGAGGGACCTGTTTATTGGCGGGAGGTTTGCGGGCCTGGGGGAACTGGAAGATAAATTTGGCCTTCCCCAAGGGAACATGTTCAGATACTTGCAGGTAAAGGCGTTTGCTAGGCGACAGGTAGAGGAATTCCCTTTGCTGCCCTCGCAGGGGACGATGGACAGAGTGCTTTGGGGAGTGTGGGTCGGAGAGGGGAAGGTGTCTGACATCTATAAGGTAATGCAGGAGGTGGAGGAGTCGTCAGTGGAGGAGCTGAAGGCTAAATGGGAGGAGGAACTCGGGGAGCAGATAGAGGACGGGACTTGGGCGGATGCCTTGGAGAGAGTCAACTCTTCCTCCTCATGTGCGAGGCTTAGTCTCATCCAATTTAAGGTGCTGCACCGGGCCCACATGTCCGGGACTAGGATGAGTAGGTTCTTTGGGTGTGAGGATAGGTGCACCAGATGTTCGGGGAGTCCAGCGAACCATGCCCATATGTTCTGGGCATGCCCAGTACTGGAAGAATTCTGGAAGGGGGTGGCGGGGAAGGTGTCGAGGGTGGTTGGATCCAGGGTCAAACCAGGGTGGGGACTCGCGATTTTTGGAGTTGCGGTAGAGCCGGGAGTGCAGGAGGCGAAAGAGGCCGGTGTCCTGGCCTTTGCGTCCCTAGTAGCCCGTCGAAGGATCCTGCTACAGTGGAAGGATGCAAGGCCCCCAAGTGTGGAGACCTGGATCAGTGACATGGCGGGATTTATAAAACTGGAAAGGGTCAAATTTGCCCTGAGAGGATCAATACAAGGGTTCTATAAACGATGGCAGCCTTTTCTGGACTTCCTGGCGCAAAGATAGGTATCTTGGTCAATAGCAGCAGCAACCCAGGGGGAGCGGGGGGGGGGGGGGGGGGGGGGGGGGGGGTGTCCCTTATTGTAGTTTCTATTCTGTAACTTTATATTGTGTTAATTTGCATTGTTGTTAAAATGCTGTGTTGTGCATGGGGGTGGGGCGAATGTTTATGATTGCTAATATTATTGTTATTTTTGGTATTTTACTATGGTGCGTTATTGTTGTATAAATTCAACATTTTTCAATAAAAATTATTTTTAAAAACAAAAACCATGTTCCTTTGGGTCTGGAGTCACATGTAGGTAAGGGCGGCAGATTTCCTTCCTAAAGGACATTTGTAAACCAGGTGGGTTTTTACAACAATCATTGGACTTTTAATTCCATCTGCCATGGTGAGATTTGAACCCGGGTCCCCAGCGGATTACCCGGAGTTCCTGGATTACTAATCTAATGACGAACCACTTATGCCACACTTCCCTCCTGATGTAACCCAAGAAGCATGGTAGTATTTTTTCAGGGTTTTCAGTCTCGACCTTGTGGATTACGTTTGGGACGTCTTTGTGGTGCTGTGTTTTTGACTTGCACAGTTTACCAGTATGCCCCTGTCAGTTGCATTGGAAGCATTCGGCAGTGCTCAAAGGACACTGATCTCTCCTGTGAGGGGGCTTTATTTTGCAGCCTTGACAAGCTGGATGGTTCAGGAATTGATTACCCTGACCCCGATGGCCCTTCTGTTTCTGTGGCCTGATATGGTGCACTGAGGGTTAGTTTCTTCCGCGAGTAGTGCCCTCTCCCCCTTAGGATTGTCCTGTGTGCTCATATAGCTCAGACAGTCTTAAGGTAAGATCATATTTCACTTGTAGGAGATCAGAGAGTGAATCGCCTGCAGCACGCACTGCAACTCTGTCTCGGATGAGCTCAGACTTTAAATCGACAGATTTATAGCTCAAATCTTTGTCCACACACTTAACCTTTGTACAGCCTTTTGTAACTTCTTGATGTCCTTTTCACAACTGACTTTCCTCCCTATCTTTGTATCATCAGCAAATGTAGCTTCCATACTCTTGGTCCCTTCATCAAGTCATTTCTCTACATCGTAAAAGTTGAGGCTCCCAGCACTGGTCCCTGTCGCACACCATTCCTTCTACCTTACCCCTTATGCCATGAGCTTTTATTCTCTGCAATAACCTTTGATGTGTCATCTTTTCAAATTCTTTCTGGAAATCCAAGTACAGTACATCCACCGGTTCCCCTTTATCCACAGCACATGTTAATTACTTCTTCAAAGAATTCCAACAAATCGATTAAGCATGATTTACCTTTCACAAAACCATGTTGACTCTGCCCGATTGCCTTGATCTTTTCCACGTGTGCTGCTACGGCATCTTTAATAATAGCTTCCAAAATCTTCCCTGCGACAGATGTTATGCTAACTACCAACATCTTCCCCGTGACAGATGTTATGCTAACTGGCCTGTGGATATCTGCTTTTGAATAAAGGAGTTATGTTTGCTATTTTTCAACTTTTCCTGAATCGGGGGAATTTTGGAAAATTGAAACCAATGCATCAACTATCTCCCCAGCCACTTCTTTTAAGATCCTGCAATAAAGTCCGTCAGGACCCAGAGACTTGTCAATTTAAGTTAGATACTATCTTTAAATTTTTAATTAACCATGGATGTTGGTCCTCCCCTTGGGGTTTTTCTTTCTTGTTAGAGTATATCTACTCTGTGCATTCTGAAATATCCTCTTAAATGTCTGCCATTACACCTCTATTGACCTACTGCGGTTATTTCTCTTCTCGCACTTTGTGGTGTACAAGGTAAACTTTCATCTGTCTCCGTAGCTAGTTTTTTTCCTTGAATAGGTCACTAGCCTGTTGCCAGATGCTTATGTGGCAACTCTCGGCATCAAGAAGAGCAGACCAGTCTCTCCTGCTCTTACTGCCAGCCACTGGCATGTGTTGGAAGGATTTTTCAGGTTTTTGGTTGTGTTATAAAAACACCTTCCTTTGCCCATCAAGTACTGGGGTTAGTCTCAAACTTAGAGATTCTGGCTCAGTGTGACGGATGCTACCCACTGTGCGACAAGACCCCCCATTGACTTATCCCTCGAGCTAACTTGCCAGTTCACTTTGGCTAGTTCTCTTTCGTGCCCTTATAATTGCACTTATTTAAGTTTAAAATGTTTAAAATACTAGTCTTGGACCCACTCTTCTCTCCCTCTAACTGAATGCAAAATTTAATAACGTTATTTTTTAAAAATTTAATTTAGAGCACCCAGTTCATTTTTTCCAATTAGGGGGAAATTTAGCGTGGTCAATCTACCTACCCTGCACGTCTTTTGGGTTGTGGGCACGAAACCTACGCAGACACGGGTAGAATGTGCAAACTCCACACGGACAGTGACCCAGAGCCGGGATTGAACCTGGGACCTCGGCTCCGTGAGACAGCAGTGCTATCCACTGCGCCACCGTGCTGCCCCAAAATTTAATAATGTTATGATCACTGCTATCTAGAGGTCTCCGAGCTCTACTCTGGAGCTTTTTCGTTCTGGTGAGTTTCCTCCCTATCTGCTACTTCAGTTGGGAGTTTGTTTCAGTTCAGAATCTGTTGGTGTCCATTTTCTTAGTTTCTCTGCATTCTTGGAATTGATCTAAATTTCTATGATTAGATTAGCATCTAATGATGAGTTCAAGTTCGAATATAGTAAGTTGCCAAACAGAATTCAGTAACATTTATGAGTCGGCACCAGAGAAAATGATCAGACTATCTGGAAAAACCTGGCCTGTATTTCATTCCAATTGCACAGTGAGTGGTTGACCCTTAAATCCCTGTATAAGTTTTCCCCACCACTTTCTCAGGGCACCATTGCTCATACCCAGAAAGCAAATGTAAAAGAAAATGTTTGCAATCTGAAAACAATCCATCATGAAGACTAGGGATCCCGGAGAGCTACATTTCCAACTCTTGCTGTTGGCTTGAGATTAACTTTGAATTGTTAACTCGTAGATCGAGCATTACCTTTCCGATCTCAGTCTTCAGCTTGTACTGGTTCAACTGCATAGAGTCCTGCAGAATAAATGGAAAAAAAGAGAGATGGAATTAATCCCAGCCATTCACATTTTAACGGAAGACAAGACATTTACATTCCCTTTGCCTTTTTAATCTGCCGCCCATTTGTCAATCTCCATTTATCGCTGGCCCTCTATCCTGTCCCACTGTTCCACGACCAACCCCCCCCCCCCCCCCCCCCACACACACACACACACACACAACAACAGTATAAATCTCATCCTACATCCAGTTTTCTCCAGCTTTGACAAAGAGTCATCCAGACTCGAGACGTCAGCTTCCTTCTCTCTCCCCAGAAGCTGTCAGACCTGCTGAGATTGTCCACTATTTTCTGTTTTTGTTTCAGATTCCAGCATCCACGGCAATTTGGCTTTTATACAAGACTATTCAACCCCTGCTAAGATCATCCCTCTATAGTGCCTTCACACTGACTGGTGGGACAAGCCAAATCTAGAAATGCATTTTAGATGATAGACCCATCCTGGCACTTTGATTCCTGAATGATGAACAAGTAGGGTTTATCAGGATTACTCTGCCTTGATTAGTGTTTTAATAAACAGGCTCATGGAAATGCAACATAGAGGTACAAAATAGCAGGGCTCAATTCTTTGCCGGGTGGGAAACTAGCCGGCACACTGCTTGGTTCAACCTCGCTCCAACTACAGTGGCACGTCCAGCCCTCACGGTGACTTGCTCATCTGTAATAATAATAATCTTTATTATTGGCACAAGTAGGCTTTCTCATCAAGCCACCCAGAATAAATTTCACATGACAAGGGTGGTATGGCGGCACAGTGGTTAGCACTGCTGCCTCATGGCGCTGAGGATCCGGGTTTGATCCCAGACCTGGGTCACTGTCTGTGTGGAGATTGCACATTCTCCCAGCGTCTACGTGGGTCTCACCCTCACAAAACCAGAGATGTGCAGGGTAGGTTGATTGGCCCCTTAATTGGAAAAAAAGGATTGGGCACTCTTAAGTTTATTAAAAAAAAGATTTCACAGGACAAGATGCCTGCTGGCTTTTTACAAAATGTTCTGTTGTCTGTAGGGATGAAACACTTGAGAAACAAAGCTTGTTACTAATGAATTACCATGTGGCTGAGTTTTTACTGATGAATGGTTCATTAGGTCAGTCCTACTTTAATGCTGAACTCCCGTGTCATGTGTGAGAATGCAGCCACCCACTTGTTAGATTCGAATAGATTAGTAGAAGTGCCTTCCAGAGTATTCCGCCATGTCACTCGAAGATTTGTACTCCCAGTCACTGATCCTAGCAGAAAGCTGGAATCGATTCTGTTTTGTATCCTAAAATGAATATTTGTCCAGGAACTGTTGCCCCAGATGAATAGATAACGATACCTTTCAGATATACCAGACGGTAACATTGCTAAAACAGCATGATGTTCACAACGCTTCACAACTCCTCAGCCATTGCAGCAATCCATGTCCAAGTGCAGCAAGACCTGGACATTATCCAGGTATGGGTGGACAAGTGGCAAGTAACATTTGTGCCACACAAGTGCCAGGCATTGATCATCTCCAACAAGGGGGGATCTAACTGTCGCCCCTTGACATGCAATAGCTTTACCATCCCTGAATCCCCCACAATCTACATCTTGGGGCTTACCATAGACCAGAAACAGAACAACTGAACTAGCAGCGTGGGTTCAATTCCCTTACCGCGTTCCCCGAACAGGCGCCGGAATGTGGCGACTAGGGGCTTTTCACAGTAACTTCATTGAAGCCTACTTGTGACAATAAGCGATTATTATTATTATAAATATTGTGGTACAAGAACAGGTCAGAGGTTAGGAATCTTGTGGTGAGTAACTCGCGACTCTCCAAAGCCTGTCCACCATCTAAAAGGCACAAGTCAGGAGCGTGATGGGATTCTCCGCACTTGCCTGGATGAGTGAAACTCCAACAACACTCAAGAAGCTCAACACCATCCAGGACAAAGCAGCACATTTGATTGTTACCCTTTCAACAAACATTCAATCCTTCCATCACTGACGAACAGTGGCAGCTGTGTGTACCATCTACAAAATGCATTGCAGGAACTCCCCAGGGTTCCTTCAGCAGCGCATTCTAAACCACTACCATCTAGAAGGGCAAGGGTAGCAGATACCTGGAAACTACCACCTGGAAGTTCCCCTCCAAGGCACTCACTATCCTGACTTGGAAATATATAGCATTGTCGGAACGTTGGCATAGTGGATAGCACTGTTGCCTCACAGCGGCAGGCACCCTGGTAAAATTGTGGATTTGGGTGGCTGTGAAGAGTTTGCATTTTCTCTCCACTTCTGCATGAGGTTCCTCCGGGTGCTCCGGTTTCCCCCCACAGTCAAAAGATGTGCAGATTGGCCATGTTAAAATTGCTCCTTAGTGTCCAAAGATGTGTAGGTTAGGAGGGGTTACGGGGTTACAGGGATAGGGTGGGGGAGTGGGCCTAGGGTTGGTGCAGATCTGATGGGCCGAATGACTTCCTTCAACACTACAGGAATTCTATGGTTCCTTCACTGTCGCTGGAAATCCTGGAACTCCCTCCCCAACATCACTGTGGGTGAACCAACACTGCAGTGGTTCAAGAAGGCAGCTCAGCACCACCTTCTCAGGGCAATTAGGAATGGGCAATAAATGCTGGCCTAGTCGGCATCACACCAATCCCAAAACTGAAAAAACAAAATGGAAGATGTTAACACAGTTGGGAAGAGCCTGAGAACCAGGATTTGTTTGAGGGCAGAGCCCGCAGTTCCATGGCTTTTTCACTATTTGCCCTCAGGATGAGAATACCTCCAATGGCCTGGGAGACCCCCCCACCAGGTGCTGTTACAACGTTTGTGTGGACCAGTGCTAAACGGCGCCCTGGCGAGGCCCTACAGGCCCGTCCGGTGAATCCTGGGACCTGGGAGAATCTGGCTAACACATCACCTGAGGAAGGAGCAGTGTTCCGAAAGCTAGTGTTTGAAACAAACCTGTTGGACTTTAACCTGGTGTTGTAAGACTTCTTACTGTGCTCACCCCAGTCCAACGCCAGCATCTCCACTTCATATTTAAAATGAGCCTAATTGCTCATTTAAGCATGCATATCTGGATCTCGCCAGGAGACGATCCAGATCGCAAAGTCTCACGGGGTTCAGTTGTATCTTGCGAGACGTCTCAAGTGTTGCGAATCTCGTGAGAGGCCTCTCATGGGATTCAAAGGCCTCATTGTGACACCAAGTCAGGCGCGACGAGGCTGTTAAATCGGGCCCCATCACTTTACTACCGATTGAGAGTAGACTGATAGTGCGGTGATTAGCCGGGTTGGATTTGTCCTGTTTTTTTGTGTAGAGGACAGATTGGGCAATTTTCCACATTGTTGGGTCGATGCCAGTGTACAGTAACAGCTTGATTAGGGGCGCTGCCAGTTTTGGAGCACAAATCTTCAGTATAATTGCCGGTATTCTACTAGGGCCCATAGCCTTTGCAGTATCCAGTTCCTGCAGCCGTTTCTTGATACCACATGGGGTGAATCAAATTGGCTGAAGGCTGGCATCTGTGATAATTGGAAGTGGTCTGAATTGAAATTCCATTTTGAGATCACAAGAACATCTTGGATCAGTACCAGTCATTTCCTAGGTTTTACTTGGGAGGGTTTCCCTTCTCTCTCATCTTTTCCTTGGCCTTTCCTCCGTCACATTTATTTTTTTTCCTCCTTTTGTTTATTCATTTTTCTTTTATTTGACTGGAGCGAGCGGTTTGACCATCTGAATGGTACTTCCTTGCCATTTGCTTTTGATATTTCTCCCCTGCCCCATTGTCCTCTTACTCTTTATCCATCAGTCCTGAGGAAGGACCCACCAACTGCTCCCTCACTCCGCAGATGCTTGTGACCTGCTGCAAACTTGCAAAATCCTAGTTCATGTTTTTATAGGAGTGCTGAGTGGGCAGCACGGCAGCACAGTGGTTAGCTCTGATGCTTCACAGCGTCAGGGTCCCAGGTTCGATTCCCGGCTTGGCTCACGGTCTGTGCGGAGTCTGCATGTTCTCCCCGTGTCTGCGTGGGTTTCCACCGGGTGCTTCGGTTTCCTCCCACAAATCCCGAAAGACGTGCTGTGAATTAGACATTCTGAATTCTCCCTCTGTGTACCCGAACAGGCGCTGGAAACAGTGACAAGAAAGATTATTATAGTAGGAACAGCCTGTTCCTTCATTCCATTATCAATTTGCTCAGCTTTGTTCCACGTTGAGGATAGATTGTGTCGGAAACCGTTCATGCAAAGGTTAGTCTGTTAAACACAGCAGACAGTTTCAGTGAACAATTCGGGCTCAACAATAAGTCAGCTGTCACCATAGATACTGTTGTTCATAAAAGTACACCTAGAAATTCCTCTAAACAATGCACCTTCTGTCGTGTAAGTGTGATCCAAGCTGTTTACACTATGCTGAAGAACATGAGGCCATTCAGACACTCGCGTTTGATGCACCATTCACTCAGATCCTGACTCATCAGAATCTCAACTCCATTTCGCTACATTTATTCTTCATCCTTTGGTTCCCTTACCAAGCATAAAAATCTATCGATCACAGCCTTGAAACTTTCAATTGGACCCCAGACTCTCTTTTGTATTCTAACAAAGCAGTTCTGATGTTACGACTTGAGCAATACCCAATTTTATCTGCTACATTTAACAAGATGCATTTTCAACTTGCAAACCATGGTAACTTTCCGTGCCCCTCTTCAGAGCCCACCAGAAGTCCCATACAAAGCCCCCCGACCCTCAATCTCCACCCTCCCATCTCTCCCAACTTCCACCTCCATCATAAAATTCATAAAGGAAGAGGTTTATTTACCGTTGATAAGCAAATCATACCACAACATACGGCACTTAAATTAAACTGATCCAGAGGTTTTATGGACTTGTTCGGTGTGACAGTCAGTTTTACCACAGTCCATGTTTGGTTGGAGATCACAGCTCACAGCTCTTCAAGGACCCCTGCATTAATCTACCCCTGGGTAATGCTGTAATATGTCTTTAAGGAATAACAGCATGACATCACTAAAAGGGAAGTGTGTCATGTGATCTAGTCTTAGTTTTACTTTGGCCTGGGAACAGAACACAGCTCTGCTGTTGCTATCTTCAAGCTTTCTATCCAGGTATATCTGCTCCCATGTGCCTCGCAATTGGTGCACATATCGCCATAATAGCATGGCAGGTAAGAGAGCGGCCATAGAACATAGCAGGCCCTTCATGTTCTCTTGTGTGTTGTGGATGCCATTTTTAAATCTTCAGGCGCCTCATAGTGTCCAAAAAAAAAACTGTACTAAGGAACTTTGGTGAGACTATAAAAGGTGCTTTGCTACAGAGGATGCAGAACCATCTTCATCTCTCAACCTCTGACTGTCATTTTATCCAATTTTTACTGTATCCAGTTGCACTACTCCATTGGCATCTGCCTGCCACGACACTTTTTCCCTTTTGGTATCAGTCCCGATCAGGATATTCCGAGACCTGTTAACTGTTCTTGTTCAGATTAAGAAGGCCTGAAAGGTGAGCAGACTCTCCAGTTGCTGTGACAAAGCAAATCTAAATGTAATTCTATGTCACAGAATCTACACGGCAGAAGGAGGTCATTCGGCCCATCGAGTCTGCACTGGCCCTTGGAAAAATCACCTCACTTAAGCCCAAATCTCCACCCTATCCCTGTAACCCCATAACCCAGTGACCCCACCCAACCTTTTTGGACACTAAGGTCAATTTATCATGGCCAATCCACCTAACCTGCACATTTCATAGAATTTACAGTGCAGAAGGAGGCCACCCGGCCCATCGAGTCTGCACCGGCTCTTGGAAAGAGCACCCCACCCACGGTCAACACCTCCACCCTATCCCCATAACCCAGTAACCCCACCCAACACACATCTTTGGGACTGTGGGAGGAAACCGGAGCACCCGGAGGAAACCCACTCACACACGGGGAGAACGTGCAGACTCCGCACAGACAGTGACCCAAGCCGGGACTCGAACCTGGGACCCTTGAGCTGTGAAGCAACTGTGCTAACCACTGTGCTACCGTGCTGCCCTTCGGCTGGCCTTCGAAAATTCCCGAGTAATCTTTTGCACAAATGCATCGTCAGCCCTTCGATCTCTTTTTTAAAATTATTTTTCTCACAGTAATATGAAATGTAGGTAGTTATTTTGAATAACTACATTATAGAGTCATAGAGTTGTACAATGCAGAAAAGGCTATTGCACAAACTAACACCTCTTTTTGTTAGGAGACAGTAGTAGTTCAGTGGTAGTAGGCACATCTCTGACATTGTGTCAGAAGGTTGGGAGTTCAAGTATGGTCATGGACTCTTCTGCATCAACTGACAAAGACCTCGGTTTAAAATCACAACCAAAGGCAGACCTAGCAAGGAGTTTGAACAGAACATTGGTTATGCCACAGCTGGAGTTCTGGGTGCAGTTCTGTTTGCTTCACTATCGGAAGGAGGTGATTGCACTGGAGGGGTACAGAGGAGATTCACCAGGATGTTGCCTGGGGTGGAGCTATAAGAACAGACTGGATCAGCTTGGATTGTTTCCTTTCGAGCAGAGAAGGTACCGGGTATATAAGATTCTGAGGGTAAATAGGAAGCAGCTGTTCCCCTTGGTTGAGGGATCAATCACAAGGGAGCATAGTTACATAGATATATAGAACATACAGTGCAGAAGGAGGCCATTCGGCCCATCGAGTCTGCACCGATCCACTTAAGCCCTCACTTCCACTCTATCCCCGTAACCCAATAACCCCCCCTAACCTTTTTGGACACTAAAGGGCAATTTATCATGGCCAATCTACCTAACCTGCACGTCTTTGGACTGTGGGAGGAAAGAAAGAAAGAAAGTCGCTTATTGTCACGAGTAGGCTTCAATGAAGTTACTGTGAAAAGCCCCTAGTCGCCACATTCCGGCGCCTGTCCGGGGAGGCTAGTACAGGAATCGAACCGTGCTGCTGGCTTGCCTAGGTCTGCTTTCAAAGCCTGCGATTTAGCCCAGTAGCTAAACAGCCCCTTCAGTGCTATCCACTTGTGCTACCGTGCTGCCCTAGGGTGAGGGGCAGGAGATTACAAGGGGATTTGAGGAGACATTCGTTCACTCACAAAATGGTGGTGAGAAACTGGAATGCACTGCCTGGGAAGAGAGTGGAGGCTGGAAACCTTACAACCTTTAAAAAGCACTTGAGTGAGCACTTGAAACACTATCACATTCAAGGATATGGGACAAGTGCTGTTA
Organism: Scyliorhinus canicula; assembly: GCF_902713615.1. Taxonomy (NCBI): domain Eukaryota; kingdom Metazoa; phylum Chordata; class Chondrichthyes; order Carcharhiniformes; family Scyliorhinidae; genus Scyliorhinus; species Scyliorhinus canicula. Next base: position 102,093,143 of record NC_052157.1, on the reverse strand, counting down.
AGTGGGTTTAACAGGAGATTAGGGGTAGTAAGTACAGACTCGATGGGCCTTTTCTGCATTGTACAACTCTATAATGTGGTTAAGTCTGTAGATGAAACCGGAGCACCTGGAGGAAACCCACGCAGACACGGAGAGAACTGTGCAGACTCCGCACAGACAGTGACCCAGCGGGGAATCAAACCTGGGACCCAGATGGGCCTTTTCTGCATTGTACAACTCTATGACTCTATAATGTGGTTAAGTCTGTAGAATGGCAACACCTTTCTCTGCCACACGAACACTGACACATACACACTAAGCCGCTCTCTCTCACACAAACACACCCACCCACACACCCACTCCCTCATAAAAAAAAGTTTCCAGAATGGCCTTGGACTTTGGAGTCAATGGGCTATTTTTGAAGTTTAGTCACTTTTGTAATGCAGGGGAAAGTGGCAACCATTTTGTGCACAGCAAGGTTCTAAAATAATAACAATAAAATGATAATCTTTATTGTCACAAGTAGGTTTACATTAACACTGCAATGAAATTACTGTGAAAAGCCCCTAGTCGCCACATTCCGGCGCCTGTTCGGGTACACGGAAGGAGAATTCAGAATGTCCAAATTACCTAACAGTACGTCTTTCGGGACTTGTGGGAGGAAACCGGAACACCCTGAGGAAACCCACGCAGACACGGGGAGAACTTGCAGACTTCAACACAGACAGTGACCCAAGCCGGGAATCGAACCTGGGACCCTGGAGCTGTGAAGCAACAGTGCTAACCCATTGTGGTACCGTGCAACAAGTGTCAGTATGATACAAATTATCTGTTTAGTGATTTTGGTAAAGAAATAAATATCAGCCAGACAGAATTCTCTATTATTCTGAATATTTCTGGGAGATCTTTGATGTCCGCCCAAGGCCCTTGGTTAGCTTCCCATCTGAAACACAGTACCTCCAACAGCACTCCTTCTGTACTGCACTAGACAGCATGGTCAAATCTCCAGAGTGCGACTTGAACCCCTAGCCTTCTAAGAATGGAGGGTAGGGCTGTGGAGCTGCAGTTGACAGCAGACAGGCGACAGAGAAACACAAAGTAGGATAGTTTAAGTTACAAAGTTAGCTTGTTTTGGAGCATTCGCTGTGAGAAAGAAGGAGCAGCTAAGCATGGGACAGAAAAGCTAAAACTAAAAGGAAATTGAATGCAATTTCCACACTTCAGAGAAGAGGGTGGTGAATAATCATCAATCAGACAACATCAAAATAAGAATACAGCAATAAGATGTGTTACCTCGGAGAGATTCATTCTGCGTGCGGTAACCATTTAAATCTTCAGCCTACCAAACCCACGAAAACGTCACGCTTAGCCAGCACTTCACCGGTTTTCATTCAGGAATGAGCAGGACCCAAAAATCTCTGGTCTCTGTGCCTTTGGCGAGAACGCGGAGCTCCTGGTACATCCAGGGCCGATCAACACTGAAACTCTGCCATAGTAACAGCTGAGGAACAGTTTGACCGTCAGCGTGAACTCCATCTGCTGTGCTCCGAGTCAGTGTGTGACCGGGGGCACTGATATTGCTGCTGCACAAGGCAACTCGCAGCTTTAAAAAAGGCTCAACAACCCTTATCAGCTTCCTGTGCAAGAATGGAACTGCTCCATGTAGCACAGTTTGACTGACTGCTATAGGACAGGCGGTACTGGAATTCCGTTCAGATACAATCAATTAAAAAGGGCAACGGAATTCTCCATCGGCAGGATCCTATGGACCTCGGGTGTCCCGAATGTGTGAGGTGGCCGCAATGGGAAACACCATTGGTCAGCTGTGGGAACGGAGAATCCCGCTGCTGGCAGAGGCGCGTTGCGTCGGAATACACGGTTGGCGGGACGGAGAATCCTGCCCAGGGTTTTATCAAAGTGCAGGTCGCGACCCATGGGTACGTCACAGGGTGGGTGGGGCAGGAGGGGGTTGGGAGGGTTGAGGAGCGATCGGTCGCACCATTTCCGCAGTGAGCCCGATTGCGGGAGAAGTGCCCAGCTGCCCACTACCGGCTTTTAAATGAAAATAAATGAGACCGTGTGTAGTCTTCCAGCCAGAAGGGGCAGCAGAGAGCAGGTCACACACCCAGCATGCACACTTGACGTCAAGCACCCTCCATGGACTTGCTTTTGGCACCAAATCACGGCGCAGAGCTGCTTCCATTTTCCAGCTGCTCGTAAGTGACCTGTGAAAATCAAAGGTTTTGCAGCCTGTGCTGGCTTTCCTGCAGTTTTTCGAAGCACCATACTCCCACCTCTCCCGGAAAGGCAGAGACTTTGTTCCCTCTGTAATGATATGCTGTAACTGTGTATATCAAAGTGTCTATAGCCTCAGACCACTAGGTGTCATGCAAGAGGAACGGGTCAGGGTAGCCTTGAAGAGGAGTTCGTTGAATGTATCAGAGATAGTTTTCTGGAACAATATGTAATGGAATCGGCGAGAAAGCAAGCTATTCTAGATCTGGTCCTGTGTAATGAGGCAGGAATAATTAATGACCTCATCGTTAGGGATCCTCTTGGGAGGAGTGATCACAGCATGGTTGAATTTAGTATACAGATGGAGAGTGTGATGATAGAATCCAAGACCAGGGTCCTATGCTTGAACAAAGGGGACTACGATAGAATGAGGAAGGACCTCGCTAAAGTAGACTGGAAACAAATATTTTATGGTAGGACAGTTGAGGAGCAGTGGAGTACTTTCAAAGAAATCTTTCATAGTGCTCAACAAAAGTATATTCCAGTGAGAAGGAAGAATTGTAAGAAAAGAGGTAATCTACCATGGGTGTCTAAGGAGATACATGAGGCTGTCAAATTGAAAGAGAAGGCTTACAAAGTGGCCAAGATCAGCGGGAAACTAGAAGATTGTGAAAACTTTAAAGGTCAGCAGAAATCCACGAAAAAAGCCATAAAGAAAAGTAAGATAGAACACGAAAAAAAACTGGCACAGAATACAAGGACAGATAGCAAAAGTTTTTATAATTATATAAAACTAAAAAGAGTGGCTAAAGTAAACAATGGTCCATTAGAGGATGAGAGTGGTCATTTAGTTATGGGATATGTTGAAATGGCGGAGGCATTGAACAAATATTTTGTATCGGTCTTCACAGTGGAGTTCACTAATAACATGCCAGCAATTGACCTAGAGAAGAAGGTAGTTGAGGACCTGGAAACCATTACGATCACGAAAGAGCAAGTGTTGGGCAAGCTAATGGAGCTCAGGATAGATAAGTCTCCTGGCCCTGATGGAATGGATCCCAGGGTACTGAAAGAGATGGCTGGAGTAATAGCAGATGCACTGGCTGTAATTTTCCAAAATTCACTGAACACTGGGGCAGTCCCAGAGGATTGGAAAACAGCAAATGTGACGCCACTGTTTAAAAAGGGAAGTAGACAAAAGATGGGGAATTATAGTCCGGTTAGCTTAACCTCTGTCGTGGGGAAGATGCTTGAGTCTATTATCAAGAAAGAGATAGGAGGGCACCTCGATAGAAATTGTCCCATTGAACGGACGCAGCATGGATTCATGAAGGGCAGGTCATGCTTGACGAATCTCTTGGAATTCTATGAAGACATTTCGAGCAAGGTAGACAAAGGGGACCCAGTGGATGTGGTGTACCTAGATTTCCAAAAGGCCTTTGACAAGGTACCGCACAAGAGGCTGCTGCATAAGATAAGGATGCATGGTGTTAAGGGTAGAGTACTAGCATGGATAGAGGATTGGCTGTCTAACAGGAAACAAAGAGTGGGAATAAATGAGTGCTATTCTAGCTGGCAATCAGTGACGAGTGGTGTGCCTCAGGGATCGGTGTTGGGACCACAATTATTTACAATTTATATAGATGATTTGGAGTTGGGAACTACGTGTAAGGTATCCACGTTTGCAGATGACACGGAGGTGTGTGGCAGAGCAAAGTGTACTGAGGACTGTAAAACCTTACAGAGGAACATTGACATATTGAGTGAGTGGGCAAAGGTCTGGCAGATGGAGTATAATATCAATAAGTGTGAAGTTGTGCATTTTGGTAGGAGTAACAATAGAACGGATTATTACTTAAATGGTAAAAAGCTGCAGCATGCTGCTATGCAGAGGGACCTGGGTGTAGTTGTACATGAGTCACAGAAGGTTGGTCTGCAGGTGCAACAAGTAATTAGGAAGGCAAATGGAATTTTGTCCTTCATTGCGCTGGGGAGTGAGTTTAAAAGCAGAGAGGTAATGTTGCAGGTGCTGGCGAGGCCACACCTGGAGTACTGTGTGCAGTTTTGGTCTCCACACTTGAGAAAGGATGTGCTAGCACCAGAGGGGGTGCAGAGGAGGTTCACTAGGCTGATTCCGGAGTTGAGGGGGTTATTGTATGAGGAGAGGCTGAGTAGATTGGGATTATATTCACTGGAATTCAGAAGGTTGAGGGGGGATCTAATAGAAACATATAACATTTTGAAGGGAATGGATAAGATAGAAGTAGAAATGATGTTTCCACTGGTAGGTGAAAGTAGGACAAGAGGGCATAGCCTCAAGATTAGGGGGAGCAGATTTAGGACTGAATCAAGGAGGAACTTCTTCACTCAGAGGGTGGTTAAAGTATGGAATTCCCTACCGAAAGGAGTAGTAGACGCTACTTCATTGAATATATTTAAAGATAGGGTAGATGTTTTTTTGAAAAATAAAGGAATTACGGGATATGGCGAGAATGCGGGTAAGTGGTTCTGAGACCACGAATAGATCAGCCATGATCTTATAGAATGGCGGAGCAGGCTCGAAGGGCCTGACGGTCTACTCCTAGTTCTTATGTTCTTATGACATTGGAACTGGACAAAGCCAGTCTTGATCAGACTTACAAGAGCTGTTAGTAGCATGGTTAAGAGATCCTCAGTTTGGTTAGCAATAGTTTAGTTTACCCACAGTTTATTCAACATTAAAGAACTAATCTTGAACTAGATATTCAGTCATCCACTGATTCATTTATTGTCATATTACACAAATATAACACCCTCAAACATTGCTTTCAGTTCGTGGTTCACCTTCAGGCCTCTACTGTAGTACGCACAGGCAGCAGACCTTCTGGAGAAATATATTCACACCAGCTTTTCTGGTTAACCAATTCTGGACTTCACTCGCACACAGCCTGTAATGGTTTTCCTGTGAACAGATTCACCCAGGCTTCCTGCCAGTTCAGAAACACAGCCTTTCTGGAGACAAATGGAGAGAAGAGAGAGCGGGTCTTCTCTCTAAGCTGCCAGAAATCAAACTAAAAACTAGGTGACTGTGAAAACATTCCAGTGGGATTAGACCCAATCGGCACCTGTTACCGGGCAGAGCACAGCCATTTGGCCAATTCGTCAGCCATCAGCCAAATCAATCAAACCGAGACCCAACCAGTCTCTGTCACTGGTGCCGATCAGTCTACACTCCTGTCCAAAACAGCACAGGCTTCTGTTTGAATTAAAGGCGCAGGCCACTGCTTTCTTCTGCTTGAATTAAAGATAGAGGCTGCCTAAACGACACATATCCATAAATCATCCATGGATCAGAAATGTAACTGCAAAAGGGGAAATAAGGGAATAAAGAGGAAGAACCCTTACAGGGCCAATTCTTCGTCGAAGACATCTTCATTCCTGCTCGAGACATCTTGGAGGATGCCGTCAGCTATTTTTAAGATTTCCAGCCAGCTGAGGCTAATCTTCTGCAATTAGTTTCTTCCCAACAGACTGGGTCTATGTGTTTAAACTAGTGTGGCAGGGGAGTGGGAACTGGAACAGCAGAGTAAGTGGAGAGACTGGGGAAAAAGGTGAGACTGAGATAAACGTTGCGCAGAGTAAGAGCAGGGAGAGGGAAGCTGCAGGGCCCAGCGGGACTGTAGGTCTGGAGTGCATTTGCTTCAATGCAAAAGTATAACAGGGAAGACAGATGAACTGAGAGCCTGGATTACAGCATGGAACTATGATGTAATTGCAATTACGGAGACATGGTTAAAGGAGGGACAGGACTGGCAGCTCAACGTTCCGGGATATTGTTGTTTTAGATGAGACAGAAGGGGAAACAAAAGAGATGGGCGAGTTGCATTGCAGATTAGGGAGCAGATCACAGCTGTGTTGAGGGATCTTGTAGTGAGGCATTATGGGTGGAAATCTGGAACAAGAAAGGTGAAATCACAATGTTGGGAGTGTATTGTAGATGTCCAACAGCCCACAGGAGACAGAGGAGCAGTTGTGTGGTCAGATACTGAAAAGATGTGAAAAAAGCAGGGTAGTTGTGATGCAATTCTCACTTTCCCCATATTGACTAGGAATCCCTTACAGTCAGGGGCTCGGATGGAGAGCAAATTGTGAGATGTGTCCAGGAAGGATTATTGATACAGTATGTTGCCAATCCAACCAGGGAGGGGGGCCATACCAGACTTGGTATCGGGGAATGAGCCAGGCCAGGCGATTGATGTTTCAGTGCTTAGCAACCATAATTCCATAAGATTTCGAGCAGTCATGGATAAGAACAAGAGTGGCCAGTGGGTGAGGGTGCTTAATTGGGCGAGGGCTAATTATATCCAAATTAGATAGGAACTGGTGAATGTGGATTGGGAGCGGCTATTTGATGGCAAATCCACACCTGACATGTGGGAGGCTTTCAAAGGCCAGTTGATTGAAGTGCAGAATAGGAATGACCCCGCAAAAATGTTTTTTTTGTTTTTGTTTATAAATTTAGAGTACCCAATTCATTTTTTACAATTAAGTGGCAATTTAGCCTGGCCAATCCACCTGGCCTGCACATCTTTGGGTTGTGGGGGCGAAACCCACTCAAACACGGGGAGAATGTGCAAACTCCACATGGACAGTGACCCAGAGCCGGGATCGAACCTGGGACCTTGGCACCGTGAGGCAGCAGGGCTAATCCATTGCGCCACCGTGCTGCCCCTTTGTCCCCGCAAAAATGAAGGATAGAAAAGGCAGGATCTCGGCATTTAAAAATTGACAAAGCCCTTGAAGAATACAGTAAAGTACGAAGGAACTTAAATGTGGAATTCGGCGGCCTAAAAGGGGCTATGAAATGTCTTTACCAAGCATGGTCAAGGAGAATCCCAAAGCTTTCGCTGCACATATTAAGAGCAAGAGGGTAGCTAGAGAAAGAGGATTGTCCCACTTAAGGACAATGGGCAGCACAAGTGGCTAGCAGTGGGCTTCACAGCGCCAAGGTCCCAGGTTCGATTCCCTGCTGGGTCACTGTCTGTGAGGAGTCTGCACGTTCTCCCGTGTCTCCGTGGGTTTCGGTCGTGTGCTCCGGTTTCCTTCCACATGCCCAAAGACGTGCAGGTTAGGTGGATTGGCCATGATAAATTGCCCTTAGTGACCAAAAAGGTGAGGAAGGGTTATTGGGTTACGGGGTAGTGTGGAAGTGAGGGCTTAATTGGGTCGATTACGGGGATAGGGTGGAAGTGAGGGTTTAAGTGGGTCGGTGCAGACTTGATGGGCCGAATGGCCTCCTTCCGCGCTGTATGTTCAATGTTCTAATGGAGGGAAGTTATGCGTGGAACCACAGGAAGTGGGTGAAATCTTTAATGACTACTTTGTGTCGGTATTCATGAGGAAGAAGGACATGATGGATGTTGAGGTCCAGGATAGGTGTGTGAACGCTGTTGAGAACATCAATATTTCAAAGGATGAAGTGTTGAGTATCCTAATTTGCATTAAGGTTGACAAGTCCCCGGGGCTGGATGGGATCTATCCAAGTTACTGTGGAGGTAAGGGGAGAAATAACTGGGGCCTTAACAGATATCTTTCCATCCTCTTTGCCACAGGCGACACAGTCCGCAGCCGCCACATGAGGTTGACGAAAACTGAAAGCACAAGTGAACCGCGCCATCGGGAACTCTTCCCATTGGGGGCGGAGCATCGGGTAGGGCCTTCAGGTGACGTCCTGAGGCCGTCCCTACGGCATGCGGCCGATGATGCCGTTCAGGAGGGGGCGGAGCATCTGAAAACAGGCTCCACCCCTTATTCGGTCGTAAAAAGGGATTCTCCGCCCGATAGCCGATTACGATATCAACGTCGGGCAACAGAGAATCCTGCCCCATGTCTCACCAACCCGATTGAGTTTTCTGAAGCGGTTACAAAGAAAATTGATGAAGGAAGAGCTGTGGATGTAGTTTATATGGACTTTAGTAACGCACTTGACAGGTCCCACATGGCAGACTGGTACAAAAACATAATCACATGGGATTCGGGGTGGGCTGGCTAGATGGATACAGAACTGGTTTGGTTATACAAGACAGAGAGTAGAGCTGGAAGGATGTGTTTCAGAATGGAGATCTGTAGCTAGTGGAGTTCCGCAGGGAACAGTGCTGGGACCTCTGCTGTTTCTAGTAGATATAAATGATCTGGAGCAAAATGTGGGTGGTCTGATTAGTAAGTTTGCAGATGACACGAACATTGGCAGATTTGCTGATAATGCCGAGGATTGTCAGAGGATACAATAGGATATCGATAGATTGGAGACTTGGGCACAGAAATGGCAGATGGAGTTTATTCCAGACAAACGCGAGGTGATGCATTTTGGAGGATCAAATCTAGGTATGAATTATAGTGTTAATGGCAGAACGTTTAGGAACATTAAGATACAGAGGGATCTGGGCGTACAGGTCCACAGTTCCCTAAAAGTGGCAACACAGGTAGCCAAGGTGATGAAGAAGGCATATGGTATGCTTGCATTCATCAGCCAGTGCATTAAGTACAGGAGTTGGGAAATCATGTTGCAGCTATATAAATCCTCGGTTAGGCCGCATTTGAAGTATTGCGTGCAGTTCTGGTCACCACATTATCAGAAGGACGTGGAAGCTTTGGAGAGACTGCAAAGAAGATTCACCAGGATGATTCCTGGTCGAGGGTATTGGCTATGAGGAGAGGTTGAATAAACTAGGATTGTTTTCACTGGGAAAATGCAGGCTGAGGGGAAGGTCGATAAAATTGAGAGTCATAGACAGGGTGGACAGTCAGAGGCTTTTTCTAAGGGTGGAAGCATCAATTACAAGGGGCACAGGTTCAATGGAGATGTGCGGGGTAAGTTTTTCATGCAGAGAGTGGTGGGTGCCTGGAACGCGTTGCCAGAGGATGTGGTGGAAGCAGGCACATTAGCAACATTTAAGAGGTATCTGGATGGGTACCTGAATAGGGAGGAAATAGAGGGATACGATCAAGTAAGCGCAGAAGGTTTTTTTTAAGTTAGGGCATCATGATCTGCACAGGCTTGGAGGGCCGAAGGGCCTGTTCCTGTGCTGTACTTTTCTTTGTTCTTTGTTCTTTGCACAATGTTCACCTGCCCTCTGTAGGCCACTGGAGTATTGGCTGTTCCGTGGATTCTCTCCAGTGTATGTCGAAAGCTTCACTGTGGTACTCTTTAAGCTTAAAGGCTGTGTTGCTGCACGTAGATACAGAACCGTCAGCTCACCCACTATGCTCACCAAAGCCCCGGTGTCAACTCCCATTTGAAGGGGTTTACCCTGAAGACAATTTCAATCGGAACCGTTTTACTCAATTGGACTGCATTCAACCGATACATCAAATTCCCTTCTCCAGAACTCTTCGCCACTGTGTCCGGTGGTGCTGTGAACTGCTGTTGCTGCTAGTTTTGTAACGGCATGCTATGCCTGGCATGACTACGTGCTGTAATGTGCCCACTTCAGTGCCACAGATGCACACAATTTCCCAAACATGGCACATCTCCTGGGGTTGGTGCCCCGGTCAACGATAGCAATCCACCTCGGATTTGGATTGTCCCTTCGATTCCTTCCTGCTCCTTGGGTTGCGGTCCTGTCCAGAGGACTGCGTCTGACTCGGAGCTGTGCCTGTTCATTCTGCCTCAGACCTCGCTGCCCCTTATTGGTTAACCTCCCATTCAGCCACGTTTTGAAGCTCAGTAGCGCTTACGGAGCACTCAGTCACCTCAGCTATCTCGATTGCTTTTTCCAATTTAAGCGTCTCCTTCAGAAGCTTCTTCTGGACTTTTAAGGTTATGGATCCCACAAAGCAGCCGGTCGCACAACATGTCACTAAGTGCAGTCCCAAACTCACAGTGCTCAGCAAGCTGGTGAAGCCTGGCTATGAAAGCTGAGACAGACTCTTCATAGTCCCTCTCTGCAGAGTTAAACTTATAACTTTGGAGGGAAATCGAGGGCTGTATTGACCAATTGTGCGATCTGGTCAAAACTCGGGTGCATCCAGGGAGGTGAGGTTCCCAATCAAATTATAGATCTGGAGCCCACAAACTGTCAGAAGTTTAACCTTCTACTAGTCCTTGCCTAGATCTCTCTCACAATAAGGAAGAAATGGACTCTCTCGATGTACTGACTCCAACACTCAGCCACTCGGTCAAATGGGCCTAGTTTCTCAATGATGGGCGTTTCCACTCACAGTTTAAATAATTCCCGACTCTTGCTGGAGCTTCTCTGCTTTCTCAACTGCTCCTTCCTTCCCCCTCAATTCATGACAACTATCGGCTGTGATCAAAAACTTTAACCTCGTCGCCAATGTGGTCGCTCGAGACAGACACTGGAGGCTTCCAGTAGTCAACAATGAGGTTCATTGATAAAAGGCAAAGGCTGTTAGATAACAAGCACAGAACTCAATAGAACAGGTCTTTACACTTCAGCCTCCTGGCCCACACAGCCTGGGGTCCTGCTCCACCTGATTCTGACTTCAAATCCAATCTGAGCACAAGTCACTGAAGGTGATACAGCCAGTTGACAGTATGGTTAACAAAGGGTCTTGGGCTTTCTAAATAGAGGCATATCGTACATACAGCAGAAGGTTATGGTGAACCCGTATAAAACAATAGCTTGGTCTCAACTTGACTACTGGGCTGAAGTTTTGGTCCCAAGTCGCAATCCTGCTGTCAGGATACAATATAGGCTGAGAATCCACAAATTCCAGCAGCAAGACCCAGAATTTGGAGGCGCCTATCTCCAGGAGCCCCATCCAATGAAATGCGGTGGGAGGGCTGCAGGGTCTGGGGCCCAACATAAGGCAATCCAGCAACCCATCAGCAGCCCATTGCTAGTAATGTGGGCAGCTTGAAGTAGGTTGGGAGACAAGAGATCACCTTCATTCCCAACTGCAAGCCACAAATTAGGTCAGTGAGAAGGCCAGCAGAATGTGGGGGGGGGGGGGGGGGGGGGGGTGGTCACTGGGACACACCAACTTACCGCCTCAGTCCCACCTCATCAGCCAAATGAAAATTCAGCCCCTTGTGTTCAGCTGTGGGGACCACACTTGAGGAAGGATGTGAAGACATGACAAGTGTGCGAAGAAGACTCACAAGAATGGTTCCAGGGAATGAGGGAGTTCCGCTACGTGGAGAGATTGGAGAAACTGGGACTGTTCTCCTTGGAGAGGAGAAGATTAAGGAGAGAATTGATAGGTGAGGGATCTGGAAGGAGTGGATATGGATTGGTGCATGAGTCAAAAAGCTAGAATGCACCAATTAAATGTGAATGGCAGTAAAAACCAAGGCAGCGACATGAAGAAAAGCGTTTGCAGACAGTGAATGGTTAGGATCTGGAATGCTGTCACCTGAGAGGCAAATTCAATTAATGTTTTCACAAGGGAATTCAATAAGTGCAAGATGACAGAAATGATCAGCTCGATTGGAAAGGAACAAGGAGTGGGACGAGCTGAGTTGCTCTTGAAGAGAGCTGGCATCGACACAATGAGCCAAAGCGCCTCTTTCAGTTGTTCTCCGCAACAGGCAAACGTTCTCATTCAGACAAATTAATTCTGGAACACCCACCCGCACTTCCTAGCCTATTCCCTGCATCATTGTGGTTACTTCAACAGGAGCATCTGCTGAGTAGAGCCAAAGGCCCTTTTCGTTTGTTAATCACAGTTCTACCACATACACAGGAGCCTGATTCCTATTATTGGGATTGGTGCCCGTCGCACTCTGTGCAGACTCCGACAAAGGCAAATCCACAGGAAGGTTTCCGGAGATTTATGGGAGTTCGGGAGGAGCGGGATTCTGTCTCTAACCTCCACAAAAAGAAGCTGAGCCACTGTCCTGACAGGTACCAACTCTCCTAAAAATGGAAGCCCCCTCCTCCCCCAGACTAACCATCCTCCAACCAGACCACCCGATGCTGTGGGGGTTCAATACTGTCAGGGGCTCCTTTTATTCTTGCAGACTTCCAACTCCCCTGACCCTGGGGCTCCAAACAAAAGTATTGGGCAGCTGCTGGGCATGGTCTTCCCAAACAGCCCTGAGGGAATATCTATCCCAGTGTGCCCAGTTCAGCACTGATGTGTTGCAACTAGCAGCAAGGCACAAAATCACCTCGCTGCTCTAAGACTAGGTATAAGTGTGACATTCCTCTGTCCAATGTTTTAAAACACCAGGTTAAAGTCCAACAGGTTTATTTGGAATCACTAGCTTTCAGAGCGTAGCTCCTTCATCAGGTGAGTCAACCTGATGAAGGAGCTACGCTCCAAAGGCTAGTGATTCCAAATAAATCTGTTGGACTTTAACCTGGTGTTGTAAGACTTCTTACTGTGCTCACCCCAGTCCAACACCGGCATCTCCACTCCAGTGTTTTAGAAGCAGTGTTATCTTCTATTTCAAATAGGTCAGCACTTGTGTTAAACACTGATTCAGACTTTATTCTGCAAAGGCATTAAACTTTGACCTGCCGAAAGCACTGAACCTCTACTAGATCTGACTGTGTGTGACCACACTGGTAAGGACAAAGCTCAAGATATCACAATTGTGCATCTTGCCATGAAACACTGGGTGCCATTTAAAAGAAGTATTAAAAAGAGTTAAAACTCCATTTATGACCAATGCAAAAATGTTCCCACAACGTAGGTATTATTTTCGCTCTTTCTGCGCAGCCAGACAGGCTTCACTTCTTCAAATCAAAAGACAACCATTTGAAATGCTGCATGACAACCTATCACCAAACAAAAGAAGGATATTTAAAGAATAACTCCTTACCAATAGAAACTGAATTCTGTTTCACAAAACTCTAGTTATTTTTAAAATATTTTGTGTCTCTTTCAGAGGTCTCGCCATAAATTAAACAGATAATTCACCTGGGAGTTGATCCGGCTTGACTCAATAGTAGGCCGTCTTGCAGATGGTAATGGCCCCGTTGCATAGGCGCCATAGCTTGGCAGAGCACCGCTCTCTGAGATAGTGTTTCCTGAGCAGCGTTCTTGAAGGGACAGCTTCCTGCTAGAAAGTTTGGGCCTTGAGGCAATTTTCTTTGTCACGATGCTCACATTCCTGTAGGTTTGGGCATAGTCTTCGCTTACACCATTCGTGTGACTGTCCCCTCCATCCTTTGATTGGCCTGTGGCCTTGGCTGCAGTGCTCTGGCATCCCCTTCCTAAATTCCCAAAAGACGGTCCCTCAGACACCTGCACGGCAGCAACTTGCTGGGCCAGGTGTTCCTGTTGTAGCTCTGCCACTTTATCCACCTCGAGACCTCCTTCCCCACAGTCTGTTTCCGGGTCTGAAATTGACATCGTCAAATATATGGATGGGTGGAGAAAGCTTTGAGAGCCACTTTGGTGAGGGGATTTCCGATATCCTAAAGATCTGTAATCAAGAGCCAATCATTAGTGTCAGAAACAATCTGGAGATTTGTACATTTTATAATAACTAATTCAACATCATCTCATCCAGAGAGTGAAAATGGAATAATAAATCATTGGGGTGGACCATTTGAAAACAACTATCCAATCAGTCACCCTCGCCCACTCTTCCTCAAAGTATGTGACAAGTATTTATTTTGGAAGTTTCACCAGTCTTCAGACTGCAATCCCCAACATGACAACTTGCTGTGTTCAATCAAAAAGTCTCCTTATGCCCTCTTTGTTCTTCTTGCCAATTAGGTTGTATCCTTGTTTTGTCTACTTGTGTCTTTGTGAAAACTTGGGGATATTAATCAGAGTTAAGGAATACAAATGACTGCCCATTCCTGTAAATGAAAGATTAGAAGCACTTCACAGCCCACGCATTTCAAGAACATTTCCTTTACAAGCATTGGCAGTGGGGAAAGTGTCGGTAGTGGGCCTAATTCTCCAATCCATTGTCAAGGACTTTATTGCGGAACATTTAGAAAGCAGTGGCAGGATCGGACAGAGTCAGCATGGATTTATGAAGGGGAAATCATGCTTGACAAATCTGTTGCAATTCTTTGAAGTAGTAGAGTTGACAAGGGGGAGCCAGTCGATGTGGTATATTTGGACTTTCAGAAAGCGTTTGACAAAGTCCCGCATAAGAGATTATAGTGTAAGATTAAAGCACATGGGATTGGGGGAAATGTGTTGAGGTGGATAGAAAACTGGTTGACAGAGAGGAAACAAAGTGTAGGAATTAACGTGTCCTTTTCAAATTGGCAGGCAGTAACTGCAGTACCACAGGGATCGGTGCTGGGACCCCAGCTACTCACAATATATATTAATGATTTGGACAAGAGGACAAAATGTAACATCTCAAAAGTTTGCAGATACCAAATTTGGATCAATGTGAGGTTATTCATTTTGGAAGCAAAAACAGGAAGGCAGAATACTACCTGAATGGCTGTAAATTGGGAGACGGGAATGTGCAGCAGGACCTGGGTGTCCTTGTGCACCAGTCACTGAAGGTAAGCATGCAGGTGCAGCAGGCAGTAAAGAAGGCTAATGGTATGTTGGCCTTCATTGCGAGGGGCTTCGAGTATAGAAACAGGGATGTGTTGCTGCAATTGTACAGGGCCTTGGTGAGGCCACACCTTGAATATTGTGTGCAGCTTTGATCTCCTTCTCTGAGGAAGGATGTTCTTGCTCTCGAGGGAGAGCAGCGAAGGTTTACCAGACCGATTCCAGGGATGGCGGGACTGACGTTCAAGGAGAGTTTGACTAGGTTAGGATTATGTTCGCTGGAGTTCAGAAGAATGAGGGGGGGTTTCATAGAAACTTATAAAAATTCTAACAGGTCTAGACAGGGTAGATGCAGGGAAGATGTTGCCAATGATGGGTTGTCCCAGAACCAGGGGTCACAGTCTGAGGATTCAGGGTAAACCAGTTTGGACAGAGATAAGGAGACATTTCTTCACACAAAGAGTGGTGAGCCTGTGGAATTAATTACCACAGGAAGTAGTTGAGGCTAAGACATTGAATATATTCAAGAGGCATCTACAAATGGCACTTGAGGCAAATGGGATCAAGGGTTATGGGGAAAAAGCAGGATTAGGCTATTGAGTTGGATGATCAGCCATGATCGTGACGAATGGTAGAGCAGTCTCATAGAACATAGAACATAGAACAGTACAGCACAGAACAGGCCCTTCGGCCCTCAATGTTGTGCCGAGCAATGATCACCCTACTCAAACCCACGTATCCACCCTATACCCGTAACCCAACAACCCCCCCATTAACCTTACTTTTAAGGACACTACGGGCAATTTAGCATGGCCAATCCACCTAACCCGCACATCTTTGGACTGTGGGAGGAAACCGGAGCACCCGGAGGAAACCCACGCACACAGGGGGAGGACGTGCAGACTCCGCACAGACAGTGACCCAGCCGGTAATCGAACCTGGGACCCTGGAGCTGTGAAGCATTTATGCTAACCACCAGGCTACCGTGCTGCATTCTCGAAGGGCTGAATGGCCTCCTCCTGCTCCTATCTTCTATGTTTCTATGTTTCCATGTATGATGAGTGGAGAAATGTCAGCGATATTGTGTTATAGTTATTTGGTGCAGTCAGGGTTGGCGTGTGCTTGACTGCTGCAGTCATGTCTAAAAATAAATCCCGGTTTGAAAGACAACTAAGTGTTTGGGAGCCTGGGGTGCAATTAAGCCATCGCAAAAAGCTTGGGTGAATGCAGTTTTGTTTGGATTAAGGGGATTCCCTGTGGAGTTAATTAGATTTCAGCGTGGTGAGATGGTGTTGTTACTGGGTGGAGCTATGGCATCAGACATTTTGCAGAAAGCAGATCAGTGGAGTTCCAGCTGGAGCTATGAACAGAAGTCAAGCAGTTTGTTCTCTCTGCAGTTCAGTTAAAATATATGTCTGCAGACAGAAGAGCAGTGTTGGTGGAAAGGTGAACAAATCAGCTGAACAGCTTATAGAGTCAGAGAGTCATCGATGTTTACAGCACAGAAACAGGCCCTTCAGCCCAGCTTTTCCATGTCGCCCAGTTGCTAAGTTAGTCCCACTTGCCCACATTTTGCCCATATCCTCTATACCCACCCTGCCCTTGTAACTGTCTAACTGTTTTTTAAAGGTAAAAATTGTACCCATCTCTACCACTGCCTCTGGCAGCTCGGTCCAGATGCTCACCACCCTCTGTGTGAAATAAATTCCCCTGTGGTCTCTTTTGTATTGTCATGTAAGAGTACCTTTAAGAAATGGGTGTTTAACAAATAGCTGCAGTGATGTCAGAGTGGGGGGTGGAGCTGAGTTTTGGTCTGTGGCTTTTTACTTTCGCTTTGAGCAAAAAGCTGGTGTGTGTCTGTGTTTTAGTTTTGTTTTCAGAGTTGGAGCTGCATCCAACCAAACAAGATGTAATTTTGATCTCTCGCTTCATGAAAAAGAATGTCTTCAGATTGCTTGCTAAATTAAAAGTGATAACTGCTCTCAGTAGATAATTTAAACCTGCTGTCTTTGTTAAAGAGAGTATTTATCTTATGGCTGTTGCGAGGACAGATTAAGGGTTACTTATAGAGTACTGTATTCGTTGGGGTGAGTATTTGAGTTGCTGGTTGCTTAGATGTTTACTGTGTTTTTATAACATGTTACCTGGATTCATAGAATAAACATTGTTTTGTTTTAAAAGTACTTTGGATCTCTGTTGCATCACACCTGTAAAGTTAACCCTTGTGCTCCCCATAACCAAAATCTATTAAACGTTGTGGGTCAGGTGAACTCCATTATACACTTTGGTATTCTCTAAGCCCTGGCCCATAACAGTATCTCTCCCCTCTCACCTTAAACCTATGTCCTCTAATTCTAGACTCCTTTACCTTTGGGAAAAGATGATGACTATCTACCTTATCGATGCTCCTCATTAGAAGGGGGGGGCGAGGGGGGGGGCGAACCGAGGGGGGGGGGGGCGGACCGAGGGGGGGGGGGGGCGGGCCGAGGGGGGGGGCATACCGAGGGGGGGGGGCGGACCGAGGGGGGGGGGCGGACCGAGGGGGGGGGCGCCCTGGGGGAGGCGCCGGCCCAACTGCGCATGCGCGGGACCCGAGTCTCTGGCGCCCCCTAGCACATGGCGCCCCGGGCGACTGCCCGAGTTGCCGGTGCCTTGAGCCGGCCCTTCCCGTACCAGCCTCCCCGAACAGGTGCCGGAATGTGGCGACTAGGGGCTTTTCACAGTAACTTCATTTGAAACGTACTTGTGACAATAAGCGATTTTCATTTTATTTCCTTGTGGCCCCACCAGGTGGATCAGTAGGCAGTGCTGGGTTAGGGTGGGCAAACCCCCAAGCCAAACATGGTGGGTCACCACCTCCATGCCCCCGGCCCCACCCCTGTTCCACAAAGCTCACGCCCTCAACCCCCACCCCCTCCCAAGAAGGCGGCCACACTCTGCCCGTCAGCAGCCCCCTCACAACCCACCCTACACCACATGCCAACACTCGCACTGCCCTCCATGGCCGAGTGCCACACACAAATCAGCCAGGGACCCCTGTGTTGCCCGCATCCAGCTGTCTTGCAGGTAATGCCAATGGGTCAGAATGTCTAAGGCATTCGGCACTCTGTGCGGGCGGTGGCCAAGGCCCAGGACAGGGCGGCCATGTCACAGGGCCTCCTGGACGTTGCTGCGGCGCTCCAGAATGTGGCCCACTTACAACGGACCATGGCCACAGAGGCCGAAAGCATTGGCCTGGCACTGGCTGACCTGAGATAGTCACAGAGGAACCTTGCATGATAGCTGAGTGACGTGGCCCAGGCCCAGAGCGAGGTGACTCAGTCCCAAAGGGACATGGCCCAGTCCCAGAGGGAGGTGGCCCAGATCGAGGGGGAGATGGCACAGTCCCTGTGCTCCATGGTCGCGAGCACTGAAGTCCTGGTTGAGACGAGAGCGGGCCTCCAGGACTGGCAGCGCCAGTTAACAGTGAAACCCCTGGAGTTTGCTTAGAAAGCCACCCCCCGCCCCTCCCCCCAAGGAAGGAGGAGGTGATGGGGCCTGTGCCGGTAACACCTGCAGGGGGCCGCTGGCGCACCACAGCACCTCTGAATCATCCCCACCTGTCCCTGGCGCGTCCGATGGGCAGAGGGCAGAACAGGGCGGTGCCACGCCAGCTGGGATACTTGGAAGACTGGCAGGCCCATTTGGTCACTTCAGAGGACAGCTGCCAAAGGGGAGGTAGGTCAGAGGGCACGCTACACAGCAGGCCACCTCCACTGGTTTAGCACAGGGCTAAATCGCTGGCTTTGAAAGCAGGCCAAGGTAGGTCAGCAGCACGGCTCAATTCCCATACCAGCCTCCCCGAAAAGATGCCGGAATGTGGCGACTAGGGACTTTTCACAGTAACTTCATTTGAAGCCTACTTGTGACAATAAGCGATTTTCATTTCATTTCACTTCTGATGTACCACCTGGTGGACCCACCTAGATAGAACGTTAGGGCACACAAGGTTAGAAGGTTAGACCCCAGTTAAATTGGCACGGGTGCAGCACATAGGATAGAGTTAGGGGCGAGGGCACAGATGTACATAACACGGTCACCAATAAACACGTTCACCAACGTTCTGAACTGCCTTGACCCCCTGTCTGCAGGGTGTGAGGTTTGGGCTGGGCCGGGTGTGGGGGGCTGGTGATGTGAGGTGCGGGTGTTGCGAGGACATCACGGGCCAGGGTCCCAGTGGAGTCAGGGGTATCCCCGGTGGCTGCCCCCGGAGGCGGCAGGGGCCTGAGACAGAGATCTAGGCCAGGGTGAAATTGATTGGTGTGTGAACAGGGAGCAAAATCGATCAGTGTGTAAACAGCGAGTGAAATTGATCGGTGTGTAAATAGAGAGTGAAATCGATCAGTGTGTAAACAGCGAGTGAAATTGATCAGTGTGTAAACAGAGAGTGAAATTGATCCGTGTGTGAACAGGGAGCGAAACTGATCCATGTGGAAACAGTGAAATTGATTGGTGTGTAAACTGAGAGTGAAATCGATCAGTGTGTAAACAGCGAGTGAAATCGATCAGTGTGTAAACTGAGAGTGAAATCAATCAGTGTGTAAAAGGTGAGTGAAATTAATCAATGTGTAAACAGAGAGTGAAATTGATCGGTGTGTGAACAGGGAGCAAAATTGATCCATGTGGAAACAGTGAAATTAATCGGTGTGGAAACAGAGGGTGAAATCAATCGGTGTAAACAGAGAGTGAAATTGATCGGTGTGTGATCAGGGAGCAAAATCGATCGGTGTGTAAACTGAGAGTAAAATTGATCAGTGTGTATGCAGAGAGTGAAATCGATCGGTGTGTAAACAGAGTGAAATTGATCAGTGTGTGAACAGTGTTAAATTGATTGGTGTATCAGTGATTAGCACTGTTGCTTCACAGCACCAGGAACTCAGAATCGATTCCTGGCTTGGGTCATTGTCTGTGCGGAGTCTGCACGTTCTCCCAGTGTCTGCATGGGTTTCCTCTAGGGGCTCCGATTTCCTCCCACAAGTCCAAAAAGATATGCTTGTTAGGTGAATTGGACATTCTGAATTCTTCCTCTATGTACCCGAACAGGTGCCGGAGTGTGGCGACTAGTGGATTTTCACAGTAACTATTGCAGTGTTAATGTAGGCCTACTTGTGACACTAATAAAGATTATTATTAAACAGAATGAAATTGATTGATGTGTAAATAGAGTGTGAAATTAATCAGGGTGTAAATGGAGAGTGAAATTGATCGGCATGTTAACAGAGCAAAATCAATCGGTGTATAAAACAAGAGGTTGATTCAATCCTGTCAGTTTGTGCCTGAGTTTGTTCATTTAAAATCTCTCTCCTCCTGCTTGTAAAACGGAACATTGCTCAAGGGCAATCCATGATATTAATTAGACATCACACAGAGAAACATTACCCCATCCCGGGAGAAACTCTACTGAACGAATATAGCTTACACACTGGAAACTCTGGATAAAGTGAGTCATTAATAGGAAGAAAAAAAATCTGCAGACGGAATAACAGAGAAGTACAGACAGGCACACTCGAATGGAACAATCCAATGACTCTGGAGGGTTTAATGGGAAAATGAAATGTGGGAACTGAATAGCAAACTAGATTAACACAATGGGCTCTGCAAGTGGAAGGTATTAATGTGTACACTGTGTTGTAAAGTCTAGGTTTTAAAAAATGAGAACACCGAGCAACAGTGCAACTCCACGTAATTATGAGTAATTACATATTATTCACTGGCTGTACCTTTGTTTTGCAATTTCAATCAATGCAATGCTGTCAAAGCTACAAGAAATGTGCAACACATTTTCCAAAGCCTTGTACGATATCTTTGGGAGGAAGCAAAACCAGACACATATATTATTCTAATTACCCTGGGGTTTATGATTTTACCGAGTTAGACACCAACGAGCAGAATAATTAAGCATACAAGCTCTGTTGGCCCGTGAAGATACCAATCAGCCTCCAGCTCCTGACATCCACATTCATGTCAGAAGTGGCTCAGTGTAATTAAAAACATACTTCTAAATTCTCTGCTGTTTTGAGGTTTTGAGAGCATAATAGTGCTCTCTCATCCTTTGGGCAGCATCACTGCCAGTGGGTTTCTAAGAACCCAACATAGAGCGAGCTTGTCAACGGGTCACCTTGAATATATTTAGGCGAGCAGCATTGCACAAGTGCATCATCTCAGTGGCAAAGTCACTGATTCCGGTCTGGCTGCTGGGAGCTGGATTTCAATAGCCTGACCCAGCTGACAGTGTACCATTTCACATCATAGAATCATCCGGCACATTTAATTTATTCCTTGCCCATGCACCGATGGCGAATACACCACTGAAGGTCACTCAGTTACATGACTCCTTGTCCTCACCCTCCACTCCACCAGCCTCTGTATTCAACCCATCATCTCCAGCTTGCTGCCTGCACCACCAGACACATCTTCCCCATCCCTCTCAAGGGACCATTCTCATTGCAAAATCCGAGTCCACTCTTTAATCCAGCAGTGGGCAACCAGTGGCCCAGGGGGCACACACGGCTCATCGGGGTTCTGGGTGCGGCCCACCAGACACTTTTTTGGCCGTTGCCCACGTGCGGGGTTGCTACATTTCCATCTGCACCATTTTTTTTCCTACTGGTATGACTGAAGCGATCCACGTATAAAGCAAATGAAGTGAGGTGTGTGCTGATTTCTCACTGTGACAGCCATGCACCCCTCCGTGTCCAAAGTGTAAATATTTGTTTTGTTTTTACCATTTGAAGTTCATGACAGTTCTATTAATTTATAAATGATGAAGCATTTTCTATAACTTGTTGCAAAATATTCAGTGTGTATAAAATGCATTTAATCTTATTCAGGGGGTCATGGTTAACGAAGAGCCCCATTTCAATTTGTGCCCACTGAGATGAAGTGGGCACAAATTGCAATCATGCAGCCCACTCACTGGCCTAGGTTTCCAATCACTAATGTGATCACTCCAAATATCCCCTCCCCTATCCCTCAGCATCTTTCCGCGCAAGGAGCAACAACAACTGCCCTTTTATCTCCTCCCTTCTGACTAAACAAGGCCCCAAACATTCCTTCCGGGTGAAACAGTAATTTGCTGACACAATTTGCTTGGCTGTGCAGTGGTTAGCACTACTGCCTCACCGCGCCACAGACCTGGGTTCAATTCCAACCTGGGGTGATTGTCTCTGTGGAGTTTGCCCATTCTCCCTTGGCTGGATGGGTTTCCTCCCATAGTCCAAAGATGTTCAGGTTAGGTGGATTGGCCGTGCTAAATTGCCCTAGGTTGGGGTTATAGGAATAGGGTGGGGGATTGGGCCTGGATTGGGTGCTCTTTCAGAGGGTCGGTGCAGAGCGATAGGCCAAATGGCCTCTTTCTGCACTGTAGGGATTCTATGAATATGATGCATTTACTGCTCGCAGTGTGGTTTGCTCAGCATTGCAGAGACCAAAAGCAAGTTGGATGACCACTCTGCAGGAATAGCTCTGTTCATTCCGCAGGCGTGACCCCGTTATCTATCATTTCAATTGTCCGCCCCCTTTCTGACTTCTTTCCTCTGGCTCCTTCACTGTAACAATGAGGCTCAACACAAACACGAGCCACTCGTCTTTTGATTCACCATAATTATAGCCACTGGGCTCAACAATGAGTTCAACACAATTTCAGACGGTAATCATTGTCCCATATCATTTGGGTTGGAGATTCTTGGTAATAATATTGCTGTTGTTATTTACACCTCCTCTCAAAATTTTATTTCTTGGCTTGTCCCTTCACCATCGCCTTTAGCCTTTCACAATCTTCCCTTTTGCTCTTTCCACCTTTCCTAGGGCTGGGAATGAACCCGTGGACCATGATCCCTGTTGATTATGCGGGCAAGATGTTTTTGGTGCTGGTCAATGGCCACTATAAGTGGCTACTGGCTCAAGAGATGGGGACCACAACCAGGGTGGCCACGGTAGATGCCATGCCCGGAGTGTTTGCCATTCATAGGCTTCCCGAGTCAATTGTTTCGGACAATGGCAATCCCTGTACCACCGATGATTTCCAGTGTTTTGTGCGAGCATATGGCATACAACACACAAGGAAAGATCCCTACCACCCAGCGTCAAACGGTCTGGCTGACAGCGCTGTTCAAACCTTCAAGGATATCATGAAAAAGCGATCCAACAAACCACTTAAGCAGATGCTGGCCAATTATTTGTTGTTGGACTCAACCCCTCATTCAACACGGTGGGGACACCAGCTGAGCTGCTCATGGGCCGTTGGTTGAGGACCCGATTGGATCTCGTTTTTCCAAATTTTGGCGAGGGTGATGGAGGCACATCCGGCCTCCCAGAAGAGGTCAGAGCAGAGAGGTGACAGGTCATTCCAGGTGGGTGACCCGATTTTTGTCCAAAGCTTTGTTGCCTTGGTAAGGACAGGTTGCGACTCAGTCAGGGCCAGTGTCTTCTCATCATAGAATTTACAGTACAGAAGGAGGCCATTCGGCTCATCGAATCTGCACCGGTTCTTGGAAAGAGCACCCTACCCAAGTCCACACCTCTACCCTATCCCTATAACCCAGCAACCCCACCCAACACTAAGGCCAATTTTGGATACTAAGGGCAATTTATCATGGCCAATCCACCTAACCTGCACATCTTTGGACTGTGGGAGGAAACCGGAGCACCCGGAGGAAACCAACGCACACACGGGGAGAATGTGCAGACTCCGCACAGACAGTGACCCAAGCGGGAATCAAACCTGGGACCCTGGAGCTGTGAAGCAATTGTGCTAACCACTGTGCTACCGTGCTGCCCAAATATGTTAACGGGAAGACCGTCAAAAAGCACGTTGACCACCTGAAGAGTCAAGGGCTGGTGACTCCCAACGTGGAGTCGACAAGTCCAGCGAGCATCGTGAATGCTCCTGTAACTCAGTCCAGCCAAGGGGAGCTAGGTGCTCCTGTTTATACTCGACCTGCATCGTCTGTCGACGCCAGTGAGGCTAGTTCACCTGTCGACGGAGTCATTCCTCTTGAGGACGCATTGATTGCGGACCGCACAATAGCCCAAAAAAAGGCCGAGCCTGTGGTGAGCTATGGAGGTCTGGGAGGACCCAGAGGCCTCCAGAACGATTGACGTTTTGACGGACTTGGTATCTTTCCTTGGTTGCCCCTATTAACCATTTTAATGTTTGAAAGTGGTTTTGGGGTGGTGTGTTAGGGCACTGATATGGGGAGGGATGTGGTAGCGTAGCCCCTTTAAGGGGGGGGGGGGGGCGAGCTCCACAGATCACGTGAGTGGTTTGGGGCCAATCGCGCAGGAGCACACGAACCCCAGCCAATGGGAAGTTTGCGCGGGGCACTAGGAGCAGGACTCTGGGCAGTATGAACCCCAGAACTGAAGTGTAAAGACCTGTTATATTGAGTTCTGTACCTGTTACTTAAATGCCTTTGCCTTTCATCGATAAACCCCTCTGTTAATTACTGGAGACCTCCGGTGTCTATCTCGAGGCACCACAGAATAATTCACAAACCGGTTGATCAGCTAATGGTGTGATAGAAATCACTCCAAACTGTCTCAAGCCGCCATTGTCACTGTCAGGAATGCAGGGCTATCAGAGCTCCCTCTCTGATACACCATTCCAGTCAGGGTCACAGTGAAAGCTGCAATGAAAGTACAACAGGAACAAAAACAGAAAATACCGGGCAATTTCAGCAGGTCTGACAGCATCTGTGGATAGAGAGAACACATAACAACCTGACATGGTGTGGAATTAACGATGAAAGCATTGACTGTCTATGGTCAATGTAACCAGTGCTGATTTTCCAATATTCTTAGAATCATAGAATTTACAGTGCAAAAGGAGGACATTCAGCCCATCGAGTCTACACCGGCCCTCGAAAGAGCTCCCTACCTAAGCCCATACCTCTACCCTGTCCCCACAACCCAGTAACCACAACTAACTTTTGGACACTACTGGGCCAATTTAGCATGGCCAATCCACCTAACCCACACATCTTTGGACTGTGGAAGGAAACCGGAGTACCTGGAGGAAACCCACGCAGTCACGGGGGGAATGTGCAGACTCCGCATAGACAGTGACCCAAGCCGGGACTCGAACCTGAGACTAACCACTGTGCTACCGTGCCGCCCTAAATTGATACTATGGTTTTTTTTTTATTCTTTCATGAGATGTGCACATCACTGGCAAGGCCAGCATTTAATGCCCATCCCTAATTGTCCTTAACTGAGTGGCTTACTAGGCCGACATCACCAAGGCCGCTATGCACACGGTGGACGAGTCCGTCCCCTTTCAGGTAGAGAGCGATACGTCAGATGTCACACTGGCCGCCACGCTCAACCATGCCGGCAGGCCAGTAACATTCTTTTCTCGATCCCTCCACGCTTCCGTGATCCGACACTCCTCAGTCGAGAAGGAAGCACTGGAGGCACTACCTAGCCAGTAGGAGGTTCACCCTCGTCACCGACCAGCGATCGGTCGCCTTCGTGTTTGTCAACGCACAACGGGGCAAAATAAAAAATGACAAAATCTTGAGGTGGTGGATCGAACTTTCCACCTACAATTACGATATCAAGTTTCATCCTGGGAAGCTCAACGAACCCCCAGATGCCCTGTCCTGCGACACATGCGCCAGCGCGCAAGATGACCAACTTCGGGCTATCCACAATAACCTCTGTCACCCGGAGGTCACCCGGCTTGCCCACTTTATTAAGGCCCACAATCTTCCCTTCTCCACTGAGGAGGTCATGACCAGGGACTACCAGGTCTGCGCGGAGTGCAAACTGCACTTCTACCGGCCAGACAAGGCCCGCCTGGTAAAGGCCTCCCGGCCCTTTGAACGCCTGAGCGTGGACATCAAAGGGCACCTCCCCTCCACCAATCGTAATATATACTTTCTAACCGTCGTCGACAAGTACTCCCGCTTCCCCTACGCAGTCCCCTGCCCCGACATGACCTCGGCCACGGTTATAAAGGCACTGCACAGCATCTTCACACTGTTCGGTTTCCCTGCCTTCATCCACAGCGACCGGGGCACGTCGTTCATGAGCGATGAGCTGCGTCAGTACCTGCTCAGCAAAGGCATCGCCTTGAGCAGGACTATGAGCTATAACCAGCAGGGAAACGGGCAGGTGGAGAGGGTGAACGCGACGGTATGGAAGGCCGTCCTTTTGGCCCTCTGGTCTAGAAGTCTCCCGACCCCCCGCTGGCAGGAGGTCCTCCCCGACGCCCTTCATTCCATTAGATCACTCCTCTGCACAGCCACGAACGGGACCCCTCACGACCGCTTGTTTCTCTTCCCTAGGAAGTCCATCTCCGGGGTCTCGCTTCCACCTTGGCTGATAACTCCGGGACCTGTCCTTCTCTGGAGGCACATGGGGAGCCATAAGACCGACCAACTGGTCGAGGGAGTCCAGCTGCTGCACGCCAACCCCCAGTACGCCTACATCGCACACCAGAATGGACAGCACGATACGGTCTCCCTATGAGATCCAGCGCCAGCTGGTTCCCCTGTCAACGCGCCCCCCTCCCCACTGCCTACAGCCACCTCCTGCGCCCCTGTGTCTCCTGTCTTGGCCCGCGCCGGCACTGCCGCCACCCGCCACCCCCTTGCCTACCCCCACCCCGCAACCGTCTCCAACACGCCGGACTGAGGCTCAAGCTCCAGACACGACGCCCCGGAGTCACCATCTGCAACAACCGTGCCCGCTGCATCGCCAGAGCTGAGGAGGTCTAAAAGATCGATCCGGCCTCCAGACAGACTGAATCTCTAATGACCCCACGTCACCCCCGTTGGACTTGATTTTTTTTAACAGGGGGTGAATGTACTTCACCTAATGCATGAGCTGTCTGTACTGCCTGTATAATAATGTGACCCATAACCTGGAAGTGATGATACGGGCTACTTCCAGGTATTGTACTGGACCCCGGTGGGCTCCGCCCTCACCGGGGCCATATATAGTCCGGCCACCTGTGGGTGGCACTCATCTGTACAGCCGACTCTGGCAGGCGGGTTCATGGATATTAAAGCCGAATGTTCACTCGTTCTCACGGTCTCACAGTGAATTGACGGTATCACAGGGTGACAAGGGGGTGAAAAGTTATCGGGGGTAGGTGGGAATGTGGGGTTGAAGTTCCAATCAGATCAGCCATGACCTTCTGGAATGGCGGAGCAGGCTCGAGGGGCCGAGTGGCCTTCTCCCGATCCTAATTCATATGAAAAGCACATTAATTTAGCAATGGGATGGTCAGAATTCAATCTCTGCTGGTTTTTGCTTCCATAGCTACATTCATGGCATCTTTTATTTTTAGGCAGCCCAATCATGTTGGGAGTTTGTGAATTAGGGGTCTTATCCCTGATGAAAGCAGCTCATGCTGAATATGTGGGGGCAGCAGGGTAGCATGGTGGTTAGCATAAATGCTTCACAGCTCCAGGATCCCAGGTTCGATTCCCGGCTAGGTCACTGTCTGTGTGGAGTCTGCACGTCCTCCCCCTGTGTGCGTGGGTTTCCTCCGGGTGCTCCGGTTTCCTCCCACAGTCCAAAGATGGGCGGGTTAGGTGGATTGGCCATGCTAAATTGCCCGTAGTGTCCTAATAAAAGTAAGGTTAAGGGGGGGTTGTTGGGTTACGCGTATAGGGTGGATACGTGGGTTAGAGTTGGGTGATCATGGCTCGGCACAACATTGAGGGCCGAAGGGCCTGTTCTGTGCTGTACTGTTCTATGTTCTATGTGACCGAGGCCTGAGGATTGATCCAAATTGGTTCAGGCAACCGTGTCTAACTGTTGTGAGAGGGCAGATCGGGCCCCGGTGAAGCATGGGGAATTACAGACTTCTGATTGGGATGTTAGTTTTGTTGTGCTCTCGCACTCTAACCTCGGGCCTGACGCTAATCATAGGCCCCTCACTGTGACCTCCAGGTGAAATCAGACTAGGGGGCCAAGGAGGTTACCCCCTCGGCTAGTGAAACTTGGAATCTGACCAGGACACACAGTAGCTCAACAGCTCATCATATCTGCAGCACAGTAACAGCAGGAGACTGCTGTGTGTCATTAGCAATGTAGTATTGTCGCGTTCTACACAATCACAACATGCAGCAAATGTAGCAAACACACAGAGGAAACACTCACTTCTCGCACTTCATGGGGGAAGTGATAGAATTATGGCTGTCCTGACAGTTTAAACTGCTTCAAAAGCACAACACCACCAAAGCACTGTGACTAAGATAACTCTGGGTGGTGCAGATGATGCTAAGAAAATGCAGCAATTAGATTGTAAACGATGCCAGTCCAGCCTCCAAAGGAATTGAAGCTGCAATGAGGCCCACTTCCTCCTCACCCACTCCAGCTGCAAAGAGCTAAACAATGGAGCCACCTTAGCTCGGCTGTACAAACTCTCCGAGTGCTGTTTAATTGGAATTAGTCACGGCTTTAGAGAGTGGAATTGGGGGGTTGGTCAGCATTAATTTTGTCATTTTATATCACATTTACCCTACACACATGCACATAAATGTATGCACACGCACACATGCGTGCAAGCAGACCCATGCACGCGCACACACTCACGTACACACACTCATGCACATGTGCACACACACACGTGTCCACTCACACTCACTCATGTGCGCACATGTGGCGCACACACTCATGCACCCACATATTCACACATGCGCACATACTTACATACCTGCACACACACTCACATGCCCGCGCACACATTCACACGCCCGCGCTCACACTCACACGCCCACGCACACACTCACACGCCTGCGCACACACTCACACGCCCGCGCACACACTCACATGTCCGCACTCACACTCACATGCACATACTCACATGCTCGCACACACACTCACATGCCCGTGCACACACTCACATGCACATACTCACATGCCCGCACACACACTCACATGCCCGCGCACACACTCACATGTCCGCACACACTCTCACATGCCCGCACACACACTCACATGCCCGCACACTCACATGCCCGCACACACACTCACATGCCCGCGCACACACTCACATGCCCGCGCACACACTCACATGCCCGCGCACACACTCACATGCCCGCGCACACACTCACATGCCCGTGCACACACTCACATGCCTGCGCACACACTCACATGCCTGCACACACTCACATGCCCGCACACACACTCACATGCCTGCACACACTCACATGCCAGAACACACACTCACATGCCCGCACACACACTCACATGCCCGCACACACACATGCCCGCGCACACACTCACATGCCCGCACACACACATGCCCGCACACACACTCACATGCCCGCACACACACATGCCCGCGCACACACTCACATGCCCGCGCACACACTCACATGCCCGCGCACACACTCACATGCCCATGCACACACTCACATGCCCGCGCACACACTCACATGCCCGCGCACACACTCACATGCCCGTGCACACACTCACATGCCTGCACACACATGCACACACTCACATGCCCGCGCACACACTCACATGCCCGCGCACACACTCACATGCCCGCACACACACATGCCCGCACACACACTCACATGCCCGCGCACACACTCACATGCCCGCACACACACATGCCCGCACACACACTCACATGCCCGCACACACACTCACATGCCCGCGCACACACTCACATGCCCGCGCACACACTCACATGCCCGCGCACACACTCACATGCCCGCGCACACACTCACATGCCCGCGCACACACTCACATGCCCGCGCACGCACTCACATGCCTGCACACACTCACATGCCCGTGCACACACTCACATGCCTGCACACACTCACATGCCCGCACACACATGCACACACTCACATGCCTGCACACACACTCACATGCTTGCACACACATGCACACACTCACATGCCCGCACACACACTCACATGCCTGCGCCCACACTCACATGCCCGCGCACACACTCACATGCCTGCACACACACTCACATGCCCGCGCACACACAAATGCTTGCACACACATGTGCACACTCACATGCCCGCACACACACTCACGTGCCTGCGCACACACTCACATGCCCGCGCACACACTCACATGCCCGCGCACACACTCACATGCCCGCACACACACTCACATGCCCGCGCAAACACTCACATGCTTGCACACACATGCACACACTCACATGCCCGCACACACACTCACATGCCCGCGCACACACTCACATGCCCGCGCACACACTCACATGCCCGCGCACACACTCACATGCCCGCGCACACACTCACATGCCCGCGCACACACTCACATGCCCGCACACACACTCACATGCCCGCACACACACTCACATGCCCGCACACACACTCACATGCCCGCACACACACAAGCCCACACACACACACACAGCGGGATTGGAACTATCAAGATATCCTGAACAGCCTAGGGCTCCTCAGGAGAGAGAACAGTGAGAGACAACTTGATAGAAGTGATGAAGATGTGGAGCAGAGGATATCCCTGGCTGTGTTGTGACCCTGGTGTTGGAAGTCCTGAGTTCTGGCCCCGCTCACAGTTGTTGAGTGACACCGGGACACCTTTGTGGAACAAGGCCACAGCAGTGTGGTTAACTCTTTTTTTTGTATAAATTTAGAGTACCCAATTCAGTTTTTTCCAATTAAGGGGCAATTTAGCGTGTTCAATCCACCTCCCTTGCACATCTTTGGGTTGTGAGGGCGAAACCCATGCAAACACGGGGAAAATGTGCAAATTCCACACAGACAGTGACCCAGAGCCGGAATCGAACCAGGGACAAAGAACAAAGAAAATTACAGCACAGGAACAGGCCCTTCGGCCCTCCCAGCCTGCGCCGATCCAGATCCTTTATCTAAACCTGTCGCCTATTTTCCAAGGATCTACTTCGCTCCGTTCCCCACCTGTTCATATATCAGTATAGATGCATCTTAAATGATGCTATCGTGCCTGCCTCTACCACCTCCGCTGGCAAAGCGTTCCAGGCACCCACCAAACTCTGCGTAAAAAACTTTCCACGCACATCTCCCTTAAACTTTCCCTCTCTCACCTTGAAATCGTGACCCCTTGTAACTGACACCCCCACTCTTGGAAACCTCTTGGGACCTCGGCACCGTGAGGCAGCAGGGCTAACCCACTGCGCCACCATGCTGCCCTCAGTGTGGTTCACTCTTAACTGCCCTCTGAAATGGCCTAGCGTGTCACTCAGTTCAAGGGCAATTAGGGATGGGCAACAAATGCTGGGCCAGCCAACGGCGTCCACATCCTGTGAAATAATTTTTTGAAAAGTGATCATCCCCCATGATTGCTTAGGAAGAGCAGAGATATTAAGAACTAAATGTGGGTGGCCCCATTGATAGGGTGTCTATCAGCCATTAACATGGCTGCAAGCTGTACAGTAACAGAATGTGCAATAGCAGAAGGGCAGCAACCTGGTTGGCCATCATGATATGGCCACCCCACCACCATACGGTGAAGCTCTCCTGCAGCTTCTGAGACAGTAGTGAGAGCTCCTCCTCCAGGCCCACCCTTCCCTGTCGGGCCCTGTCGTGAAAAATGCAACAGAACCCCAATGCGGAGGAAACCCTCGTAAGGGCGTACCACCCCCACCCACCCCGCCGACCGGTCAAGGCACCAAAACCACATCTTCAGGAGTTAACCATCTGCTCAGTGGTGGTCCGTGTACTGATGGCAGTGGTTGTATCGCCCTTGAACCTTAGTGTGAAGTTTCATACAGGTGTCTGCGGCCATCCCTCCCCCCTGATCTCCCTGTCCACCACAGTCTGTGTGGGAGAATGAATAGTTACAGTGCCTGTGACTGCCCCAGGATAAAAGCTGCCAGGATAGCAAGCACACATCTGAAGAGACTACTAGCGACGGTCGCATGTTTAATGAATGGAATTCTTTTGATAAAAACACATTACACCCTGTACCTTCAGCAATCCTGTTAATTGAGGCCCTGTGAAAATGACTGGCCGTGTCAGTGCTGAATATAGACCAATGCGCTCTCCTGGAGAGTCCTCACCACTCCTGCTGTGAGCGGCTGCCTAGCGGATCCCAAAACGAGCTGCTAAAATGTGCACAGCGGCTGGCATCTTGCCCCCTGCAGGCAGTCAGAGCCCACCCGTTCCTTACAGCCTGAATTCTGCTCCCAGGATGCTTCACCAATCAACCACCACCCACTCCAAAAGGTTCAGCAGTCTGTGGTCTCGTTGCTTCTTAAAAATTCATTCACGGGATGTGGGTATCGCTGGCAGGGCCAGCATTAATTGCCCATCCGCTGAGCAGCTTGCTGGGCCGTGTCAAATACATTTAAGAGTCAACCACATTGCTATGGGTCTGGAGTCACATGTAGGCCAAACCAGGTAAGGACAGCAGCAGATTTCTTTCCCTAAAGGACACTCGTGAGTTTTTACAACAATGTTTCTTAGTCTTCACAAGACTTTTTCCAGACTTTTTTTAATGAATTCAAATTTCACCATCTGCTGTGGAGCCATTCGAATCTGAGACTGTAAAGAATTGCTTTGGCTGTCTGCATTAGTAGTCCAGTGGCTGTACCGCTATGGCATCCCCTCCCTGAACATGCTGCGATTAGCGAGGAACCATTTGTTATATCTTAGTCTGCCGGGGGCCACATTTCATAGGTAGACTGTGATGTGTTGGGTAAGCTGGGTCTGCGAGGACTGCGTTTACTGCAGCATTGAGAGAGACAGGCTTCCAACACTTGAAGAAATGCAACTTGATTTTATTGAACTGTTCACTATTAAACATACTTTAACTGTGGGTTGACACTATGCTGAGTTTTTTTTCATAAATTTAGAGTACCCAATTATTTTTTTCCAATTAAGGGACAATTTAGCGTGGCCATTCCACCTATCCTGCACATCTTTGGGTTGTGGGGGTGAAACCCACGCAAACACAGGGAGAATGTGCAAACTCCACACGGACAGTGACCCAGAGCCGGGATTCAAAACTGGGACCTCGGCGCCGTGAGGCAGCAGGGCTAACCCACTGTGCCACCGTACTGCCCTGACACTATGCTGACTTGACTGGAGACCTGAGGCTAACCTGACCAGACTATCTTACTACCACATGGTGGATGTTCTAGTTGTTGCTCACGGGCTCTGACTGTCTCAGAGGCTGGATCCCAAGAGAGCGGGAAAACTAGTGCTCTCTGGCTTTATAGTGGTCGTGTCCTGTCTGGTGATTGGCTGCTGTGTTTTGTGTGTTCATTGGTCATCCTGTGTGTCAATCAATGTCTGTTGGTGCACCATCATATACCTGTGTGTATATTATGACAGACTGGAGACTCAGATGACATGTAAGAGAATGAGTTGAAACCGGCCCTTCTTGTGTACAAGGCAGCAAGGCAAACTAAAAGATAAAAAGTTCTCAGTTTTCAAATATAAAACTGTGATTAACAATATTTGGGAACCAAAAGACAAGAACAGAGGGGCCAATTTTCCAATATGGAGCCCAAGTTAAATTGCTCGTAGTGTCCTAAAAAGTAAAGGTTAGGGAGGGAGGGGGGGGGGGGGGTTGTTGGGTTACGGGTATAGGGTGGATACGTGGGTTTGAGTAGGATGATCATTGTTCGGCACAACATTGAGGGCCGAAGGGCCTGTTCTGTGCTGTACTGTTCTATGTTCTATAAGTGTTCGCGCTGTCGTGAACGCCGTCACGTTTCACGACAGTGCGAACCGGGCCCGGGTACGGCGATTCTGGCCCCCCACAGGGGGCTAGCACGGCGCTGGAGCGGTTCACGCCGTTCCAGCCTCCTTTCCTGGCGCAAAATGGGCACCGCGCCAACCCGCGCATGCGCGGGGGACTTCTTTAGCGCGCCGGGGGCGGGGACAAGAGGCCAATTGGTGGGCCCCGATCGCGGGCCAGACCCCATCGGAGGCCCCCCCCCCCCCCCCAGTGAGGAAGCCCCCCTTCCCCCCCCCTCTCCACGGCTGCCCCACCCCCGACCGTTCTCCAGCCTGGCGTGGGGCTCAGAGAATCGCCCCCATAGTATGGTGGCAACGAGAGCCCTTGCGTAAACCTCCAGAACTTTAACATATTTTAATCTGACTTGGAAAATCGACACACACTACTGGAAGAAAAACTTACTGAATTGTGCGAAAATTAAAAATGAAGGACGTGATCTACCGGCCGTGTCCCGCCTGATCCGGGCTGGTAGATGCCGGCAGAGGCCTCTCGCGGGAGTTACCCGGCTCTACATGCTTCACGAGGTCAAATGTGATTTTGTGAGATGTCCCGATCTGAATCCTGCCCATTGTGGGCAGGATCAGTATTTGGCTAATCTGCATATTGGAGTGAACAGCTAGTCTCACTCTAATACACACTCGCCTGATCTACCTGAGGCTTAAGGATCTAACCCCTTTGCCTCGGTGACCTTAAGGGAATACCATTCTTTAATGGTACCCACAAAGGGGGGACTCAGGTGGAACGGCACTGGTGGGGGGGTGGGTGAGTCTCCCAGGGGATCGGAGGCCTCCACCTTATTGACCCCCAGACAGGGTAATACCCTGACACTGCCAGCCTGGCACCACCAGCCTGGCACCTTGGCACTGTCACTTGAAAGGGATTGGACCTGGGTCTGCTCTGCTTGTGTGATGTGGGGTGCAGGGGGTGCGGAGGGGGGGGGTTTGCTGCGAGCTTCCCGGTGCTTAGCCCAGGGAGGACGGCAAAGCTAATCAACGTTAATTGATCCACTCAACGAGGCCCCACGGGCTACTTGTCGCAGAAGAAGGCTCGCCAGCTGATTTGCTAACAAGGTCGAGCAGCACTTGCCCAGCCAACCCCAGCCAGCTCACAACAACAGTGCTCAGGAGACCAGCCCCAAGAAGAGATGCAGATCTGGGGAGGCTCCTGGACGCAGTGGAGGCCAAGAGGGATGTTTTGTTCCCCGAGAGTCCTGGAGGGTGAGACATCGGTCCGCCAGTGCTGTCTGGGATAAGGTGGTAGCAGCTGTGAGCGCCGGGAATGTTACCAGGAAGACTGGCTTCCAGTGTCTTCACATTGAGGATACCCTCCATCGTGTTGTTTGGCACTCCCATCATGCTAAATGGGATAGACTTCAAACAGATCTAGCAACTCAAGATTGGGCATCCATGAGGTGTTGTGAGCCATCAGCAGCAGAATTGTATTCAACCTCAATCTGCAACCTCATGGTCTGGCATATTCCCCACTCTACCATTACCACCAAGCCAGGGGATCAACCCTGGTTCAATGAAGAGTGCAGGAGAGCATGCCAGGAGCAACATCAGGCATACCAAAAAATGAGGTGTCAACCTGGTGAAGCTATAAACACAGGACTACTTATGTGCCAAACAGCATAAGCAGCAAGTATTGGGCAGAGCCAAGCGATTTCACAACTAATGCATCAGATCCAAGCTCTGCAGTCCTGCCACATCCAGCCCTGAATGGCGGTGGACTATTGAACAACTCACCGGAAGAGGAAGCTCCAAAATTATCACCATCCTCAATGATGGAAGAGCCCTGCACATCTGTGCAAAAGACCATTCGCAACAATCGTCAGCCAGAAGTGCCGAGTGGATGATCCATCACAGTATCCTCCGGAGGTCCCCAGCATCACAGGTATCAGTCTTCAACCAAAACGATTCACTCCACGTGATAGCAAGAAGGCTGAAGGCACTGGATACTGGTAATATTCTGGCAATAGTACTGAAGACTTGTGCTCCACAACTTGCCGCACCCCTAGCCAAGCTGTTCCAGTACAGCTACAACTCTAGTATCTACCCGGCAATGTGGAAAATTGCCCAGGTGTGTCCTGCACATAAGAAAAAGGACAAATCCATCCCAGCCAATTACTACCCTAGCAGTCTACTCTCCAATATCAGCAAAGTGATGGAAGGAGTCATCAACAGTGCCATCAAGCGGCACTTACTCAGCAATAACCTGCTCATGGTCGCTCAGTTTGGGTTCCACCAGGGTCACTCAGCTCCTGACCTCATTACAGCCTTGGTTCAAACATGGACAAAAGAGCTGAATACCCGAGATGAGGTGAGAGTGACTGCCCTCGACATCAAGGCAGCATTTGACCGAGTATGGCATCAAGGAGCCCGAGCTAAACTGGAGTCAATGGGAATCAGGGGGAAAACTATCCGCTGGTTGGAGTCATACCTGACACAAAGGAAGATGGTTGTGGTGGTTGGAGATCAATCATCCCAGCTCCAGGACATCACTGCAGGAGTTCCTCAGGGTAGTGTCCTAGGCCCAACCATCTTCAGCTATTTCATCAATGACCTCCCTT
Organism: Scyliorhinus canicula; assembly: GCF_902713615.1. Classification (NCBI taxonomy): domain Eukaryota; kingdom Metazoa; phylum Chordata; class Chondrichthyes; order Carcharhiniformes; family Scyliorhinidae; genus Scyliorhinus; species Scyliorhinus canicula. Next base: position 102,057,211 of record NC_052157.1, on the reverse strand, counting down.
CCATCGTAAGGTTAGAAGTGGGATGTTTGCAGATGACTGCACAATGTTAGCACCATTCATGACTCCTCAGATAATGAAGCCATCCATGTCCAAATGCAGCAAGACCTGGACAATATCCAGGTTTTGGCTGACAAGTGGCAAGTTACATTCGCGCCACACAAGTGCCAGGCAATGGCCATCTCCTACAAGAGAAGATCTAACCATCAGCCCTTGACTTTCAATGGCATTAGCATCACTGAATCCCCCACAATCAACATCCTGGGGGGGTTACCATTGACCAGAAACTGAACTGGACTAGCCATATTAATATTGTGGCTACCAGGGCAGGTCAAAGGCTAGGAATCCTACGGTGAGTAACTCACCTTCTGACCCTCCCAAAGCCTGTCCACCATTGACAAGGCACAAGTCAGGAGTGTAATGGAATACTCTCCACTTGCCTGGATGAGTGCAGCTCCAACACCATCCAGGACAAAGCTTGATTACTCCCCCTTCCACAAACATTCAAATCCTCCACCCTGACAAACAATGGCAGCCGTGTGTACCATCTACAAGATGCACTGCAGTAACTCACCAAGGTTCATTAGACAGCACTTTCCAAACGCACGACCACTACCATCCAGAAGGACAAGAGCAGCAGGTACCTGGGAACCCCACCATCTGGAGATTTCCCGCCAAGTCATTCGCCACCCTGACTTGAAAATATATCGCAATTCCTTCACTGTCGCTGGGTCAAAATCCTGGAACTCCCTCTCTAACAGCACAGTGGGTGTACCTACACCTGAAGGATTGCAGCGGTTCAAGAAGGAAACTCATCACCACCTTCTGAAGGGCAACTAGGGATGGGCAATAAATGCCGGCCTAACCAGCCACGCCCACATCCTGTAAATTAATTTTTTAAAAGGTCAATGGGTAACACAAGTTAGTAGACACCAACACTGCCACCCCCACCCGACACCTTACTGCCCCAATGTGAGCATCTACCCCCAAATCTCCACACAACCCCCAACACTCCCTCCACTCCCCCTCTCCCTTCAACCCCCCAACCCTTCCTTCACACATTCCCTTCCACCACTGTGAACCAGGTGTGTGGCTAATGGCGCCCTCTCTGTCTCTCCTCAGGAAAAGCTCTCCCATAATCGTCGGGAGAGGGCCCAGACTGGCGGTGGTGTGCTGGACATAAGAATCCTCACCACCTCCGAGGAGCGTGCCCTGGTGGTGATTGGAGTGGCCGAGGACAGAGCGGTCACCAACGCGGAGGTTGGCGGAAGCCGCAGAGATGAGGAAACACCGGACCCCACCCAGAGGATCTGTCCAACCTGAGTTGTTATTGCCTTATTGACTGACCCATCCCTCCCACTGACCACATGTCCATTCTCCCGCAGGTCCTCCAGCTGATGGCCCACCCCGGGTGACCCCTTCTCCAGCCTCTCAGGAAACTACCTCGGAGAGGAGCTCCAAGAAAAACACGATCGAGGCGTCACAGCTATTATCCCCACCCTCCACCAGCACAAATACACGCGCACCTCAGTGGGCACGGTTAGTGGTCAGGCTTCTGGGCCACAATCCGGTGAGCACCACACTGTTGCTGATGTACATCAGATGGAGGCTGCAACCCTTAGGACACAATTATCCAGCCTGGTTACGCTTTCGCTCAAGCAAAATAAGGCCGATGAATAGCGGGAGAGGCCAAAAGCGAGATCTGCCTCGGGCGCCAAAGTTTGCTCTGCAACCAGCCCACTCCCGTAAGCGAATACAGGATCTCGCTGCAGCGTGGCGAGAAACCAATTATCACCACTTAAGCCCCATTTTCATACAATTAACGAGAGCCAGCCCCCCCGCCCTAGTCAGTGGTCACGCTGGCACCGATTAGTACTCTGGAAGAAGGGTTTCTGTGGGGAGCCGAGGAGGTGAGGAGCCATCTTTGCTCACAGGCAAAGAGCCCGGGGGTGCTGGGCTTGCCGCCCCAGTGCTCGGTGGGTTGTGGGTGACCCTCCACTGGTGGTGGAGGATCCTCCGCAGGGATAGGCCACCTTGGGAGGGTGGGGAGGGGGAAGGCTCTGCGGGGCAACCAGGGACACCCGCACGCAGCACCACCATGCCGACTCCTGGATTGTGTGGACCCGTTCCGGGGACAAACCTTGTCCCTGCCCGCCTGCCCCAATAACCACTCTTAACCCCCGCCATCTGCCAAGGCCTCTGGCCGTGCTGCTGGAGGCGATTACTAAGAGGGAGTTGGCAATCGTAGTTAAGTGAGCACTACACACATCCCAAGTGGATTTCCGTGGGTGGGCGGACCATGTAGCACGTGGGAGTCATTGCCTAGCAGCCCAATCAGACCGTGATGCCTGGACACTGTGCCTGAAAACTGCAGGAGGCAACACCACACACCCAGCAGCAAATATCCGAACGACCAGAGGATGGGACACAGCTCCGGGGGACATGTCCAGGGCAGCTGGGTGGGTGTCTGCCATGGGGAAGGGACCATCACCCGGTCCAGTTGATGGTGTGAGTGGGTGTCCAGGGCAGCTGGGTGGGTGTCTGCCACGGGGAAGGGACCATCACCCGGTCCAGTTGATGCTGTGAGTGGGTGTCCAGGGCAGCTGGGTGGGTGTCTGCCACGGGGAAGGGACCATCACCCGGTCCAGTTGATGTTGTGAGTGGGTGTCCAGGGTACAGGGTCTGGGGTCCATTGAGGAGGGGGCCCGCTATGGCCGGCAGTGTGTGGGCAGGGCGTTCTGGGTGAGGGGGATCAATCAGGGAATGGAGGGTCCCGGGGTGAGAGGCACCGCTGTTTGTCAGTCTAATACCCTCTTCCAATTCCTTACGGATATTGAACGCTATGGCAGGGATATTAGCTGCAGAACATGCCCTAATGGTGCTGCTGTTAGCCCGGGTGCCGGATGCCAGAGACGGCGGCAGCAGCAGTGTCAGCAGATGCTCGAGGGAACGGACAAGGTGCCAGACTTCGCTTCACACCCCGATGACCCAGTCGCCCATCAGACCAGGGAGGGACCCAGAGGGGGAGTCCCACGATGGCCCAGGGTACACAGGCATCGCTGGTTGTTTGATTAAATGACGGGCAGCCCATGCAGCAGGAATCTCCGCCTCAACGGGGAGATGGTGCGACACCTGTGTCACATCCTCACGGACTTAGCACCACATGGAGGTGAACACCCGGTCCTGGCGGCAGTCAAGTTCGCCGCAGCCCTGAACCTTTATGTCTCATGTTCATTCCAGGCTGCAGCGGGGACTGTGTGGTATGTCCCAGGGTGCAGCGGGGACTGTGTGGTATCTCCCAGGGTGCAGCATGGACTGTGTGGTATCTCCCAGGGTGCATTGGGGACTGTGTGGTATCTCCCAGCCTGCATTGGGGACTGTGTGGTATCTCCCAGCCTGCATTGGGGACTGTGTAGTATCTCCCAGCCTGCATTGGGGACTGTGTGGTATCTCCCAGGGTGCAGCACGGACTGTGTGGTATCTCCCAGGGTGCAGCACGGACTGTGTGATATCTCCCAGGGTGCAGCACGGACTGTGTGGTATCTCCCAGCCTGCATTGGGGACTGTGTGGTATCTCCCAGGGTGCAGCGGGGACTGTGTGGTATCTCCCAGGGTGCAGCGGGGTCTGTGTGGTATCTCCCAGGGTGCAGCGGGGTCTGTGTGGTATCTCCCAGGGTGCAGCGGGGACTGTGTGGTATCTCCCAGGGTGCAGCATGGACTGTGTGGTATCTCCCAGGGTGCATTGGGGACTGTGTGGTATCTCCCAGCCTGCATTGGGGACTGTGTGGTATCTCCCAGCCTGCATTGGGGACTGTGTAGTATCTCCCAGCCTGCATTGGGGACTGTGTGGTATCTCCCAGGGTGCAGCGGGGACTGTGTGGTATCTCCCAGGGTGCAGCGGGGTCTGTGTGGTATCTCCCAGGGTGCAGCGGGGTCTGTGTGGTATCTCCCAGGGTGCAGCGGGGACTGTGTGGTATCTCCCAGGGTGCAGCGGGGTCTGTGTGGTATCTCCCAGGGTGCAGCGGGGACTGTGTGGTATCTCCCAGCCTGCATTGGGGACTGTGTGGTATCTCCCAGGGTGCAGCGGGGTCTGTGTGGTATCTCCCAGGGTGCAGCGGGGTCTGTGTGGTATCTCCCAGGGTGCAGCGGGGACTGTGTGGTATCTCCCAGGGTGCAGCGGGGACTGTGTGGTATCTCCCAGGGTGCAGCGGGGACTGTGTGGTATCTCCCAGGGTGCAGCACGGACTGTGTGGTATCTCCCAGGGTGCAGCGGGGACTGCGTGGTATCTCCCAGGGTGCAGCGGGGACTGTGTGGTATCTCCCAGGGTGCAGCGGGGACTGTGTGGTATCTCCCAGGGTGCAGCACGGACTGTGTGGTATCTCCCAGGGTGCAGCGGGGTCTGTGTGGTATCTCCCAGGGTGCAGCACGGACTGTGTGGTATCTCCCAGGGTGCAGCGGGGACTGTGTGGTATCTCCCAGGGTGCAGCAGGGACTGCGTGGTATCTCCCAGGGTGCAGCACGGACTGTGTGGTATCTCCCAGCCTGCATTGGGGACTGTGTGGTATCTCCCAGGGTGCAGCACAGACTGTGTGGTATCTCCCAGCCTGCATTGGGGACTGTGTGGTATCTCCCAGGGTGCAGCGGGGTCTGTGTGGTATCTCCCAGGGTGCAGCGGGGACTGTGTGGTATCTCCCAGCCTGCATTGGGGACTGTGTGGTATCTCCCAGGGTGCAGCACGGACTGTGTGATATCTCCCAGGGTGCAGCACGGACTGTGTGGTATCTCCCAGCCTGCATTGGGGACTGTGTGGTATCTCCCAGGGTGCAGCGGGGACTGTGTGGTATCTCCCAGGGTGCAGCGGGGTCTGTGTGGTATCTCCCAGGGTGCAGCGGGGTCTGTGTGGTATCTCCCAGGGTGCAGCGGGGACTGTGTGGTATCTCCCAGGGTGCAGCATGGACTGTGTGGTATCTCCCAGGGTGCATTGGGGACTGTGTGGTATCTCCCAGGGTGCAGCGGGGACTGTGTGGTGTCTCCCAGGGTGCAGCGGGGTCTGTGTGGTATCTCCCAGGATGCAGCGGGGTCTGTGTGGTATTTCCCAGGGTGCAACGGGGACTGTGTGGTATCTCCCAGGGTGCAGCACGGACTGTGTGGTATCTCCCAGGGTGCAGCACGGACTGTGTGGTATCTCCCAGCCTGCATTGGGGACTGTGTGGTATCTCCCAGGGTGCAGCGGGGTCTGTGTGGTATTTCCCAGGGTGCAGCGGGGACTGTGTGGTATTTCCCAGGGTGCAGCACGGACTGTGTGGTATCTCCCAGGGTGCAGCCCTCAGATCCATCCGACAGGTCACAGATGCCCTGGACATCCAGGCAGAAAACTACAGCATCTTTGACATGGACCAAGTCCACAAGATGCCCGGGCAGCAGGTTTTTCCGCCATCGCCGGAATGCCCCAGGTCCAGGGGGTAATAGATACCATGCATGTTTCTGTGTGCTCACTGGGCCATCTAGGGGTGTTCTACAGTAACACAAGGGTGTTCCACTCCCTCAACATACTGCTCGTGTGCAACAGATGAAAATAATGCACGTGTGTGCACGCTTCCCGGGGAGTTACCACAACCGCTTCATTCTGGGCCAGTGGAACATCCCTGCCCACTTCGAGGACTACCCCAGGATGGGCTACTGGCTCTTAGGGGATAAGGGGTATCCGCTGAGGACCTGGTTAATGACTCCAGTACGGAGGCCGGGGACCGGCGTGGAGACCCGGTACAGCAAGGCCCATGCAGCCACCCAGACTGAGATTGAGCGGTGCATCGGACTCCTCAAGGTGCTGTTCCGATGCCTCAACCGCTCCGGTGGTGCCATGCAGTTCACCGCCCGGAGGGTCCCCGCTTTGTGGTGGTCTGTTGTGCCCCCCACAACCCGGCACAGCAGGAGGGCGACAAGCTGGAGGCTGGTGAAGAGGAACATGTGGCCACCTAAGGAGGAGGAGGACGAGGAGGGGGATGGGAACGTGGATGATGAGGTGGAGCCGGACGAGCAGGGGCTGGAGGACGAGGCCAGGGAGCAACCCGAGGACCAGCCAGAGGCCACAGTGCAGGTGGGAGCGAGGAGGGTCCAGCAAGCCCGGTGAGCCAGGGAGGCTCTCATACCATCCCGCTTCACCTAGAACGCGGCCTGATCCGTCACCCCCGCCCCCCCCACTCCCAATCTCCCACCCTCCCATGCTATGTGTTACATCACTCCAGGGTGCAGGGATTGTGTAGGCACCATCGGCGGGTCACTGTCGAGGGCAGAGGGCTGATGATAACCCGCAGAAAGCGGAGCGTCGGTGCTCCTCAATCTCTGTCATAGTCTGACGCCTGCCTGTCTGCTGAGTGCTCGCTCACACACATCACCTGCACGTGGTGTGCCGGGAGGGGGTGGTGGGGGAAAGGTCTGGAGAGATGGGCCAAGGGTTCAGAGGTCGGTCCGCATTGCGGAGGAAAGTGACAGAGGCGTCATGATGGTTGTGCAGAAGGGTGTTTAATGTGTAATACAATTCCTCACTCTCCTGATGGTGCCCCTCCCATACCCTCCCCTCCCAGTGCCCTCAGAGATCCTTAATGTGTACAGGTATCTCCAGGATGTACATCTGAGGTGGAGATAGCCAGCTCATTGCCTCGTACTGTGGTCTTCGAGGCCCCTAGTGGGGGTCCTCTGGGGGCTCTGAGGCCAGAGGGCCCCCACACATTTGTCAAGCAGCACAGGCATAGCCATGCCACCCTGTCCCATGTGCTGACCCTGAGATCCGGCCTCATCAGAGGGATGGAACTTGGGGGAGCTGATGTCCACCGTCACCACGGGACACATCCGGGTTGATGCTCAGCGCACCCCCCCCTCCCAGTCGGTGCCCATCATGCCCTGGGGGCCTTGGGACAGAGGGGCAGCTGGTTCATGCCCTGGCTGCCCCTGCATCAGTCTGCCAGCCCAGGCAGTTCCTCATAGTCTGTGCCATCGTGTCGACACCCTCGGCGATGCCACTCAGTGTCTGGGTCAAGCTCCACAGCACCTTTGCCAGGCCTATCTGAGAGCAGGACATGCCCCGCAGAACCTCATCAAGGTCAGCTTGGGACTGGATGACATTGCCAAGCGAGTTAGGCATTCTGTGGAGACCGTCAACCTTGGCCATCACCGACTATGCGAGACTTTGGGCACCTTCACTAAAGGTGCTGATGCCATGCACCAGGCTCCCCACTGCGGTCGCCACCATAGCAGTGTTGGCCTTGGTGCCACGTATTGCCAGTGTCATCTCCTACCCCCGTAGCGTCTGGGACTCCTCCAAGCAGCTATGGTCCTGCTGGGAAATCACTGACATCTCCCTCTGAATGTCGCGGCCGCACCCAAACGTCTCCATCAGCTCCGGGTAACCCACTTCCACAAGCTCAGCATCAGGCTGGGATCCAGCTGGGTTCTGGGATCCAGCTGATCTCCGACTGCTGTCTCACCTGGGAGTTCCTGCCTCCACCTGATGTACATCGGCAGCTGTATGGTGCTCACCAGATTGTGCCGAGAACCCTGTCCACTCATATTTCTAACCGAGGAGCGTGTATCTGTGCTGGTGCAGAGATGACAACTGTGCCACGACTACTACAGTGGAATCCTCTGAGGTGGTCTCCTGGGAGGCTGGAGAGGGTGCCACCCGGAATGGGCTGGCACCATCCAGCTGGAGGACCTGTGGGAGAGTGGACATGTGGTCAGTGGGAGGGATGGGTCAGGCAGTCAGAAAGGCAACAACAACTCAGGTTGACAGGTCCCCCGGAGGGGTCCAGTGGTTCCTCGCCTCTACGGTGTCCGCCAGCCTCCGCGTGTGTCCTCAGCCACACCGGTCACCTCCAGGGCCCACTCCTTGAAGGAGATGAGGATTCTTAGGTCTGGCACACCACCGCCAGTCTGGGCACTTTCCTGCCGATTATGAGAGTGCTTTTCCTGAGGAGACACAGAGGGGGCATAGGGCATCATTAGCCATACGCGTGGCTTGTAGTGGTGGGAGGGGGGTGAAGGGAGGGTTGGGGGGTGGCGTTGAAAGTTAGGGGGTGGAGGGAAGACTGGGGGGTAGCATGGAGAGTTGATGCTCGCGTGGGGGCGGACAGGTCTCGGCGGGCGGGGTGCGTTGGTGTACAAGCTCGTGCTGCCCAGTGTACATAGAACATAGAACAGTACAGCACAGAACAGGCCCTTCGGCCCTCGATGTTGTGCCGAGCAATGATCACCCTACTCAAACCCACGTATCCATCCTATACCCGTAACCCAACAATCCCCCCTTAACTTTACTTATTTAAGACACTACGGGCAATTTAGCATGGCCAATCCACCTAACCTGCACATCTTTGGACTGTGGGACGAAACCGGAGCACCCGGAGGAAACCCACGCACACAGGGGGAGGACGTGCAGACTCCACACAGACAGTGACCCAGCCGGGAATCGAACCTGGGACCCTGGAGCTGTGAAGCATTTATGCTAACCGCCATGCTACCGTGCTGCCCGTGTAGGTCATTAACCTTCTCCCTGCACTGGAAGCCAGCCCTCCTGATCACATTCCCAGCACTCGGAGCTGCCGCCACCTCATCCCAGGCTGCCCTCTGGCTAACCCTCCAGGACCCTTGGGGAACAGGACATCCTTCTTGGCCTGTAAGGTATCCAGGAGCCTCCCTAGGCCAGCGTGCCCGAATTGTGGGGCTGGTCTCCTTGTCGCCATTATTGTGAGCTGGCTGGAGTGTGGCTCGGCCTTGTTGGCAGGGGGCTACGGAGCATGGTGCCGGCGAATCAGCTGGCGTGGCTTCATTTGCAGCGAGAAGCCCATGAGGCCTCGTTAAGTGGACCAATTGACGTTGAAGAGCGTTGCCGGCCTCGCTGGACCGAGAGCCGGAAAACTCGCGGAAATTCCCGCTCGCTACCACACTTAGAATTTTTTTCCAGCGAATCACGTCCCAAGTGTCATTTTGGGTGAGTTTGGTGGGGTTATTCCCGCTGGCTTTTTGGGCGAGATCCAGACCGGTATTCACCCACACTTAGGGCGTGATCTAGCCAAAAGAAAGACAGTCAGTTCTGGGCGGAATGCCTCCCGAGGCATAGTCATAGCCACAGCCATAGCGTAATTTCCTGCACTGACGATCTCCGATGAGAGCTGCTGCTCTAAGCTCTCGACCCCCTGACGCGGCCCCGGGACTCCCCCCCCCCCCCCCCCCCCCCCCCCCCCCCCACTACACCCAACCCGCCTGTTCGGGGTTCCTCGAGCTCCCCACACCCACCTCATACAGGTAGGGCACCCCCTCGCCCCTGGCCAGATACCTGTCATCGGCAAGATGTCACCCAGGCATCTTGGCACTGGCAGCCCCCTTGCCAGCCTGGCAGTGCCAATATGGCACCTGTGTGGCACTGCCAGGCTGCCCAGGTGGCACCACCTATTCCTGCGTGCCACCCTGCCCAGATACCAAGCACCCAGGACCTCCCACTGCCTGGGAGCCCCCCCCCCCCCCCACATGCCGTTCCACCCGTTTGTGGACACCAGTGCTAAACGGCGGCCAACTGGGGTCTCCTCGGTGAGGCCGGTAGATGCCAGGAGCTGGTTTGATCTGGCATCGGCAGAGTTAAATGAGCTTTTAAACTCACTTAACTCTGCAAACCTGGTTCCCGCCATCGTGCCATCTAGAGCAAATTTGTTAGATTGCGAGGTGTAACGACCATCAGTAATCCCGGAAGAGGCCTTTCCCGGGATCTGCCAGCCATTTCACATTCCAATTCCGGCATACACGGCCGGTAAATTGCGCCCTTAATCATTTTGTTGGGCCTTGGGAAGTTTCTCCCGGCCTAACCCACACTCAAAATTATTTCAATAGTGGAGAGCTGAACTCGCCGGCGAGTCCGGCTCCTCAGCGATCGAGCCACCATTTTGAAAAGGTACCCCAATCTCTAAGTGAACAGGGGACCCCCCCCCCCCCCCCTTACAGTGAGTTGGGGCTTGGGGGGATTCGGGGGTCTCATCGGAGGCTCGAGAGATTAGGGCATCGTCACTGTACTGAGAGTTTCAGCGGGCGGGGCTCCTACATGTAGGGAATGGAACTAAGTGTAGCCTTAGCCACTCATTCCCTGCTGACGTTCCATATCTAACCGGAGACATGTTAGATAGCGTTGACCATGTGTCTAAATGCGCTCGCTTGGGACATAGTTCCCATTTGGTTAAATCGCGCCCCCTGTCACGATGTTGTCATGGCCAATGCATCATCTGTCAGGCTTGCAATGTAGCTCACTTGCTTGAAGCTCCATATATTCATATGCAGGGTCCTGTCCTCTGCAGGCAAAAGGAACATGACCAGGCATTGAACCTTTTCAAATGAACAAAAGCATGTAGGAAAATAGCATTCGCCCTGGCAACGTTTCGACAAATCAAAACCAACTTGCCAACCAATTAGCACCCCCTTACTTCCTGCATAATAAATCGTTACTCCCTTTAAAATTTGACATTCATGCATCGGCCCTGGTGAGTGCAAGATACAAAACTTTGACAGCATGTCTGTTCTTTCAGCAATACTTCAATTATGTTAATTTCAAGAAATTAAATGTTGACAAACATTCAGATCTCCACATTGATGACTCAGGCGTTATTATAAATGCAAGTTCTTTCTTATGCTGGTTTAAAGCTCCTTTTTGTTAATCCCTTTTATATTCATCCAACAGAAACCCCTGACAGGCCACAAGTGTTGCCATGGTGACACCATTTTAATCGCATGAACTAATTTTAGTCAAGAACACCTTACACGCAGCACAGGTAATGGTACTTCACATTTGGATATTTACTGAACAAACATCTAACACCATTCAATAAGGAAGCACCAATTAAAACATTCACACGCTCCTCTTATCCCCTCAGCATTTTACAGGCAAATAGGGCAAAAAGGTTAAAGTTCACTCACATAAGTGTGTCTGCGCACAATATCTCCATCCATTGAGTTCAATTGACATGAATGTTGGAAGAGATACAAGTCAGAAACCACCCGAGCAACACCACCACTGAAAGCTAACATTATTCTTTCCGACTGTGATATTTGAGCCTCAGAGGACAGGTTTTACCAGAAGAGCAGATTTTACTGGCAACAGTAACTTTAACGAGTCCATACTGTAGCACCAACAGATCACCCACCCCCGAGGGGACTGCAGTACATTCACTGCCCTCCCCCCTCTCCCGATATCGCTGCTCTCTGACGCACCAACAGCTCATGGGTCGATTCCAACACCACCAGCAATCTCCAGGCTTCAAAGCAGAAAAGACGGAGACTCCTCTGGGTTAAGTAAAGATAGTGCCCTGAGCGAAGGCACTTTCAACACTACAGTTAAGAAGGCAACATCAACGTGCTTTAATACAGCAAAGTGTAAATGTCACCCCAGCCCCAGAGGTCCACAGGCTGCTTCCACCATTCCCTCCCCCCCCCCCCCCCCCCTCCCTTTGAGAGAGAGCTGACTGGTGGTGATTTAACTTGAGGGTCACCACACCTCAGGCAAGGGGGAAGGTTGAGAAGGCTGGGCCGTCCTGGATAACCTCAGCCGGTACGGGAATTGAACCCACGCTGCTGGCCTCGTTCCACATCACAAACCAGCCTACGGAGCTAAAACAATCCCCAATTATATAGCACCTTTAATAGAAGAAAACATCCAAGGCACTTCACAGCAAAGTCACTTCAACAAATATTGTCATTGAGCCAAAAGGCTATTAAAACTGGCACCAAAAAGCTTGTACAAAGATGTAGGTTTTAAATAAGATTGTAAACAAAAGGCTCATCCTCAACTATCTCTTTTTTTCCTCTCTCCCTCTATACCCCTACCCTTCCTTTCCCCTTCTACCCTACATCTTCTGTCCCCCCCCCCTTCCTCCACTCCCCTCTCCCAACCACCTCCCTATCCCTCTCCCACCATCTTCTCCCTCCCCTCTCCTTCCCCCTGCTCCTCTCTATCCTCTTCATCCATGTCGGCGTTGGGAATCAGGGGTTATGGGGAGAAGGCAGGAGAATGGGGATGAGAAAATATCAGCCATGATTGAATGGCAGAGCAGACTCGATGGGCCAAGTGGAACTAATTCTGCTCCTATGTCTTTTGGTCTTCTCCCTCCTCCTCCCTCTCGCCACCCCTTTTTCTCTCCCTCAAGACATGTCCCTCTTTGAACAGGTATATTAATGTCACAGTGACGTTGTTCGGCATCTCCGTGTCGCACTCAGTCCGAGCTGGTATCGGTTATGGAGCCTCAGGCACAGGGAGTGAGGTGAGAACATTTCTGGCAGCCACAATTGCCACTATAGCCCACCTACAGAGCATGGTGCTATGTACAGAACAGCAGAAACAGCAGCACAGCCATTATCATCCCACGGACGGTGAGGTGAGTGGCAAATTGGGGAAATTTGCCTCCTGGGTACTCTCAACACTTAATCATGATCGCTCCCCTATATAATCATTTTGTTTAAAATCCATATTATTTGTCAACGTGATCACTGAACATTTTAATTCAGTTCTGAAAGGCATTTTCTTTCTGTACCTCACACACACACACACACACTTACTTCACTGCAGCAGTCCGTGGCACAGAGATTGGAGCTAGGACCCAGATCATCCGGCTAAAACCTAATGACACGATGACAGTAAAAGTACAGTCCAGTCACAGTTTGAAGCACGTCAAATGTGCATTGGCACATGCCACCCCTCTGGGCAGATTGCAATGTTGATGTGGTAGGATGCCCTGTGCAGGGTTGAACCATATCCTACTATGTCCCGTCACATGAACTTCCGCCTCCAACGCTTCGGTCATTGGTCAGCTGACAGGTCAATGATGGTGGCGACATTACCCACCATCCTCAGCGCACCAGTAACTGACCCAGAGCGCGTACGGAAATATAACGCTGTTCCTTCACTGTCACTGAATCAGATTCCTCTCCAATAGCATTGTGGGTGCACCTCCACCATCTGGACTGCAGCGGCTCAAATCCAGCCTTGGTTAACTGTCTGTGCGTTCTCTCCATGTCTGCGTGGGTTTCCTCCAATGTGCAGGTTATTGGGACAGGGCGGGGGAGTGTGCTCAGGTGGAGTACTCTTGCAGAGGGTTGGTGCAGACTCGATGGGCCGAATGGCCTCCTTCTGCACTGTAGGGGCTCTATGATTCTGTCCTATGATTCTAAGGCAGCTCACCACCACCTTCTCAAAGACAACTAGGGATGGGCAATAAATGCTGGCCTAGCCAGCGAGGCCCACGTCCCGTGAAAGGATAACTAAATAAATACACCTGGGTTACATTGCTCCGGGGTGTGTTATAATCCTGAAGTGGCTGAGAGTCCAGATGGAGCACAAATGTAAGAAGAAAATACTGCTGGGATTGTTTTCCAGGAATCCTGACAGGAATATCTGGGAGATTATTCTTCAATTTAAAAAAAAAAAAAATGTTAACATTTAAAAAAAAATTATTCTTCAATTTTAGGAGATTCCAGGGAAGTCTGACAGTGATAGCATACCCATGGTGCGTGAGAGGTGAAACATCCACCACAGAGCAGCGACAGGGGCTACAATTCCAGACCCTCCTACGCTGGACACAAAACACAACAGCACAAGACCAGTCAATAAAGCACCAACTTCTAGACCCCAGGGCTGCAAGTGAGTGTCAGTAAATGAGATCCCGCAGCTGAAGGTAAAGAATACAGTTGTTTTACAGTCTGGACAAACACTCACATAAACATGCACACTTTCATGGATGTACGGGTTCACAATCACACCCTCATGCATACAGGCCAGGATTCTCCATTGCGAGTCCGCCCCGCTACCCCTGCTAGCGAGGACGGAGAATTTGGGATTTCCTATGGAAGCCACCCCATGCCACCGGGCTGGGATGCACTGCCAACTGGGCCAAAGAATTTCACTGCCAGTGAACAGAGAATTCCGCCCACAGACACAAATAAATGCACACAAAAACAACACAGTTCTGTCTGCGTCTTTTTATTCATTTGTTGGATATGGGCTTCACTGGCTATGCCATGTATTTCCAAGTCAGGGTGGTGAGTGACTTGTAGGGGAATTTTCAGGTGGTGGGGTTCCCAGGTGGCTTCTGCTCTTGTACTTCTGGATGATTGAGGTCATGGATTTGGAAAGTACTGCCTAAGGAGCTTTAGTGAGTTGCTGCGATGCATCTTGTAAATGAGATTCAGGCTGGCTACTGTTTCTCAGTGGTGGAGAAAGCAAATGTTTAAGGTGCTGACTGGGGTGCCAATCAAGCGGGGCTGCTTTGTCCTGGATGGTGTTGAGCTGCTTGACTGTTGTTAGAGCTGCACTTATCCAGGCAAGTGGAGCGTATTCCATCACACTCCTGATTTGTGCCTTGTCTATTTTGAACAGGCTTTGGGGAGTCAGGGGGTGTTACTCTTCGCAGACTTCCCAGCCTCTGATCTGCTCTTGTAGTCACTGTATTAATATGGCTGGTCCAGTTCCACTTCAAGTCAATGGTAACCCTCAGGACGTTGATAGTTAGGGACTCATCGATGGTAATGCCATTGAATGTCAAGGGCTGATGGTTGGATTTTCTCTTGTTGGAGATGTTCATTGCCTGGCACTCGTGTGGCGCAAAGGTTACTTGCCACTTACCAGCCCAAGTCTGAATATTGTTCAGGTTTTGCTGCATTTGGACATGGACTGCTTCAGTATCTCAGGATTTATGAGTGATATTGAACATTGTGCAACCATCAGCGAACATCCCACCCGCGATTCTCTGGTCAGGCGACAGAACAGGAGTACTTGACTCCGGCGCCGACACCAGTTCCGAGACCTGATTCTTGGGTCCTGTGGGGGGCCAGCATGGCGCTGGAGCAGCCCATGCCGCTCCAGCTCCGGTCCCGGCATCGACCCGGCGCCGCGGGGTCCGTGCATGCGCAGTTGGGCCGGCGCCAACTAGTGCATGAGCACTGGTCTTCTTCCCCGCACCAGCCCCAACGCCTAATGGCACAGGGCTACAGGAGCCGGCGCGGAGGAAAGGGGGCCCCCATGACAGAAAAAGGCGGCCTGCTGATCGGTGGGCCCCGATCGCGGACCAGGCCACTATGGAGGCCTTCCCTGGGGTTGGACCCCCCTACCCCGCTCCCCACAGGTTGCCCCCGGACCCTTTAACCCCGAGATCCCGCCGGCCCAGAGCATGTTAGAACGGCACCGGCGGGACTCGGATTTATTTGGACGGCGGCCATCCGGGCCAGAGAATCGCGGCACCGTCGGAGGATCGCCGCTACGGCCGTTTGCGGCGATTCTCCGTGCAGCCCGGCGCCATGCGCGGCCGCCTGTTTTTTCACGGGCAGGAGAATGCGTCCCGGCATCGGGGTGGCATGGCACGTTTCGCGCCCCCCCCCCGCACCCCCCATTTTTGACATTATGATGGAGGGAAGGTTATTGATGAAGCAGCTGAGGTTGGGCCTAGGACACTACCCAGCAGAACTCTAGCACCAATGTCCTGAAATAGATGATGCAATCATCACAACCATCTTCCTTTGTGCCAGGTATGACTCCAACCAGTCGAATGCTTCCTCCCTAATTCACATCGACCCTTTTCATAGAACAGAATCCATAGAATCCCTGCAGTGTAAAGCATTTGGCCCGTAGGGTCTGCACCAACACTCTGAAAGAGCACCCTACCTGGGCCCACTCCCCGGCCCTTTCTCCGTAACCCTACCTAACCTACACATCTTTGGACACTAAAGGAGCAATTTAGCATGGCCAATCCACCTAACCACTCTAGTTCCTGTGAGAGTTCCTTGGTGTCATACTTGATCAAATGTTGCCTTGATGTCAAGGGAGATAGTGTTCAGGCCTTAAAACTTTGGCCATTGTCTGTAAGGTGTCATTCCATGAATATGGCTATGCTGTTGCTTAATTAATCTGTGAGACAGATCTCCCAATTTGACTCAAGTCCCTAGATGTTAGGAAGGAGGGCTTTTCAGGGTCAACTGGGCAGGATGTGCCGCTGTCCTGTCTGGTGCTTAGGCCAATGCCAGGAGTAAGGTTCCTTCCTATTTACTCCCTTATTTCCCCTTTCTTTTATTCTGCCGGTATGATTTTTGATCCGTGGGTGATTAATGGACATGCATCTTTTAGGCAACCAGCAGCATTCAGAGGTTACTGGAGAGCATACTGGTTTGAACAGGAGGTTCAGACTTGTTAGCACCAGAGAGAGAGAGAGAGATAGGCTGGGACTCAGTTTTATTGATTGACAAGTGCCTAATGAATGGGCCCAAAAGGCCGTACTCTGCCCGGTAAGGGGTGGTGATTGGATCCTATTGCAGTGGAATGCTTTTCAGAGTCCCAAGGAGTTTCAGTTTGACTCCTGACAGCTTAGAGAGCTCTTTCCTCCGTGTTTCTTTGCAGAAAGCCTGCGAGTGCTGTATTTCTGAACCTGCAGAGTACCTGACTGAATCTATCTGCAGGAAAACCAGCACATGCTGAAAACAAACATGCAGACCTTGCTACTCTCTGTAAAAGCTGTAACTCTGACGTTGCAGAGAACCTGAATGAATGAATCTACAGGGAAGACCATTACAGGTTGTAAACAGAGACTTTGACCTGCAGACACGCTGTGATGGAAAGTGTGCTAAAAATCATAATCTGAAACAAAGGCACTTTTTCCACTTGCTTATTATTTTTACCCCTTTCCATCCCTCTGTGTTTGTTTGCCCTGTGTTGTTGTGTGTGCAGAGGGTGGGGGGGGGGGCAAGTCAAAGTGGGGGGGTTAGGAATTAGTTAATAGTTAACCAGTTGTATTTGCTGTATAGCTCATTATAGTTCTTGTTATAAATAAACCGGAATTACGTTTAAACTTACAAACCTGGTGACTGTAATTATTGGGTGGCCAAGAGCCAAAGACTTTAGGTATTTTTCTAAGAATTATTGGTTAATTCCCTGATGTTGTGATTCCGGGTCAAGTGGGGCTGAAATTGACCGCGCACTTGCCCAAGGTGTCGTACCACAGGCCTACGTCCAGATGTATCCATCTCAGAAGTTTTCATAGAGGTTTGATACACCTTTCTGACTTCTTGGTGGTCTGGTGGCGCAGTGGGTAGCAACCCTGCCTCTGAGCCAGAAGCTCGGTGTTAGAGTCCCACTCCAGGACTTGATGGCCAAGGAAGGTACGTTCATAATGCAGCCAAACAAGTTGATTAACAACCTTCCACCACACTCCAATGGCAGGTGGTAAGTGTGGGAGAGATTCCTGGCCAGTTATGTGATGTGAAAAACATTGGAGCCTCTACCGTCACTATCAATGGCTCCAGACTACAGCATACATTGAAAATAGGAGCAGGAGTAGGCCATTCGGCCCTTTGAGCCTGATCTGCCTAAAAGTACACAGCAACCTGGATTCCCTGTGTGAACTAATACAGTTTGTTTAGCTGTTTCAGAGGGCAGTTCAGAGTTAACCGAGTTAACCACACAGTGGTTAGGTTTGGAGTCACATGTGGGGCAAGCTGAGTAAGATAGAATCATATGACACAGAAGTCGGCCATTCGGCCCATCATGTCTGTGCTTGGATTTCATTCCCTGAAAGATATCTGTGATCCAGATGGGTGTTTAAAACAATCCAGTGGTTTTATGACCATCATTACTGATACTAGCTTTATATTAGTTATATAGTTAACTAAATTTCCTAGTTTCTGTACTGGGATTCAAACTCATAATAATAATAATAATAATAATAATCCCTTATTGTCACAAGTAGGCTTCAATGAAGTTACTGTGAAAAGCCCCTAATATTATTATATTAACTATATTTAAATTTGCTAGTTGCTGTGCTGGGATTTGAACTCCTGTCTCTCAGAGTATTAATTCAGTAACATAATCACATCCATAAGTGTATGCAATGCGTAAATACACATATGTGTATGTGGATAAGCATGTGCACAAATACACATGTGCAGCACTAACATATAATAATAATAATCTTTATTGTCACAAGTAGGCTTACATTAACACTGCAATGAAGGTACTGTGAAGAGCCCCCAGTCGCCACACTGCACCTGTTCAGGTACACAGAGGGAGAATTCAGAATGTCCAAATTACCTAACAGCACGTCTTTCAGGACTTGTGGGAGGAATCCGGAGCATCCGGAGGAAACCCACGCAGACACGGGGAGAACGCTCAGACTCCGCGCAGACAGTGACCCAACTGGGACCCTGGAGCTGTGAAGCAACAGTGCTAACCACATATACAACAACATCTTTTATTTATGTAGCATCTTTAATGTAATGACACATCCAAAGGTGTTTCACAGGAGCATAACATAAAATATTCTACTGGGCCATGTAAGGGGATATTAGGCGAGGCAAAGATGTGAAGGTTAGGTGAATTGGCCATTTTGAAAATTGTCCCTTAGTGTCCAAAGATTTGTAGTTCAGGTGGGGTTACAGAGGTAGGGCGGGGGGAGTGGGCCTAAGTGGGGTGCTCTGCCAGGGGTTGGGTACAGACTTGATGGGCCGAATGGCCTCCTTCAGCACTACAGGGATTCTATGGATCAAAAGCTCAGTCGAAGCAGTAGGTTTTAATAAGGAGGGCCTGAAAGGAGGAAAGCGAGGTGGTGAGCCAGAGAGAGAAGGGAATTCCAGAGCGGGGGGGGCCTGGCCAGCTGAAAGCACGGCCACCAATGGCTACGCGATTAAAATCGGGGAAGCTCAAGAGGCCAGAATTGGAGGAGTGCAGAGATCTGGGACAGTTGTGGGAGGGGGCCTGGGCCTGGAGAGATTTGGGAGGGGGCAGAGGCGAGGCCATGGAGGAATTTGAAAACAAGGGCGAAAATTGTAAAATTAAGACATCGCTTGATCAGGCGCGCACGCGCAGACTAGCGAGCATAGGGGTGATAGGGGAATGGGACTTGGTGCGAGTTCCCTCACGGGCAGCAGAGTTTATAATAATAATCTTTATTGTCACAAATAGTCTTACATTAACACTGCAATTAAGTTACTGTGAAAAAACCCGAGTCGCCACACTCCGTTTGCTGCTGTGTTTTGAGTGAGGGTAGAATGTGGGAGAGCAGTGCATTGAGATAGTAGAGTAATATGCACATGGATGAAGGTTTCAGCAGCGGACGAGCAAAATACACACAAACGCAGATTAAAATCCCCGTCAGCACTCTACAAACAATTTAAGCGGCAGATCAAACCTCTCTGACAACGGAGCAGCTTTTAACTCAGCATAGTATTAATTATTGATTACCTGCAGGAGGGAATGCGTTCTGGCTGCAGCTCCCTGTGTGGGCCAAATGCCTGACACAAACAAAGCCGAATAATAAGCAAAGCCGAGCGACTGGCTGGACGGAGAAATCTCCCTTACCTGCAACCTGAGTGACAGTGACAGTGCTCAGACTCTCAGCTGAGGCACCTCATTGTCCAATTGCGACGTAAGTGAGTACTATCAATCCCACAGGCAAATGGGATACTGCAGAGATAGGAACCGAATTGCCTCCTTATGAAGCTGGATATTTCAGTTGACGGAATGCTTTCAGCTGAAAATTTCCATAAGATTAACACCCTTTCCCAGCCAGCATATTTATGATGTTTACAGACTTAATTGCAAATTGCTTTCTGCATCCTGTCCCTCGAAGTCTGCACATTCTCGAAACACAAAAGGGCTGGTTTAGCTCACTCAGCTAAATCGCTGGCTTTTAAAGCAGACCAAGCAGGTCAGCAGCATGGTTCGATTCCCGTACCAGCCGCGCCAGAATGTGGCGACTAGGGGCTTTTCACAGTCACTTCATTGAAGCCTACTCGTGACAATAAGCCATTTTCATTTTTTTCATTTTAAAGGAAACACGCAGGCAACTCGCTGCACAGCAAGATCCCATAAATAGCAATCACAGAATACTACGGCGCAAATGAGGCCCTTCGGCCCGTCGAGTCTGCGCTGACGCATGAAAAACACCTGACCTGCCTAATCCTGACTAATCCCATTTGCCAGCACTTGGCCCATGGCCTTGAATGTTATGGCGTGCCAAATGCCCATCCAGGTACATTTTAAAGGATGTGAGGCAACTCGCCCCTACCACCCTCCAAGGTAGTGCACACCAGACCATCACCACCCCAAGGATGAAAAAGCTTTCCCTCAAATCCCGCCCTCACCTCCCCTCATGACTGACCCTTCAATTAAAGGGAACAGCTGCTCCCTATCCACCCTGTCCATGCCCCTCAATGTGGCAATGACCATTGTTAGTTTATGATTTTGGTGAAGTGCTAAATATTAGGCTCAGACACTGAGGAGAGCTCTCTTAGTCTCCTTCACAAGAGTGAAGCGGACCTGATTAGCCCACCCGAGACTGCATTAAAGATCCCATCTCGAAGAGGGCACCTCTGACAATGCTGCAGTCCCTCAGCGCAACACTGAAGCGCCAACCTGGATTTCCTTCTCAGGTCTCTAGATTGGGCACAACCTTCCGAATAAGGTCGAGACCTTCTACACATTGACAGCTGAAAATGTAGAAGTCGTGCTATCGTGCCCAATCCCCCCCCCCCCCCCCCCCCCCCAATCTCCCCCCACAATCCCCAAGCAAAATATTTTTTCCAGCTTTGTTGATAGACCCAAATAATTATTGGGGTTGACCTGTCGTATGATTCAACTGATTAAACTTCTGTGAAGGGCTTTGGGTCATTTTCCTGTGTTAAAAGCACTAAGTTGTTGTTGTAGCGGGCGCCATTTTAATTCGTGTCGTAGAATCATAGAGGGCAAGAGGCTATTCAACCCATCGTACCTGTGCAAACTCCCTAAAATAGCAGTCCAATTAACACCACTCACCCGCTCATCTCCTGGCAATTGCTCCTTGTCACTTTTGAAAGCACCGATTACATCTGCTTCCACCACCTTTTCAGACATTCCAGATTGCAAGTTACCAGCAACAAGATCTCTCCTCACATCACCCCAGGATTTTTAAATCTTAACTCTGTGTCCTCTAGTTGCTGACCCTCCCGTCAAGCGGAAACTGCTTCTCTCTTTGTACTCTTTCAAAAACCCATCATAAATTGGAACACCTGGGGCAGCAGGGTAGCATGGTGGTTAGCATAACTGCTTCACAGCTCCAGGGTCCCAGGTTCGATTCCCAGCTGGGTCACTGTCTGTGTGGAGTCTGCACGTCCTCCCCCTGTGTGCGTGGGTTTCCTCCGGGTGCTCCGGTTTCCTCCCACAGTCCAAAGATGTGCGGGTTAGGTGGATTGGCCATGCTAAATTGACCGTAGTGTCCTAATAAATGTAAGGTTAAGGGGGGGGTTGTTGGGTTACGGGTATAGGGTGGATACGTGGGTTTGAGTAGGGTGATCATGGCTCGGCACAACATTGAGGGCCGAAGGGCCTGTTCTGTGCTGTACTGTTCTATGTTCTATGTACCTCCATTCTCCCCCTTAACCTTCTTTGCTTTAAGGAGAATAATCCCAGTTTCTCCAGACTGTCTGCATAACCGAAGTTCTGCTGCCATTCTAGTGAATGTCTCTCCAAGGCCTTGACATCTAATGTGTGCTGTCCTGAATTGGCTTCCAGTGAATTCAACATAGCACCTGGGACTCAATTCCATTAGGCATTGCACAAGTGGCTATCCACTGCCACGAGTTGTCCTTTCAACCCCAATATCCCCTCTTCCATTGCTTAAATTCCCCTGGCTCCAATAATGGATGCATTTTAGCTTTTGGTGAGCGTAAGAGTGGATGAGAAATGCAGATGAGTGTGAGAGCAGACAAGGGAGCTGTGGGGATGGGAGGTGGAGGCAAGGGAGTTTAAGGCAACCTAACGTATAACTTACCTTGTCACAACATTATCATCTCTCTGCTGGCTGACTCACACAGACGTAATTGCAGTTCTGCTCAAATCATTCAGTTGAGACGACCAGGGTCAGCCCACACAGGCAGCCCTTTAGGGACGCAAGGTAAACACTCAAAAGGGACGATCCCTTCAAAAACACTGCTTAAAGCACCATCCCCTGACTACGCCTGCTTTAATCAGTGAGCTCTGGCCCTCTTCTCGAATTTGGCTTCCAAATTGTCAAATTTGACTGGCCATCATGACTACGCACATACATACGGATTAGGAGTAGGAGTAGGCCTCTTAAAAATGAAAAATGAAATGAAAATCGCTTATTGTCACAAGTAGGCTTCAAATGAAGTTACTGCGGAAAGCCCCTAATCGCCACATTCCGGCCAGTGTTCGGGGAGGCTGGTACGGGAATTGAACCGTGCTGCTGGCCTGCTTTGGTCTGCTTTAAAAGCCAGCTCTTTAGCTCTGTGCTAAACCAGCCCCTCAGGCATGCTCCACCATTTGATGAGATCATGGCTGATCTTTGATGGAACCATCAATTCACTAGACACGTGCTTTAAGATATGAACAGTGGTTTTAATCTACTTACAACAGAGCCAGCCTGTTCCACGTTGAACTCTCGATGAACTGAACGACTGGCTCTGAGCATTGGTATTTATACAGCAGTCCAGGGGGAGGAGTTGTGGGCGGAGCCAAGGGTGGAGCCCTGTACAAACTCCTAAGCATTCCCAGCGCTACTCCCCCTAGTGGTCGGGCAACGCAACTGCGCTTACAAATGCATGGTCTCATGTATATACAATACAGTGTGAATTACGGAGTTACATTCACCACAATCTTATTGTAACCTCAAATCCTCATCACAGTAACTTCATTGCAGTGTTAATGTAAGTCTACTTGCGACAATATAAAGATTCTAAAGATTATTATTATAGTGTTCCTGCCATTTGAGCATTGGCTGTGGATTTGGGGAGTGTGACCTCCACTGTTTATTGTCCTGTAACTGATTCTGTACATCCTCCTCGATCACTTCCAGGGAAATATTTCCATCCGCTCCGATACTCAAATAACTCTGGAACTTCACCCACCCTCTGCCCAGGTCCCCAAATCAGGACGGCAGTCTTCGCCAAACTGACTCTAGTTTCATTATCCCACCATGGGATATCTGATTTGAATCTGGACTTCCTCCCATGAACCCTTCTCTATTTTTCATTTACTATCAGAATCTATGTATCCGAATAATGACTCGGTTACCACGCCGATGGAACTCAAGTTTTCCCTGAATCAGTTCACGTGCTGCTCCACCCTCAAACCCTTTGTGCTAACATGGGGGTCAGGATGGGAAGTTGGATAGTCAGCAGTTTAGCAAGAATACGGTTGAGGGACCAGGATGGTCTCACGGACAAGATGGGCTCACAGGGCATAAGAGGAGGTACGTGAGGAACTAAAGAAAGGTGTGAGTTCAGGGCCAAGTTTTACTTGTTTTACTTGTTTTTTCCTCTATCCCGCCAAAGCTCCTCTCTGCTATCATCATACCTCCTTGTATTACTTCCCTCCCAGGCACTCTGCCCTTTCAAATCCTTTGAGTACACCTCCATCTTCCTGCTCCCTCACTACACTGTCCCAGTCTTTTTTTTTATTTTTGTTCCAATTAAGCGGCAATTTATTGTGGTCAATCCACCTACCCTGCACATCTTTAGGTTGTGGGAGTGAGACCCAGGCAGACACAGGGACAATGTGCAAACTCCACACGGACAGTGACCCGGGGCAGGATCGAACCTTCCGGGCTGGATTCTCCGCAGCCTCGCCTCGAAATTGCGTGAGAATCCAATTTCACGCTGAAATCGGCCATGGCGCCGGTCCGGCGATTCTCCAGGACCCGAGAATTGACGTGTTCGCGGAGTACTCTGCGCGGCTGGGAGGGCCATTGCCAGAGGCACGCCCAGCGATCCTTCACTCCCGACCGGCCGAGTTCCCGACGACGTGGTTCCAACCACCTATCACTGTTCGGGAAGCTCGCGTGGCAGCAGGGGGCCGCGGGGGCGGCGCGGGGGGGGGGGGGGGGGGAGTGGTGGAAATCGGACACCGGGGGGGGCCTTATAGGCGGCATGGGGACAGATCAAGGAAGTCAGTTCTTCGGGCACGGGGCCTATCTAGGGGGGGCCTACATTCTTCACCTGCCTCCGCGGGACGAGTCCGCCATGGCGTTCAGCGCGGTCGCTGGAGGCCGCTCCCGTGAGGATGCACGGACTCAAAAGCGGATGTGCGGGGGCCCGTATCCGAAGCTAAAGCTGCGTGAACTACTCTGCGGGTCAGTGAATCGGCTCCACGTTTTCCATGGAATCTTGAGAGTGAAATGCCAGCGTTTGTATGCCGGCGTGGAGACATAGCCTATTCTGGGAGAATCCAGCCGCCTGTGTCTCCTAATCCATTTATCACTGCACTTTCAAAATCATGTCTAGACTTTGACTCTTCATTCAATCCGATATGGTTTAGCAATTTCATCAAAGGACGTCACTGTAGCACAGTGGTTAGCACGGCCACCTCACCGTACCAGAGACCCGGGTTCGATTCCAGCCTTGGGTGACTGTCTGTGTGGAGTTTGCACTTTCTCCCTGTGTTTGCTTGGGTTTCCTCTGAGTGCTGCAGTTTCCTCCCACAGTCCAAAGATGTGCAGGTTAGGTGGATTGCCCATGGTAAATTGTACCTTAATGTCCGAAGGTTAAATGGGTTCCAAGGGTACAGGGCCTCTGTCTGCACTGAAGGGATTCTATTATCTGGTCAGATGCCTGTGGAGTCTTGCTCTCATCTGCCAAAAATGCTCACTCTTCCAAGATCATTTTCGAGTGCAAAGATGGCCCCCAGCTCCTCTACTCTCCTGTAAAGCATCTTCTTACATTCCTTCTCCTCCACCCTCACCTCCAACAAGTATGAAGCGTTCAATGGATTCTTTGTCATTAAGGTCAAGATCATCCAATCTGCTGCCTCTGCTCTCTACCTTCCTCTAACCCTCCTTTAACCCCCCCCCCCCCCCCCCCTCCCCACTAGCCTGGCCCTGAACTCACACCTTTCTTTAGTTCCTCACGTACCTCCTCTTATGCCCTGTGAGCTCATCTTGTCCGTGAGACCATCCTGGTCCCTCAACCGTATTCTTGCTAAATTGCTGACTATCCAACTTCCCATCCTGACCCCCATGTTAGCCGATGTTGGCACGTGCTGTCCCTCTCCTTTAAATCTGCCTTTGTCACCCCTCGGGAAAACTTACCAGCCCATCTCCAAACTATGTTAATTATCCAAAGTCCAAGAACCAAGACCCAAATCTGTGCCAATCTTTCCCTGAACTCCATAGTTCAATGTCTCTATGATCATGGTCAGGGCAGGCCCTGGGTGGCAACGCAAGCGGCCAAATTCTGAGGCCAGCAGGTCAGTCAGTCCACCTCCATTTAGTCCTTCCAGCCCTCTTACCACCACCCAGATTCATGCCACCATGTCCCCTTCACACCCATGCTCCCTCCATGCTCCCAAGCTCCCTCCATTCCCCCATACTTTCTCCATGCCCCCTAGCTCCCTCCATACCCCCTAGCTCCCTCCATACCCCCGTGGCCCCTCCATACCCCCGTGGTCCCTCCATACCCCTCTGCAACTTCTCTATCTCCTTTACCTACCCATTCTATACCCCATCATATCGCCTGGCTTTATTGCAGCAATTTAATTATTTATTCTGCAAATCTGATTTGGGTCACATTAGGTTTGACCTCGTGGTAATCAGCTGAATCTCATTAGATTCACCTGGCTACCTGTGTCCGTGTGGAGTTTGCACATTCTCCCCGTGTCTGCCCACAACCTAAAGATGTGCAGGGTAGGTGGAGTGGCCAGGCTAAAATCGGCCCTTAAATGGAAAAGAAAAATTGTGTACTCTAAATTTATTTGGGAAAAATAATCGGCGGCGGCCCCTCACCAATCCTGTGACCGGTGAGGGGTTAGCAGCCGCGCTGTATAAAACTCCAAGTCTCCACAAAATAAATGGCCGGAGAATGGCTGTGTCCGTGGCCGAGCATGCGCACAGCGCCAACCTGCAGCGGCCGTGACATAAAACATGGTGCTGGCCGTACGTGGACCCGACCTGTTAGACAGGCAATTGAGCAAAAAAATGACACACTGGCCGTGCCTAAGGGTACACTGCCAGGAGATGTTTAGAGCTCTATCAGGTCCCTAACACTATTTGAAGAAGAGCGGCCTGGTCACTTTTTACGCCGTAACCAATATCAGCAAAATCGATAATCTGGCGGTTATCACCTTACTGCACATTTCCTACATTACAACAATATCTACATTTCACAAATACTTCCTTGGCCGTTATGCTCTACGGGGGCATCCTGAGGTTGCGAAAGGTTCCGTCCAGATGCAAGTTCCCTCATTTACCACAGCTTAATTTTGGTGCCAGTGGAAACACTGTTCAAACTATTTTTATATCTACTTCAGCCCTTTCAAAACACAAAATAAAATGCGCATGGGATTTGCAGTCTGAAATCCGAACCCGCTGGTTACTATACGAAAGGTTCTGTCCTCAATCCTCGACCTGACAAGGTGTCAGCATTGCATGTCCTTCAGGATGGGACTTAATTCCATCACAGCCATTTTCAAAACATTGAATCATAGAATCCCGACAGTGCAGGAGGAGGCCATTCGAACCATCGAGTCGGCACTGACCCTCCAAAAGAGCCCACTGCCTCGCCATACTTCCGTAATCCCATAACCCCACCTAACCTTTGGACACCAAAGGGCAATTTAGCATGGCCAATCGACCTAACCTAATCCTGAAGACATTTCTGATATTGATCTGAAGGACTTACATTTGTTGAGTGCTTCTGCTGGAGAATTCCAGAATTTAGGATTTAAACAGCAGAAGGTATGGCCACCAGTGTTCCATAGAATCCCTACAATGCAGAAGGAGGCCATTCAGCCCATCGAGTCTGCACCAACCCTCTGAAAGAGCACCCTACCCAGGCACACTCCTCCACCCTATCCTTGTAACCCCGTGCATTGATCATCGTCAATCCTCCTAACCTGCACATCTTTGGACTGGGGAAGGAAACCGGAGCATCTGGAGGAAACCCACACAGACACGGGGAGAGTGTGGAAACTCCACAGAGACAGTCACCCAAGGGCGGAATCGATCCTGGGTCCCTGGTGCTATGAGGCAGTACTGCTAGCCACTATGCCGGAGTGAAGGAAGTCTGGGATGCACAAGAGGACAAAGCAGGTGAAACATAGACAGCTCAGAGAACTGTAGGGCTGGAGACCGTTACAGAGACAGGGGGCGGGGTTCTGCGGGCCGCCAGCACCTTTTCCCCACCCCCCCCTGCTGGCAGTGGGATTCTCCGTTCCAACAGCCGGCCAATGGGGTTTCCCATTGTGGCTACCTACCCCAAGCTTTTGGGAAACCCGCAGGTGTGGGTGTGCTACAGGCAGGCCGGAGCATCCAGCCAACGGGGAATTCGCAGGAGTGATGGAGAGAACTGAACATGTGAATAGTAATTTTAAGACACTGCTGGGCTGGGAGTCATTCTAGGACTCGGTTTGTGTTCGGATACAAATAGCAGAATTTTGGATGAGTACAAGTTGATGGTGGGTGGAAGATGGAAGGTCAGTCAGGAGGATGTTGAAGAAGTCATATCTGGATTTACCACGGCATGTACGAGGGTTTCAGCAACATATGATAAACTGTAGCGCCAATCACCACCAGGTTTAATGAAGGAAATGTGCAGACTTTCAACACAATTTCTACACAAATCTTTTGGAATAAACAGCTGGGGCTGGATTCTCCAATTGCCGATGCTGAAATCGTGTTCAGTGATCGATCGGAGAATCCATTTTTACGCCGGAATCGGGACGGTGCCATTTTTCCGACGCTCCTCCCCCTCAGAAACGTCTTACTCGGGAAGTACGCCGCACGCCATTGGGACAGCCTCAGGACGTCACCCGAGGCCCTTCCCCAATGCTCCGTCTCCGATGGGCCGAGTCCCTGGCACGTGTCCTCACAGCTCTCGCCAACTTCGCGTGGCAGCTGCGGAATGTGTCCAGCACCGCCACAGTCTGGGGGGGGGGGGGGGGGGGGGGGAGCTGTTCCGCTGGCAGGGGACGCTTCGGCAGGGGCTGGGGGGACTAGCAGGGGGTGGTCCAGGAGGTTACAGAGGGGCTGTTTTTTGCAGGCTGGGTCCGCGTGCAGCCATGTTGTTCGGTGTGGCCGCCACAGGCCGCCGCCATGCGCATGCGCGGCCACTTGCGGCCGTATCTGCAAGTAAAGCCGGGGGCTTTACGTGGCGCGGCTGCTAGCCCCCCACCGGGGCGGAGCATCAGTGCGGGGGCGGTGCCGACCTTTTGGACATAAGACCCAATGGATCCTGTGGACAAAGCCGCAGAATCGAGCCCCTATTATCTCTAACAGCGACCACAAAACTACCGGATTGTTGTAAAAACCCTTGTTGTTCACTAATGCCCTTTAGGGATGGAAATCTGCCATCCTTACCTGGTCTGGTGACTCCACCCACAGCAATATGGTTGACTCTCAGTTGCCCCTCCGAATGGTCTAGCAAGTCACTCAGTAATACTCGAGAGTGAGGCTCATCACCACCTTCTCAAGGGCAATTAGGGATGGGAATAAATGTTGGCCTGGCCAGCAATACCAACATCCCATAAATTAATAAATACAGCCAAAACCAAAGAAAGAAGTTTTCAAAGTACAGAATTAGCACACAATCTGCAAATGACGGAAGGCTCTTCCACAGTTAAAGAGGAGTACAGGGAGGGAGGACGGGAAAAGGCACATTGTGGTCTTGCTTCATTCTGGTCCATGTTCAGTACTGAATCCCCATTCATGAAACTATAAACCTTATTCTCTGTTTGGGATAAATGGGGCGGGATTCTCCATCCCGCCGCGTCTGTTTTCCGCCAACAGCGGGATCGTTCGACCCGGCCGCCGGCCAGTGGGGTTTCTCATGTGGGCACTCCCGTGCCGCTGGGTAATCGGAGGATCCCGCCAACGGAGAATCCAGCCTATGTCCTCGTGCTGGAGGAGGATTGCTACTGATTTACGCTCCCCTGAGAGCGCAAATTGGGAAGTGATTGCGTATCCCTTGTCATGCAAAGTATGCATGGTGAGGAATATGAAGGATTCCCGAGGGAATTCCACTATTGGGCTGGCATTTCAAGCAAACCAGCCCCTGCCACCCCTCCACCCCCACACTGCAAAGCAGCCCCGCAGACCCAGATTGCCTGGGTGGCCCAAGCACGCGGATAACCTGACCCCCCCCCCCCCCCCGGGACCCCCTTAACAGTGAGACCCCCCCCCAGGGACCTCATGAATAGGGTGACCCACCCCGGATCCCGCTCCAGTGCCGTGCTGGCCCCCTGTAGGGGCCAGAATTGCTGCTCCTTAGCCTCAGGATCACAGAATCCCGCCCATGATGCGGGGTTCTCCGCCGGCGAGATTCTCTGATGTGCCAACAACACACCCATTCCCACAGATTTCCCAGCGGTGTGGGGTGGCCACAAATCCCACTGGCAGGCGGTGGGAAGGGAGCATCCCGCTGCTGTCCAGGAAAACGCGGTGGGCCCGCCATTCGTCTCCCAAATGGAGAATTTACCTCATTATCTTTCTCACAGTTCATAGTGAGGTGAATTCTCCGCCAGCGGGATTTTCCGTTCTGCCGGCAATGCACCACTGTCTACGGGGTTCCCGGCAGCCACTGGTATGGAGAATCCCACTGCCAGCAACAGCTTGTCGCCACGGCTGGGAAGGCAAAGATTTCACCCCAGTCTTTCCAAATATTGTATCATCTGCAAGTTTGAAATTGTGCCTTGTAAACCAAGGTTTAGATTATTAACATATATCAGGAAAAGTGAGGGTTCCTGAGGAACTCCATCCAGTTCATGGATTTTCATCCAGTCCAATAGACAACCATTCACCACCGCCCTCTGTTACCTGTCATTTCCTGTCACTGTCACAGAGTAATTTCTTGCCGTAATCAATTTCAACTGTGCGACAGAGTACTTAATTCACAAGGAGCGGGGTCAAATCGTGTGCTTGTTGTATAAATCCGGAAAGGACGAGGTCCACAGACAATTTACGGACTGGAGGCAGGGAGTCTCCCAGAAGGAAAAAGCAGTAAAAATGGGGAACGAGGAATACTGACACCAACTGATTTTCCTTCTGGTCTGACTGACACATGCTAAGATCACCACTGTGTTCATTTCTTCCATACTGTCTTATCACATTAGTCTGAAATGCCAGCCTCACCAATAGAGCTTCATTCATGCACACACATATAGAGTCACTTCACACACCCCTTTAATCAGAGCCCCAGTCAGCCCCATTAACCAGAGCCCCAGTCGGCCCCTTTAACCAGAGGCCCAGTCGGCCCCTTTAACCAGAGCCCCAGTCGGCCCTTTAACCAGAGGCCCAGTCGGCCCCTTTAACCAGAGCCCCAGTCGGCCCTTTAACCAGAGGCCCAGTCGGCCCCTTTAACCAGAGCCCCAGTCGGCCCCTTTAACCAGAGGCTCAATCGGGCCCTTTAACCAGAGGCCCAGTCGGCCCCATTAACCAGAGGCCCAGTCGGCCCCATTAACCAGAGGCCCAGTTGGCCCCATTAGCCAGGGCTCCAGTCGGCCCCATTAACCAGAGTCCCAGTCGGCCCCATTAACCAGAGGCCCAGTCGGCCCCATTAACCAGAGTCCCAGTCGGCCCCATTAACCAGAGGCCCAGTCGGCCCCATTAACCAGGGCCCCAGTTGGCCCCTTTAACCAGAGGCCCAGTCAGCCCCATTAACCAGGGCCCCAGTCGGCCCCATTAACCAGAAGCCCAGAGGGCCCCTTTAACCAGAGGCCCAGTCAGTTCGGAGTCCGGGTTTCCTCTTGCAGCTACAGCTGAATAATCACTGCAGCAACCGTATCACTGTTAACATCTTACCAAAACAAACGAGAATGCCAGCTTCCTGCTACATCATCATGACAACCGAACAAGAGAAAATGGCTCTGCTCCTCATTCAGCTTCCATCGCTAGCTCTCGAAATGCAGTGTAATAAAATCCGACTCCTACGTGAATAAAAACCAGCTTCTGAGAGGATTGATATTTCCCACACAATTAGACCAGGATCAGTGATATCCAATACGCTGTGACACAGCAGACAGACTCCAGCTCCTCTTTACTTCAGATATTACCAGCACACAATATTAAACAGAGAAATGTTGACATTTTTTATTCTAATCCCACCCAGATTGGGCACCACCGTCTGCTGAAATGATGGCCTTTTTCCTCGTATTCATTCTCAGGATGTCAGCATCGCCAGCTGGACCAGCATTTATTGTCCACCCCCAATCTTTGAACTATAGAATCCCTACATGCAGAAGGAGACAGTTCGGCCCAACAAGTTTGCACTAATCCTCCACCTAAGCCCACTAGCCTACCCTATTCCTATAACCCCTTTAACTAACTGACACATCCCTGGACACTGAGGGGCAATTTTAGCATGGTCAATCCCACCTAACCTGCACATCCTTGGATTGTGGGAGGAAACCGGAGCACCCGGAGGAAATCCACGCAGACACGGGGAGAAAGTGCAGACTCCACACAGACAGTGAGCCAAGGCTGGAATTGAACCCAGATCCTTGGTGTTGTGAGACAGCAGTGCTAACCACTGTGCCGCCATGCCGCCACTTGTTCATAGATTTTACAGTGCAGAAGGAGGCCATTCGGCCCATCAAGTCTGCACCGGCTCTTGGAAAGAGCACCCTACCCAAGGTCAACACCTCCACCCCATCCCCACAACCCAGAAACCCCACCCAACACTAAGGGCAATTTTGGACACTAAGGGCAATTTATCATGGCCAATCCACCTAACCTGCACATCTTTGGACTGTGGGAGGAAACCGGAGCACCCGGAAGAAACCCACGCACACACGGGGAGGATGTGCAGACTCCGCACAGACAGTGACCCAAGCCGGAATCGAACCTGGGACCCTTGAGCTGTGAAGCGATTGTGCTATCCACAATGCTACCGTGCTGCCATTGTTGAAGATCAATAAATGGTGGTATCAGATAAATACTTCACATTGGTGTTTACTGAAGGTAGGGTTATCGATGTTTGGTAGTATTATCTTAGCTGCAGGAAATATTTCCTTCTTCCTCACTGGGTCCAACCCATGGTGCCATGATCTCGACCACGAATAGGGCAAGTGGGAAGGTCCCAAATCCACCCCAGCCAGAACGAAGGTCAACCCTGTGCTTCTGGCACCAGACTGATCCGCACAGCTGTCCAGCCAACTGGGCTCGCAAGGTGTCTGAGTTGCCGTAGCAACATATACTTTTACGTGCATATTGTAGCCCAGAGTTATGGATAGGGATGATAGATCCTCTTCCACCGTTGCATCACACGGCTAGTCAGGAATTTCTCCTGCTGATACTGCCTGCATTGGAAGGATGAACAAGTTGATGCTCAACATGTTTGACTACATTATGAACACAACTTTCTTGTCCAGCAAATCCTCAAGTGGGACAAGAACCTGGAACATCTGGTTTAGAGGCAGGGACACTGCCCAAGCGCCACAAGACCTCCTCCAAGGTATATTTTAGATACGTTAAATTGAAAGAGGACAATGCATCAGGGCATGGCAAGGTTACATCCTAGTCCTAATGGTGTTGAGTGTCCAAATAGCTGAGGCCCAAGTAATTCTGGCTTAATCCTAGCCTGTGGAAAGCACCAGGCACGCACCAGTTTGCCAATGTAACGCCTGGACCAATTTCACTGCCAGGCCTCATTTAAATATACCAGGCCCAACTGGCACCCCTGATCGTCAGGTAGATGTTAGGCAAGCATGGCTGGAGACTGGTACCAAGGGTCTGTGTGCTCAGTTAAGTCATAGTGGGCTCCAGGGAAGTAAGCATTGGTGGCTAGGTAACAGAATCCCAGGATCCTGGGCTGGATTCTGCCAAAATGAGGCCATGTCCCACGCCGGCGTAAGAACGCAGGCATTGCACTCTCGAGTTTCCTGAAAAAATACAATCGATTCACTTACCTTCAGGGGGCTAGCAGGGACCCGGAGTGCTTCACGCAGCTTTGACAGCAGATACGGGCCCCCGGACTTCGGGTTCCGAGTCCGCGCATGCACACGGCGGCGGCCTCCAGCGGCCACGCTGAGCACCACGGCGGACCCGGACCACGGAGGCATCTGGAAGATATAGGCAACCCCAATCGGCCACGTGCCCGAGGATCCGTCCGGCCCGATCTCACCCCCGGCTGCCCATAAGGCACCCCGGTGCCTCGGACTCTCACTGTCCACCCTATCTAACCCTCTGACTATCTTATATGTCTCTATTAAGTCACCTCTCAGCCTTCTCCTCTCTAGCGAAAACAACCTCAAGTCCCTGAGCCTTTCCTCGTAAGACCTTCCCACCATACCAGGCAACATCCTAGTAAATCTCCTCTGAACCCTTTCCAAAGCTTCCACATCCTTCCTATAATGTGGTGAGCCCCAATACTCCTGACAAAGCTGGCAGCAGATGCCAAATACAGCCATTGAGGGTTAAAATAATGTCAGGGTTTGAATGGCTTTATCAGACATCCACCTGTAAGGTGCAAGGACCTAATTTTCTGGCCAGAATGTGCCAGTTGGGATACAAGGCTGGCATTTATTGGGGGAGTCGCCCGATGGAAGCATTTTAACTTCTCGCCTGCTCGATCCTCAGGGATTTGCAGTTCAGAACTGTGTGGAATGTGACTGAGTGCCAGGGGACTAGAGAGCAGCTAATGTAATGTCAATTTTAAAAAGTGAGACTGAGCTAATCTGGGTAATTACAGGCCAGTTAGCTTAATATCTGTGACGGGGAAATTTTAATTAAGAACAAAATTGCCACGTATCTGGATAAGGAGAAAATAACCAACAGGGATTTCAACAAGCAGGACCATGTTTGAATCATCTCATTGCAAATTATCTGGACAGGTTGCATAAATTTGGTTTGTATTCCCTTGAGAATAGAAGGTTGAGGGCTGTTCTGACCGATGTATACACCCGACAAGT
The DNA here is from genome assembly GCF_902713615.1 of Scyliorhinus canicula. NCBI lineage: Eukaryota > Metazoa > Chordata > Chondrichthyes > Carcharhiniformes > Scyliorhinidae > Scyliorhinus > Scyliorhinus canicula. Next base: position 102,023,318 of record NC_052157.1, on the reverse strand, counting down.
TGATTCAATAGGATAGATCGAGAGGGGAAAACTGGGAGAATCCAGAAGGCGGGGACATCAATTAGAATCAGGCCATTGAGAGGTGAAGCAGTTCCTCACACAAAGGGCAGTTGAAATCTGGGTCATTCTCTCTCTCTTCCCCCCCCCCCCCCCAATTTCAAAAAAATGGGAATAAGGATATTAAGGGTATGGAGCCGAGATAAACAATAGGATTCATGAGAAGTGTCAGCCTTGATGAATGATAGAACAGGCTCGAGGGGCTGAATGGTTTATTCCTGTTCCCAAGTTCCACAGAATTCTTTGTGGATGTCACAGACATGATGGTGGACCAATCGTAGCCTGATTGTAGGGAAACCTTTGACGAACTGCTCAGGAGAAATTAGCACGAGAAGGTTAAGGGGTATGGAATGACAGGAATGGCGGAAAGCTGAAAGAAAAATTGCTCGGCGAGGATAATAGGGCAGTTTCTCAAGTGGGTAATGCAAAGATGTGCAGGTTCGATGGATTGGCCATTCTAAAATTGCCCCTTCGTGTCCAATGATGTGCAGGTTAGGTGGGGTCACAGGGAAAGGGCGGGGGAGTGGGTCGAGGTAGGGAGCTCTTTCGGAGGGTTGGTGCAGATTCGATGGGCCAAATGGTCTTCCTCTACTTGGATTCTATGAAGCAGAGTGAGGGATAGGTTCACAGGGCTTGAAAGGCAGAACCTCCGAGCGATAACGTTGTAAAAAAAAACATCTGGAATTGTAGATTTTATCACGCAATGTCGAATATAATGAGCTAATAATGAGACTATCTCAATGGTTTCTCAGGCCCCAGTTGGAGCCCTATGTGCAGTAGGGGCTCAACACAATAGGAGGTTTCGAAGAGGTTGCGATGCAAATTCACAAGGATATTGTTTGGCATGAGGGAATATAAATGCAAGAAAATCTCGAAAAGTGTGTCATTTTTCATTTGAACAGATTTCAAAGCAGGTTGACAGAAGTATTTGAAAGTGTTCAAGAAGGCGGCTTCAGCAGCAACTTGTAAAGGGAAATTAGCAATGGACAATAAATTATTGGTCACACCTCCATGAATGATTAAATAAAAATGCTGAAAGAATGAGTCTGGGTGGATAGAAGCAGGCTGCTTTCATTGGGTGAGGGATCAAAGATGAGGGGCCATTGCTGCAAGGTTAACTGCAGGACATTGGGAACGGCGAACAGGAGAAACAGAGAGAGCTGTGAGACTGTTGAGGCAGAAACTGGACCAACTTGAAAAACAAAAGGCGTGTAAATCTGGTCAATACTTATTCACAATAAGTACGAACCACAAGCAGCTGGGTAAATAATGACGTGGGCTGGTTGTTCGCATGTCCTGTTCCCATGATTTAAATTCAATGACGGGATCCTCCAGCTCCTGTGGAGGTAGGTTTGAAGGCGGAACTGGGAGCACCATTGGGCTTGGGGCATTGGGTGGGAGGGCTGATGTGTTCCCTCTTGTCGGAGGTGGTGAACAATGGCAGCCGGGATCAGTTCAGTGCCTAAAGAGGGTGACGGGGAGACTTCGCTGGGACCTTCCTGGTGTAATAGCAGCTCTCCCGCACCATCCCCCACCTCGCTCCATACTGCCACCTACTGATTCTATCATCCTGAGGCTTGCCGGGGTAAATGGACCAGGCCTCCTACCCACCTGGACCCAGCTAATGTATGGTAGATACCAAAAGCAACCCTAATGTCAATTCAAAGCTGCAGATGACTCCAGCGTTGTATCCATCCATTAAATGTGGAGTGGGCGATGAGCATGGCTCAGTGGTAGCACTTGCACCTCGGAGCCAAAAAGTTGTGGGTTTGAACCCCACTTCTGACACTTAAGCATGAAATCTCGGCCGTCACTCCAGTGGAATACCATTGAGTATTCAGTGAGACAGAGAGCTGCACTGCTGAAGGTGCTATCTTTCAGTTGAGCCCTATTTTCCCTCCTGTATGCATTTCAAACAAGAACAACGAGATTCTCCCCGGTGTCCTGGACAGTATTAAACCCTCAGGCAACACCTAAAAACATTGATCTCATTGCTTTTTGTGGGGCATTGCTGTGCACAAAATGGCTTCCCCATTGCCTGCATTACAATAAAGATGACTTGTAATGAAAACCAAGCAGTTCAACACACTTCAGTGACTGTGAAGCACCATTGGGACATTCTGATGTTACGAAAAATGCTGTCTGATATATTGAAAGTCCTTTTTTTCTTTATGGTTGATCCAGTATTACAGATTCTATACTTACTAAGGAAATTCAGCATGTCCACATTGGCTCTCAGCAATTTTTACAGGTGCACCATAGAAAGCATCCATTCTGGCTGCATCACAGCCTGGTATGGCAACTGTTCAGCCCAAGACTGTAAGAAACTACAGAGAGTTGTGAACACGGACCAGTCCATCACACAAAACCACCTCCCAACGGACAACCGGTGGCGTTTCTGAGCGGGTCGGCTGCATCGAGAGGAACTCCCGCCGGTGGCCACTATTTGCAGCACTTTTGGGAGTTTCCCCGATTCTTCGCCCTCCCCCCGATTATTGTCGGCCTTTAGGGCCGTCCCGGGCATCAAGCAGGGCCGGTTTGAAAACCGGCGAGGAATCCCGCGCGGGTGTCGGGCGGCTGGTGCTGAGGCGTCGGGCCCAGCGCGCGCGGAGGTCGGAGCAGCGGGGGCGGAGCCAAGCGGAGGCAGAGGCGGCAGGCCCGAAGCCAGGGCGCGATGTAGGTGAGATGTCCCACATCGGATGGCCCCGCCCAGAATGTGGTAAGAAGACTGAAGTCCAGTCCCAGGGAAATTCCGGAGGAATACAAAAAAGAGAAAGAAGTTTTAAAGAAACTTGGTGAAAGTTTTTTGTTTGTATTTTTTGAAGAAAGAATTTTTTATTTTTCTATAAAATAAAAAAGAAAGATTGAAGAAGGAAAGAAAGGTGAAAAAAAAGGGAAAATAATAAGTCGTTAAACGATGCAAAAAGCAGCGTCGAGGAAGGGAGGAAACGCGGGCTCGCCGTTGAATGAGAGGACCAACAAAAGTGCTGACAAGATGGCGGATGCCGGACCGCATGGTGGGGCCGCACTACTTACGGTGGAGAAGATGACCGAGGTGATGGCGGTGGAGCTGGAAAAGCAGTTTGTGAGGCACATGGAGGCCTTGAGGAGGGAGACGGCGCCCGCATTGAAACCAATGGTGGAGGAGGCAATCCCCCCAGTGAGGGTAGCTGTGGCAAAGACATCGGCCGAGGTGAGAGTGCAGGGCGAGAAGATGAAGGAAGTGGAGGAGGCCATGTCGCACCACAGCGACCAGTTCACCTCGATGGGGGACATGCTGCGGCGGGTGATGGAGGTCAACAGAGGACTCCGAGCAAAGCTTGAGGACTTGGAGAAAAGCTCGAGGCGGCACAATCTGAGAATTGTGGGCTTGCCCGAAGGGGCAGAGGGCCCAAGGCCAACAGAGTACTTCGCTAAGAAGTTGGCGGAGTTGATGGGGGAGGGGGAGAACCCCTCCCGATATGAGCTGGACCGCGCTCATCGTTCATTAAGGCCGAAGCCCAAAGTAAATGAGCCGCCAAGAGCAGTAATCATCTGTTTCCATAAGGACTGCATGAAGGAGAAGGTGTTAAACTGGGTGAAGCAGAAGCGCGAGGTGCAGTGGGATGGTGCCAGAGTTCGGATCTACCAGGACTTGACGGTGGAACTGGCAAAGAGACGAGTGGCGTTCGGGCGAGTGAAGGTGGCACTGTACAAGAAGGGGGTGCGATTTGGTATGGTATACCCGGCGAAGCTGAGGGTGACGTATGATGCCAAAGACTTTTATTTTGAGACAGCGGAGGCGGCTGAAGCGTTCGTGAGGGCAGAAGGCTTGGGACAGACGTGAGGAGCAGAGCTGGAAGAGAGACTGTGGACTGTGATTGGGGAGCAGGAAAATGTATAAATACTACAACTTTATTTTTTACTGACGTGTATTGGAATTTGCTTCTCTTCACATTGTTACAGAGTTCAAGTTATTAGTTGGGTTGATTGGCATTCTGTGTTGCGACGGTTATATCTTATTTTAGTGAATTGTGTGGGTTGGATGGTTGTTTTTGTTTTTTCTTTCTCTGGGACTAGGTGGGAGGGGACAGTATACCTTGGCGGGGGGAGCCACCCGCGCTAGCTAACTAAAGTCGGCTAGTGAACGGAGGTGAGGTGAGAGGAGGGCAGCGGACATTGGAGCCTGGTTAGCAGGCTTCAATGGGCCTATGAGGCGGGCGAGGGGAGGGGAAGGGATTGATGCAGGGAGATGTTTTTTCAAGAGGAAATGTAGGGGGGTGTTTGGGAGGTGGGGGGAAGGGGTTCGGTGTTAATAATAGATAGGGGCAGGTCAGGCTCATGGGGCAGGGCCCAGTGGTATGATGATGGTGGATAAGAAGGGTGGTGGGGGTGAAAGACCCCCAGTAAGGATAGTCAAGTGGAACGTGAGAGGGCTAGGAGGTCCAGTCAAGAGGTCAAGGGTGCTTGTGCATCTTAAAAATTTGAAAACCGATGTATCAATGCTGCAGGAGACTCACTTTAGGGTGAAGGACCAGGTGAGACTTAAAAAGGGCTGGGTTAGCCAGGTGTTTCACTCTGGATTTGACGGAAGTGCTCGAGGGGTCAGCAGATCGAGGGTCAGCAAAAGGGTACGCTTCCAGATGGAGGGTAGTGGCCATCGCATTAAGAAGTTCGGGGGTATGGAAAGGAATAGTGCGGGAGGGATAGAGCATAGGGTGCCCTTACATGCCGATGACTTGCTGTTTTAAGTGTCAGAACCGAGTGTGTCAAGAGGGGGAATATTGGAGCTGCTTCAAGTGTTTGGGTCTTTCTCGGGGTACAAGCTGAACCTGGACAAGAGTGAGTATTTTATGGTGTCTCGGCCGGGGGTGGGGGCAGGGGTGGGAGGGCTACCATTCTGTAGGGCAGGGACTCACTTTAGGTACCTGGGGGTGCAGGTTGCCCGGGAGTGGGGGAGGCTTCCAAGGTACAACATCAATAGTTTGGTGGGGAGAGTGAAAGCCGATCTGGCCATGAGATCGGGTCTTCCGAACCTGATGTATATCTACACATCTAGGGCAAAGTGCAGCGAAAGGGAAAATGCTGGAAAATTTTTCAGCATTTTCCCTTTAGTTTCAGATTCCAGCATCCGCAGTAATTTGCTTTTATCTAGGGCTAAGTGCAGACCATTTATCTGTAATATATTTGAGCAATTTGCATCTCTTTAAACTTACTGACCACCTTACTTATTATTTAATGTCTGCAGACTCGGTATATAATTTCAGACACTTTACAGTATCGCTATCAGTGTAGAGCAGGGGTGGGCAAACTACAGCCCGCAGGCCGCATGCGGCCCGCCAAAGGTCTTTATGCAGCCCACCAAGTCATTTAAAAAAAAAAAAAAAAAATTTTTTTTTAAATTTTTAAAAAAATTTTAATTTTTTTTTTTAAGGTTAATGGGGGGGGGGGGGTGTTGGGCTACTTACTGGTATAGGGTGGATACATTGACTTGAGTAGGGTGATCATTGCTCGGCACAACGTCAAGGGCCGAAGGGCCTGTTCTGTGCTGTACTGTTCTATGTTCTATATGAGGCGCCTAGAATCATAACCGGGTGAAGTAATTATTTTACTTAATATACTATGCGGCCCTTGTAAAATTGTGAATTTCTGAATGTGGCCCTTGCACGGAAAAGTTTGCCCACCCCTGGTGTAGAGAGTACAGTTAGTGGGCATGATACATCGCTGTGGGATCACAAAGGGTCCCCGGGGTCAAGATGTGAGGCATGTCCTCCCTGTCCTGTTCGAGAGTGGAGGAGGAGCTTCGAACCTGATGTAGATCTGTTCAATCCTGGTTGATGGTGCTGAGGCTCAGCGATCTCATGGTGATTTATAGATGATTCTGCTGTTTGCTGATTCAAGATCTGCCAGTTGCTGGTTGGCTTACTGCCCAGGAAGAATCTCTATATTGGGCAAAGGCATGCAGCACATCAAACTCTTGTAGGTTTATACTGCAGGGCACACTCAAATGAACCCAGTCTCATCCCACGTTCCTCCTCATTCCCTTTAATATCTAGCCCAGTCTAGTCCCACTATTTAATAGTACACAGAGTCTAATCCCATTTTCCATCCTGCAAACATTGCCCTTTTCCAAGGAAGAATATAATTTTTCTTTAAAAGAATCCACGCTTTCTAATTCCACAATAATTTGTGTTAAATTCTAATCTTCTCAGCTCCAGTGAAGCATCAACATCTTCAGACTTTCCTTATAACTATTAACAAAAGCTCCACGGCAACTAAACTCTACGTTCAGTATCTACTACAGACCAAAGCTCTCCCACTTCAGTTTAATGATAGAGAATCGTGAGACCCACCTGAGGGACCGAAAGCAGGAGGTGATCCCTCTCTGACAGGCAGTGAAAGCTGGGGTGGAATTGCTGGTGGCCACCAATTTCATTTCATTTTTCATTTCATTAGTGTCCTTCGCCGGGGATGTCCAATTAAGGAGGGCTGGCGTCTGAGCAGTGCCTCTGCTGGAGGGGGTCATTGCTAGAGTCCCAACTCCAGGGAGAGGACACCTCATTGGTGAGCAGGTAGGTTCTTATGGGGAAGTTGGGGCCAGGCAGGTGATTGGAGTAGCCTGGGAGAGGTGCATCACTCCCACAGCATTGGCCATTGCGGCTGGAGGGTTAGGAGGGCCCTTCCAAGGACCAGGCAGCACCTATCAAGGAGGACCGCACCAAACCCACTGGGAAGCCACCAGGGTTTGCCTGGCCAACTCTGTACATGGCAACGGGCTCTCCTGGCATGGGCAGAATGACTGCAGGGGGTGGGAAGTGGCTTTTAATTGCACCATTAGGTAATTTAATAAGCCATCCAGCCGCATTTCTAAGGTCCTCACGGCTAGCAACGTGCCATGATGGCAGAAACACATTGAGCTCACTTCCTGATTCCATCCCCGCCATATTGGTATCCCATCCACCTGCCAGCCCACTGCCATCGTGCTGAGAAAGTTCAGCCCTGGGACATGGAATGCCTTCCATCATGGCGGAATGCTATTGCCCAGATGAAGCTTCTGATGAACCATTTGCTGTATGATTCCCTGAAGTTCAAACAAAACCTACAAGGGGTGATTCTGTAACCATGCCATTTCTCTGCCCCTGCCTCAGTTCACCTGCTGCTGAAACTCATCCGTGTCTTTGACACCTCTCGGCTGCCCTATCCAATGCTCTCCGAGACGGCCACCAGTGTTGCCCCATGCCGAGCTTGAACTTGAGCTATGCCAGCCTCTGCCACCTGTGTACCTCGTCCTGTTCACCCATGGCCCCGGTGCCTGCTGAACTACACCAGCTCCTGGTCAGCCAATGCCTCGATTTCAAAATTCTCATTCCTCTCCATGGTCTCACCCCTCCCTACCTCTGAAATCTCCTCCATCCACACAGCCCTCCAAGCTAACTGCACCCTTCGGATTTTGGCCTCTTGAGGATCCCTGATGTCAGTCTCCCGTTGGGAGACATGCCGTCAGCTGACCGAATCTGAAACCCACACATTCTCCCTTGCCACCTCTCTCTCCTCCTTTTAGATGCTCCTTCAAACCTACCAAGCTATGGTTAGCTTTCCTGATATCAGTGCCAAACTCCTGAACTGTATTACATTAAAAGGTGCTATATAAATGCAAACTATTGTTGTTGGTTGTCCCCCCCACTCCATGGGAGTGCACTAGAAGGGCCGGAGGTTTGGCAAGAGACCAAGAAAAGTCAGGAATCAACCAGATATCTGAGATCTCAAGGGCCTTGGAAAGAGGGGGGGGGGGGGGGGGGGGGGGGGACTGCTGCAGGAGACGGTGGAACAGGTGGTGGGATGGAGACACTATGGGCTGGATTTTCCCTCCGGGCACGGCAACATAGGTCAGGACTGTTTCCGGAACTGGAATCTGACCCTTTGGTGGAACGGCACTAATTGGGAATTTCAAGGGCATTCTATTAATTAGCGAGATGTCAAGTTCTCCATCCAATTGAGGACGGTGGGCGGGCTCTCGAAACAGGAAAGCCAATCAGAAGCCTTCCTGCTTCAGACGAGTGCCAGGCTGTGATGGAAGGTAAGTGCTGGAGAGGCTGCTTCAAACTGGAGGCCTCTTCTCTCTGGCATTTCAAATAATTCTTTCAAAAATAAGTTCAGCAACATGGCTACCAACTGGGAGGGTGGGGGGATGCACAGCGCCAGCGACACTGGTGACAGTATCTAAACTCTACCTTTAAAGTCCAATAAGACATAGGAGCAGAATTAGGCCAGTCGGCCCATCGAGTCTGCTCCGCCATTCAGTCATGGCTGATATTTTTCTCATCCTCATTCTCCTGCCTTTTCTCTATAGCCCCTGATCCCCTTATTGATCACAGTGAAGGAGCAGTGCTCCAAAAGCTAGTCTTTGAAACAAACATGTTGGACTTTAACCTGGTGTTGTAAGACTTCTTACTGTGCTCACCCCAGTCCAACGCCGACATCTCCACATCATGGCTACCGTTATTGATCAAGAACCTATCTATCTCTGTCTTAAAGACACTCAGTGATTTGGCCTCCACAGCCTTCTGCAGCAAAGCGTTTCACAGATTCACCAAGAAATTCCTCCTCATCTCTGTTTTAAAGGATTGTCCCTTTAATCTGAGATGGTGTCCTCTGCTTCTAGTTTTTCCTACGAGTGGAAACATCCTCTCCTCGTCCACTCTATCCAGACCTCGCAGTATCCTGTAAGTTTCAATAAGAACCCCCCTCATCCTTCTAAACTCCAACAAGTACAGACCCCGAGTCCTCAACTGTTCCTCATACGACAAGCTGTACATTTCAGGGATCATTGTGAACCTCCTCTGGACCCTTTCCAAGGCCAGCACATCCTTCCTTAGATACGGGGCCCAAAACTGCTCACAATGCTCCAAATGGGATCTGATCAGAGCCTTAATAGAATCAGTTGAATCGTAAGTTGAATTCCCAACTTACGATAGGCGGCCGTTGCCAGATTTTTGTGCACAGCCGACTCCAAAATTCACAGTTCCCATGCCCTGCTGGCCTGGCATCAGCCTGAGGGGGGCAGAAAATGGGTCAAGCCGATTTGACAATTTCCCATGGTCAAAAGCAGCAGGTAAGAGTTGTTGCCCCAGGCAGTGCTGCAGTGGCTTTGACACTGCGCTAGTAATCCAGAGACCCAGGGTAATCCTCTGAGGACCCAGATTCGAATCCCACCATGGCAGATGGTGAAATTTGAATTCAATAAAAATCTGTAATTAAAAGTCTAATGATGAACATAAACCATTGTCAATTGTCGTAAAAACCCATCTGGTTCACTAATGTCCTTTAGGGCAGGAAATCTGTCGTCCTTCACTGGTCTGGCTCACATGTGACTCCAGACCCACAGCAATGTGGTTGACTCTTAAATATCTCAGGGATGGTCAATAAATGCTGGTCCAGCCAGCAACACCCACATCCCATGGACAAATTTTTTTAAAGCAGCAACAACCATCATTTATCTAGCACCTTTGACATTATAAAATTGCTTTACAGGCACGTAATCAGACAAAAAAACTGGTACCGAGCAAATATTCGGGCAGGTGACAAAAAGCTGGTTGAATCTTAGAACTTACAGTGCAGAAGGAGACCATTCGGCCCATCGAGTGGGCACCGACCCTTGGAAAGAGCCTACTTAAACCCACGCCTCCACCCCATCCCTGTAACCCAGTAACCCAACCTAACCTTTTGGACACCAAGGGGCAATTTAGCATGGCCAATCCACCTAACCTACTCCTCTTTGGACTGTGGGAGGAAACCGGAGCAGCCGGAGGAAACCCACGCAGACACGGGGAGAAAGCGCAAACTCCACACAGACAGTCACCCGAGGATGGAATTTAACCCGGGGCCCTGGAGGTGTGAGGCTGCAGTGTTAACCACTGTGCCACCGTGCCGCCCACAAGATCTAGTGTGAGGAGCCTTTTTTTAAAAATTGGCACCAAGGAAATATTCGGGCAGGTGACCAGAAAGCTAGTTGGAGATCTAAAATTTAAGGAGCGCTTTAAAGGAGAGAGAGAGAGAGAGAAAGAGAGAGAGAAACGGTTAGATTTACGGAAGAAATTCCACAGCCTAGGACCTAGGCAGCAGGATGCATGGCACGATGGAATTGGAGGAGGGTAAAGATCACAGGGCTGGGAGAGCATAAAGAGATGGAACCTGGGTGGGCGACGGGTGCAAGTGTGCGGGTGGTGGGGTGTGAGGCCATGGAGTCTGCAAATCCACCTAACACGTTGCCCTCAATTATCATCGAGTGCTTTTGATTGCTGATGATTGAGCAAGTCCTGTGCATCTCTGTTTCACCTCCTCTCTCACTGTGTCAACACTACCCTGAGGCACAAACAAAGCAAATCTCAACAAGGTTTGTTGGAGCACAGTTACCATGCAACTTTTGGGTTGGAGTCCGAATACTAGCCTGACAGATGGGATAAAGATTTCCGTTTCTCTGACAGCTGTTAAACACTTAGACCCAAAATAGAATTGAATTGGGCTTGTCTCTACCCACGTCCAAATCCTCCACCCAAAAGCCACTCACAGTTTAACGTAAATGTATTAAAATAATAACAATTAGAATTCACAGCAAATAGCTTGAGTAGGACTGCAATGGGCACTGTTTTCTCTTACCCGTGTGCTGCTGATAGTCTCCTTCACTCGGCATGGGTGACCTGCAGAAGGATTAATCTTCTTCTACTTATCCTCCATTAGTTAATCCTTGCTGTATTTACAATTGCTGAATGTACACATACTGCATTAATGCATCTCACACACACAAGCCACTCAACTCCATGTAAGAGAGGAGCACTGCGCACTCAATAAATCAGGCGGTTAGATTTTTTCCAAGTGTCAAGACCAAGTTTCTTTTAGCAGCCAGAGTAATTTAGATCACAGTGGAAAATACAGCAGCACAGGCTGACAGGATATTCTGGATTATTTTTCATTGTATTACCGTGTTTTCTCCGTTGGAAAAGTACTGCAATGCATGTGAACAAATAGACATGGTTGGTCAATGTAAGGATCAACTTCCCTTTAAAGGGCATATCTCTATGATGAAACATCGCAATGAAAACACCTCTAACATTACAACAGCACTTGATAGTGACATTTGAAGATATGTAAACAATACACTTACATTTCAGAATTGTTCTCGACCCCTCAGCAGGTTTTCCTTTTCCTCAAACTCTCAAACTGAGTGTGCTTTTAATGGGCTACCTACCCCTGCATCACCAGACAAAAATGGTATGGGGTGGGGGGTCCAATTTTTAAATTGGGGACCTGACCACCGTGGGGTCAGGGCGGATACATGTTTTGCACACTAAGAATTCCTGACCCAAAAAGACGGCAGAGGAAAATGGTGCAACATCGGGAATATGGAAGAAAATCATATTTCCTCCAAAAAGAGACAAAGTTTAGCCATTTGCGCACGGGAACATACCTCCATAGCCAGATGGGAATACGTCACATGGTAGCATAGTTGGGGAATGATTTTCTCCCAGATAACTGAGGTGCTAAAGAGCCTCCGAGGAGAGCAAGGTGGGAGCCTGGATTGCAACAACAGTTTCATAGAATTTACAGTGCAGAAGGAGGCCATTCTGCCCATCGGGTCTGCACCGGTTCTTGTAAACAGCACCCTACCCAAGGTCAACACCTCCACCCTATCCCCATAACCCAGCAATCCCACCCAACACTAAGGGCAATTTTGGACACTAAGGGCAATTTATCACGGCCAATCCACCTAACCTGCACATCTTTGGACTGTGGGAGGAAACCGGAGCACCCGGAGGAAACCCACGCACACACGGGGAGGATGTGCAGACTCCGCACAGACAGTGACCCAAGCTGGAATCGAACCTGGGACCCTAGAGCTGTGAAGCAATTGCGCTATCCACAATGCTACCATGCTGCCCAATTTAACTTGTCCTTGGCTCAAGATACTTTGTTAAGGAGCTTAAAGCAGCCACCCAGAGGATTGTTAATGTTCAGCTGGACAATTGAACTGCCTGCCAGCCCTCATTAAGGAAGCTATGTGCTATCTCGCTGTCAAGCACTACAGTAAATGCCCTCAACCAACAGTAATCAGTTGAACTGGAACGATCAAAGCAAATTACTGCGGATGCTGGAATCAAAAACAGGAACTAGTGGAGAATCTCAGCAGGCCTGACAACATCTGTGAAGTGAGAAGGAAGCTAATGTTTGGAGTCTGGATGACTCTTTTGTCAAAGGACTGGAAGGAACAAGTTTTGCTTGAACATTATATAAAGAGAAAAGAACTTTCACCGCTCATGTACAGATTGAAGCTGAATTACTACTCTGTGCTTAACGAGGACTTTGGAGACAACTTGGGAGACTTTGGAGACCACCTTATCAAGACTCTAATACTCGAGCAACATTTATTTTGTGAATTCTCCAAGGACTTAAAGCAGGGGCTCCAAACTGTTCATTGAAATGTCTTGGGCTGATTGGGCCATGAACTTCAAGGAAACAATGGCGAGAGTGAAGCAGAGACGCGGATTTGTCGGTGCTCAGATCATCTGTGAGCACTATTTTCCTTTCCTGCCTGTGGACACGGTCTAATCCAGTGAACTCTGAGGCCCAATCGCTGACACCAACGGAGCTGGGAAATGGCAGATCTCGGTCTTGTTTTCCTCCTGTTTGAACCCTCACCTTGGTCAACAGCTCTCACCAAGCCATCCCCAAGTTTCACTCTGGGGGTGGCACTTAGCATTAAAATGGGGTCACAGCAGAAAAAGGTTTGGGGGGGGCACTGACCTCGAGTTGAGCCGTGCGACTGCAACTCATAGGATGCACCAGGAGAAAGAGAACAGTTGGGAATACGGGCACCTTGCTGATTTTAGTGGCAAATGGAGGACAGGTAGGATAGAGGGGCGGGAAGGCCAGGTGGACTGGAAACAGGCCATCTCTCCTCCTCTGAACCTCCTCCAGCCCGGGGACCTGTGCGGCCTTTCCCTCGGACCTCTGAGGTATCCTGAAATGTCCGGCCATGTGTTAGCCAGTGCACTGAGCACCTTCAGTGGAGCTGTGCATGTGTCAGTTAATAGAGGTTACATAACGCCACTCTGCAAAAATTACTCCTAATAAGCATTTGAGCGTGGAACCTGCGTGTGTTCGCTTTGACAGCCTCAGGCATGTTTAAATCATGGTAATCATCAATTAGCACCAAAGCTGCCACCAGACTTTGCAACAAGCCTGTCTCATTAGCACAGCACCCACATCAAGCTGACTCACTCTTTTCCCCAAAATGATTTTCAAACAACAAAAGGGGCTGATTTAGCTCACTGGGGTAAATCGCTGGCTTTTAAAGCAGGCCTGCAGCACGGTTCGATTCCTGTATCAGCCTCCCCGGACAGGTGCCGGAATGTGGCGACTAGGGGCTTTTCACAGTAACTTCATTGAAGCCTACTCGTGACAATAAGTGATTTTCATTTTCATTTCATTTTGGGCAGCACGGTAGCATGGTGGTTAGCATAAATGCTTCACAGCTCCAGGGTCCCAGGTTCGATTCCCGGCTGGGTCACTGTCTGTGCGGAGTCTGCACGTCCTCCCCGTGTGTGCGTGGGTTTCCTCCGGGTGCTCCGGTTTCCTCCCACAGTCCAAAGATGTGCGGGTTAGGTGGACTGGCCATGCTAAATTGCCCGTAGTGTCGTAAAAAGAAAGGTTGGTGGGGGGTTGTTGGGTTACGGGTATAGGGTGGATACGTGGGTTTGAGTAGGGTGATCATGGCTCGGCACAACATAGAGGGCCGAAGGGCCTGTTCTGTGCTGTACTGTTCTATGAATCTATGAAAATAAAACACAGTGGAACGCACTCCCCATCTTCATAACAGGCCCCCCCAATGTTACCCCACACCCAGTCACATCCCCAACTTTATCCCCAATTACCCCTCCACCACGCCCATCTCTACCCCACCCCCTCCTGAGTCTTATCTTCAAGCCAGTGCCAGATAAATAAGCAGCATCAGATTAATTTATCCCAATTAATAGCAGAAAGCCCGAGGTCTGACTTTGAGCCCAACCTCGAGTCTTTCGGTTCGGGCACACAGCAGGTTGCTTTCTGCCCCATAAAATAATAATCTTTATTATTGTCACAAGTAGGCTTACATTAACACTGCAATGAAGTTACTGTGAAAATCCAGTGCCTGTTCGGGTACACGGAGGGAGAATTCGGAATGTCCAAATTACCTAACAAGCACGTCTTTCGGGACTTGTGGGAGGAAACCGGAGCACCCGGAGGAAACCCACGGGGAGAACGTGCAGACTCCGCACAGATAGTGACCCAAGCTCGGAATTGAACCTGGGACCCTGGAGCTGTGAAGCAACAGTGCTAACTGGAGTGCTACCTTGCCGCCCTGTTCTCAGCCAAACACATGACAGGAAACCTGGTAAGGCGGGTGCAGCAGCAGACTGATGCTGAGATTTTATCCCGTTCCTTGTCTGAAAAGGGCAGACTGATGCGCTGATCGCTTTCCAGCTCAGCGACCGACAGGGGATAATGTGACCCTTGGAAAGATCAGGGCAATGCCGTGCTCCGTGAATCTGCTCGTTAACTGTTAGAGCAGCTATCCACAGGACAGGATCCTCCAAAGGAGTCAGTTGAAAAACTCTGTGGGTTTTTGCATCTGTTTCCCTGGTGAACCTACAGTGGCTTTTGAGCTGATTTCAGCCCACTAATCTTCCAGAATAAGACCAGCATGGCGGAAAGTACATTGAATACAATTGGAATAATATTGTACATCACACCCTTGCTTCACACGGAAGATGACACATCTGCAGCACTATATAGGAGAATGGCCTTTATTCATTCTCCAGATGTGGCACTACTGGCAAGGCTGGTATATATTGCTCATCTCTGGGACAAGGGCTTCAGACGGTAATTAAGAGTCAGCCACTTTAATGTGGGAGTGGAATCATCCATAGATAGGCTCCTGCGCTATCCAAACGTACCAGTACACTGAGGTACAGTGTCAGGGAAAGGGTTAAATTATGAAACACATGAGGCGGGATTCTCCGAAATGGAGGCAGCGTGAACGCCGTCCCATTTCACGTTGGCGCAAAACGGATGCGGGCATTACCGATTCTGGCCCCCACAGGACGTGGCACTGGAGTGGTTCACGCTGCTCCAGCCTCCCTTCCCGGCACCAACTGGGTGCCACGGCAACCTGCGCATGCGCGGGGGACTTCCTCAACCGGCCCTGACGCAACACGTGTGGGGGTTCAGGGGCCGGCCGCGTAATAAAATAGGGCCGGGACTGGAGAGGCCGGCCCGCCAATCGGTAGGCCCCGATCGCAGGCCAGACCCCATCAGAGGCTCCCCCCGGTTAAGGACCCCCCCCCCCTCCCCCTCCACAGGCCGCCCCCCGACCCTACGTACAGTTCCCGCCGGCTGCGAGCAAGTGTGAGCGGCACCGGCGGGACTCTGCCGTTTCGGCACGGCCTCTCAGCCCATCAAGGCCGGAGAATCGGCGGCCCAGCTACGGACAGCGGCCCGCGATTGGTGCCGCGTCAAAGGCGCTGCCGCAAATGGCGCCGAATCTCCGCTCCTCAGAGAATTGCGTGCCGGCGTTGGACCGGCGCCGTGGGGAAAAAATGGAGCTAACGCCGATTCTACCATACGGCGCAGCATGGGAGAATCCCGCCCCAACCTCTCCTTCTGGACATTAATATTATAACATATTTGAATGTGGCTCCTCACCTTGGCTTTAGTCTGTGATTTGGATTCAATGCCTCCTGTCATAATATACACTAGTGCATCATGGTGCAGACACACACAGGGACCAATCAACATGTACAAACACCGCAGCCAATCGCCAGTTAGAATACACACACTATAAAGGCACCACGGTTCCCGCTCATTCTGGGTGCTGCCTCTGAGTGTAACAAGAACTCATCCAGCCCAGCACAGACTTATAACACGTGCTGAGAGAATCAACTGGTTCGGACAAGGCTTAGGTCTCTAGTTTAAGTTAGCATCATTTAGACGCACAGTCATCGTGTGTTAGTTAGTTGGAAGTAGTTAATAAAATTGAGTTGAACCTTCATCAGTGTTGGAAGTGTCTGTTCATCTCTCAAGTCTACACTAGCCAACACTTCACCTCCAACACTTGTTTTCCTGGACAGCTCATGGCCAGGGGGGAGCTGCCAGCCTGGCACTGCTTGTGGGTCAGGAATTCATCCACTGGACCCCAAGCAAAGCGGTCATGAGTTGCCTCCCTTTCCACGGTCCAACCTCTCCTCCCAAAGTCACTCCTCCCGCAATCTTTCCACCTGAGATTCCCCCCCACCCCCCCCCCCCCCCCCCCCCCCCCAAGATCACTTCCTCAATATCACTTCCCCAACAACCTCTCCCTCTGACCCATCGCGCCTTCCATGATCTCTATCTCTCTCTCTCGCTCTTCCCTCTCTGCTGTGCTCCCAGCATCCCCACACTCTCACCCCTGCCCTCCCATCACATTGACCCCTGACATTTTTGATTAGTCTGGACTGGCTGACCCCCGCTATCCCCAATTAGTGTATTTTGAATCAGGCATTCCCACCTCAATCTGGTTGCCAGGCAGTAAAAAGTGAGGTTGTGTTGTTACGACTTGGAAGGGGCTCCAGATTCTTGGCATTTCTGGATTTCCTGGCCACTGATGGATGTACCCCGCTTCCTGATAAGTATCGGGGTCAGTATGTACGGATTGGATGCAGAATGGAGGCTGAGGGTGTCTCATGGGCATAGCTCAATCCATTTCCGGTGATAAATGCATTTATATTTATTCTGGTTCCTTTTTATCCTAACTCTGCCTCGTTCTTTCAATCATTCCACTGAACATTAACCTGTCTTTTCCTCCCCCCTTAACTTTCATCATCTTGTTCCTTGGTTCTCCCTACATGGTGGATTTTCCTTTCCTGGGGCCTTGGGAAGGACTCTGGTCCCTGGAAGGGAAATGCAATGATAACACCAGATGCTAATCTATCCACAAGATTGCTATTGCATTCAATGGGCATCTCTCTGGTGGGATGTCATAGGGTGGGGGGGGGGGGGGGGGTCAAGCATCCTCACCCTGACAACCCCCAGAGAGTGCCCATTTTGAGAGGGGACTAGAGTAGTTGGCCCACCTCAGATCAGAACATCTTGGAGGGACTCCCCAAAGGCCAGAAAGACCCCAAACAGCTAGTGTCTGCAAATTAAATGTTTAATTTAGAGGCTCTGGCTGAGGCTCCTGGCAGTAACCTCACCTGTCCCAATATCACTGTATGTGGCTCTATGTCAATGTTGACAATGCTCCTGTGAGACACTGAGATGTTTCATTATGTTAAAGGTGCTGTGTCAATAGGGGCCGGTTTAGCTCAGTTGGCTAGATAGCTGATTCGTGATTCAGGGCGAGGCCAACAGCGTGGGTCCAATTCCCGTACCGGCTGAGGTTATTCATGAAGGCCCCACCTTCTCATCCCGAGGTGTGGCGATCGCCTTCAAAGGGGAAAGCAGCCTATGGTCATCTGGGACTATGGCCACTTTACCTGTTATGTAAATACAATTCGCTGTTGATGTCAATAAAGCAAATGACAAGAATTATATTAAGTTTGAAGATGCAGTAAAATAAAACCTTTACTTACTTTGCCGTTTGGGATTCTCTTTTTGCGCTGGGAGCGCACCCGTACCGTGTGTTTCCCAGTGGCGTGAGGTGGCGTGCCATCGACAAATACATGAGAAGTTATTCTCCAGCCTCCCAGCCACGTGTTTGTCGGCAGCAGGAGGCGCCCCATTTACTGGCGGTGAGATCCTCTGCTACCGCCGCTGTCAATGTGAATTCCCATTAAAGCCACGCCACGTCACCGGGAAACCCACGGGGGTGCACTGCCAGCGGGACAGAGAATCCGCCTCCAGCAAACGGCCGCAGGATTCTGGCCCATATGCGGTCAGTTGTGAGAGAAATTTATTTTGTGACAGAAAATAGTGAGGCTCCACCGGGCCTTTCCCATCCTTGACCATGATTTTTGTGTGGATGCTGTTTGGAATAATTCTGCTGTGGTTATTTGCACCTCCTCTTGCCCCATCCTTTCTTTCCTTGTCACATTGCCTTCACCTTTTGTCTTTCACCATCCTTCCTTTTTTCATTTAATCTCTCCACCCTATCACCTTTTCCTTTTCCTCTTTCCTCCCGCTCCCCCTTTCCCTGTACTTGTTTATAGACTGCTACAACTCAAACTTTTTCCAGTTCTGGTGGAAGATCCTTGACCTGAAACGTTAACCCTGTTTTTCCCCTTCACAGATGCTACCAGACCTGCTGAGTGTTCCGGTGTTTTCTTTTCTATTTCACTAACACCTTCTCGTTCAGATCTACCAGGATATGACAGAAGCTGAGAGCATTAATGTGCAGGCACAAGCATTAACCCCGGATCCCTCAGCGCTTACTTGCGATTGATTTATTCTTTCATGTCGATCCTCCAACCAGCTCATTTCAAATATCATTAGAATTTATTGCTAAGGGAGGAATAAATGGCTGAGCCCCTTAATGAGATCCTGGGCTTTTCATTACTGGCTCCATGTGATTGTCTTGACAGGGTGCATGTGGAGAGGATGTTTCCTCTTGTGGGAGAATCTAGAACTAGGGACAACTGCTTGAAAATAAAGGGTCATCCATTTAAAAAGGCGGTGAGCCGAATTTGTGTACATTCAGAGGTCTTTGCAACTCTCTTCCTAAAAAGGCAATGGAAACAAAGGTCGCGATCTATGGCAACGTTGTGTAACAGTGCCAAGGTGCACTGGGTTTTTATTTGTTATTTGTGGTGGGGTTTTTTTGTTATTTACAGCACAGAAGCTGGGAGCTTCCCACCAACTCTGTCGGCGAGTTACCCACCACTATCTAACTGCACTTAGGGACGATCAAACCGAATGGGAACTATGTCCCACAGTGAGCGCATTTAGCTCCATGCTTCCTGGCACTCACAGTGGCGTGAAACACAAAGCTATTTAATGTGACTCGGGTTAGATACTGGAACTCAGCGGGGAATATGCGACCAAAACTGTACTTAGTCCTGTTCCTTACACTGAGGATCCCCGCTCGCAAAAACCCCTGAGTGCAGGGAGAGAGTGGGACACCACTTTTATATGGCATCCTCGAGCCTCTGATGTGACCCCCGAACACCCCCCAAGCTCAACTCATGTACAAGGGGGACCTCAGCCCCCGCACCCCACCCCACCCCACCCCCGTCCGGAAGGGCATCCCCAGCACAATCCATGCCATTAAAAAGTGCCAGCTTGGTACCTTGGCACTGTTAGCCTGGCACCTTGGAAGTGGCCCTGCCATGCCACCTAGGTGCCTTAACAGTACCAGGCTGGCACCCAGGTGGCACACCAAGACACCAGACTGGCACCAGCAGTGGGAGGGTGCGATCCTGCCCAGAGGTCAAGCACCTGGGGGCCTCAGATCCCCTGGGAGACCCCCAAAAGTGCCTGGTCCCTGTGTGTGAAAACCAGTACTGAACTGCACTCACCCGAGATCTCCAAGGCGACGAGGATAGATTCCCTCCGGGGACTGCATTTTTAAAAATAAATTTAGAGTACCCAATTTTTTTTTTTTTCCAATTAAAGGGCAATTTAGCATGGCCAATCCACCTAGCCAGCATATCTTTGGGTTGTGGGGGCGAAACCCACGCAAACACGGGGAGAATGTGCAAACTCCACACAGACAGTGACCTGGGACCCGGATCGAACCGGAGTTCATATTAGAGTCAGATTAGCAGTCTCACTCTAATATACAGATTTGCCAAAAAGTGATACCGCCCACATCGCGACGTCTGCAAGATCGTGTTAGATCTCGAAAGGCCTGGCGAGCCAGGGGGATCCTGGAGCAGTCTCCCGGCATTTACTGGCCATGTTGCGTTGTGGCGAGTTACTTTTCTGGTACAGCATGGACGGTAGATCACGCCCGTAGCCACTTTTTTGGGCCCTGGGGAGATTCTCACCAGTTTTGCCTACACATAGAATTACTTTCATCACTGGGGAGCTGAACTCACTGGTCAGACTGGCTCCTCAAGAGATCCGGCTGCCATGCTGAAAAGCACCCTGATCTCTGCCCCCCCCCCCCAAGCGATGACACCTACTGTGTCTGGGGTCACCGAGTGCCTCCCCCTTTCAGGTCTTCCCACGCCCCTCTTTGGGCCCCCACCCCTTCCAGGGTCCTCGCCCTTCACCCATCTCCCACTTCCCAGAGGTTCCTATTTGCACCCATACACCCCCCCCCCCTCCACACACCCTCCACCCTCTTCTCATGCCCTCTCCCTGGCACTGCCACCCTGGCATCCTGCAAGACCTCCTGCTGGCTTTGCGGTGCCACCCAGCAACCATGGCAGTGCCAAGGTGCCTGCATGGCAGTTGCACATTGCCGCATTCGATGGAGAAAGCCAACAGGCCATCCTGCACTATCCGTGGCCACCCAGGGGCTTCCGATGGCATGGCATGTGCCCCTGGGTGCCATACCACCTAGTCCATGTTTATGTGGACCAGTACTGAATGGCAGCCAGCTAGGAGATGCCGTTAGATGCCAGGAGGTCAGCAGATCCCAGGTGAGTAGGTTTTAATAGGTTTAAAACGTACGTAAGCACACATTGCTTGGTCACACCCATTGTGGGTTGGATTCTGGTCGCGCCGCCTCCCGGGACTTGGATAGATCCCACGAGGCATAATGGCTGCCGTGAAGCCGGCGGGAGGCCTCATTCAGTATTTACCAGCCACGTCATCCTCTTGGGCGGGCACGATGTGGCTTGTAGATCGCACCCAGAATCTTTGAACATATTTAAGGCAGAGGTGATTGATTCTTGGTAACCAAGGGGGATAACAGTTTATCAGGGGTAGGTGAGATGCAGATTTGAGCTTACAATCAGCTCAGCCATGATCTTATTAAATGGCGGAGCAGGCTTGAGGGGCTGAATGGTCTACTCCTGCTCCATGTTTGAATAATTATTCAAAGTTTTTTTTTATAAATTTAAAGTACCCAATTCATTTTTTCCAATTAAGGGGCAATTTAGCCTGGCCAATCCACCTAGCCTGCACACCTTTGGGTTGTGGGGGCGAAACCCACGCAGACACGGGGAGAATGTGCAAACTCCACACGGACAGTGACCCAGAGCTGGGATCGAACCTGGACCTCGACGCCGTGAGGCAGCAGGGTTAACCCACTGCGCCACCGTGCTGTCCATGATTATTCAAAGTTGAAGACACTCAGACTATAGAAAGAGGGGCTGATCGAACTTGCCGTTCTTCCCTGGAACATTCAAATGCAGAAACAAAGATTTACAACACAGAAGGAGACCATTTAGCCCAACATGTCCTTACTAGCCAACAAAAAACTATCCAGTCTAATCTTATTGTGCAACCCTTGATCCATAGTCCTGAAGGTTACGCCACTTCAAGTGCTTTTTTTTTGTAAGTGTTTCTGCCTCTGCCACCCTTTCAGGCTGGGAGTTCCAGACCCCTAACGTAGAAACATAGAAATTAGGAGCCATTCGGCCCATCAAAACTGCCCTGCCATTCAACATGCCCATGGCTGACCTTGTATCTCAACACCATACTGCTCTCTCCTCGTGGCACCTTTAGAGCCTAGAAATCTATCTATTTCCTTCGTAAAGATATTCAGTGACTTGGCCTCCACAGCCTTCTATGGTGGAGAATTCCACAGGTTCACCACCTCAGAATGAAGAAATCGCTCCTCATCTCAGTCCTAAATGAGACTGTATCCAGTTGTCCAGCCCTGTCAGAATTTTATACATTTCAATGAAACCCACTTTCATTCTTCAAAATTGGGGTCCAGTCGACCCCTACTCTGCTCAAACAACAACCCAGGAATCAGTCTGGGGGACCTTCCGTGCACTCCCTCCATTTTTCTGAGGTAAGGGGACCAAACTGTCCACAATACTCCAGTTGTGGACACACTGAGACCCTGTACAGCAGCAGTAAGACATCCTTACACACTTGACCCTGTACTCAAGATCCCTTGTAATGAAGGCCAATATACCATTTCCCTTCCTAATTGCTTGCTCTACCTGCCTGCTTGTACTGGCGTACAAGAACATTCAGGTGCCTTTGTGCATCAACATTATTTAAATAATTCTGTTTCTCCATCCAAAGTGGTTGATTTCACATTTGTCCACATTATACTGTGTCTGCCATTATTTGCCCACCCACTCAACTTGTCTAAATTACCTTGAAGCCTCTTAACATCCTCCTCACCACTCACATTCCCACCAAGTTTATGTCATTGGGAAACATGGAAATATTACATTTAATTCCCTCATCCAAATCATTGAGTTTTCGTTCTATTCACATGTCCATAAAGTGTTTTTTCCCCGAATTGATTTTTTCATCATGAGCAGGGATTTGTTAGCTGGGGTGACGGATGTAGAATATTCGGCGATCGCTATTTCGGACCATGCCCCGCACTGGGTTGATCTGCAGGTCTGCAAGGATAGTTTTCAGCGCCCTCAATGGAGGCTGGAGGTCGGTTTGTTGGCGAACGAGGTGGTGTGTGAGAGGGTGAGGAAATGTATGCAAAACTACCAGGGCAGCACGGTGGCGCAGTGGGTTAGCCCTGCAGCCTCACGGCGGTGAGGTCCCAGGTTCGATCCCGGCTCTGGGTCACTGTCCCTGTGGAGTTTGCACATTCTCCCCGTGTCTGCGTGGGTTTCGCCCCCACAACCCAAAGATGTGCAGGCTAGGTGGATTGGCCATGTTAAATTGCCCCTTAATTGGAAAAATGTATTGGATACTCTAAAATTTATTTTTTTAAAAATGCATGCAAAACTACCTGCGGGTCAATGACACAGGAGAAGTCTCAGCTGCGGTGCTCTGGGAAGCGCTGAAGGCGGTGGTGAGAGGAGAGCTGATTTTGATCAGAGCACATAGGGACAGGAAGGACGGGGCGGAGATGGACCGACTGGTAAGGGAGATTATATAGATAGAAAGGAGATACGCTGAGACCCCAAGGGCAGAGCTATTAAGGGAACGGCGAAGGCTACAGACTGACTTCGGGGTGTTGTCCACAGGTAAGGCTGTGGAGCAGCTTAGGAAGGCGAGGGGTGCGATTTACAAGCACGGGGAGAAAGCCAGTAGAAGCTGGCACAGCAACTGAGGAAGAGGGAAGCAGCCAGGGAAATAGGGAAGGTCGTCAACGGGGGGGGGGGGGGGGGGGGGGAAACTTGATAGGGGATTCTGCGGGGCTGAACAAGGTGTTCAGGGACTTCTATAGCAAGCTTTAATCCTCGGAACCCCCCTGGGGTGGGAGCGGATGAGACATTTCTGGATGAACTGACCTTCCCAAAAGTGGGCAGGGGATTGGTAGACGGGTTAGGGGCCCCGATCAGGACTGAAGAAATATTGGTGGGCTTGAGGGCCATGCAATCGGGTAAAGCCCCGGGGCCGGATGGAGTTTTATGAAAAGTTCTCCGAGATGGTGGTGCCGGTGCTGGTTAGGGTTTTTAATGAGGCAAGAGACAGAGGGGTGTTACCCCAGACGATGTCGCAGGCCACCATCTCCCTGATATTGAAACGGGACAAAGACCCGGAGGCATGTGGGTCCTATAGGCCGATCTCTCTGCTCAACGTAGATGCTGAAATTCTGGCCAAGTTCTTGGCGGCTAGGATTGAGCACTGTGTGCCAGACGTCATTATGGAAGATCAAACCGGGTTCGTCAAGGGCAGGCAGCTGGTGGCCAATCTAAGAAGGCTGCTGAATGTGATTATGATGGCCCCGGAGAGTAGGGAGGTAGAGGTAGTTGCGGCAATGGATGCTGAGAAGTCTTTCGACTGGGTTGAGTGGGACTATCTATGGGAGGCGCTGGGACATTTTGGGTTCGGTGAGGGCTTTATCGACTGGGTCAGACTGTTTGTACCAGGCTCCAGAGGCGAGTGTGAGGACGAATAGGACAACATCTATTTCAGACTGCACTGTGGGACAAGGCAGGGGTGTCCCCTCTCCCCACTGCCCTTTGCGTTAGCAATAGAGCTGCTGGCAATTTCCCTGAGAGCTTCCAGGGGTTGGAAGAGACCGGTGCGGGGTGGGGTGGGGGGGGGGGGGGGGGGGGGGGGGGAGACCGCGTTTCATTGTACGCCGACCACCTGCTCTTAGATACTTAGGGATACAGGTGGCGCGGGGAATGGGACCATCTGCACAAGTTGAACTTGTCTCAGTTGGTGGAGCAAATGAGGGCTGCGTTCTGGAGGTGGGATGTGCTCCCACTGGCACTAGCGGGGAGAGTGCAGACAGTTGAAATGATAATCCTCCTGAGATTCCTGTTCGTTTTCCAGTGTCTCCCCAATTTTATTCCGCGGTCTTTTTTCAAGAAGGTTAATAAAATGATTATGGGATTTGTGTGGGCGGGAAAGTCCCCGCGGGTGAAGAGGGTGATGCTCGAGAGGAACAGAGGGGAAGGGGGGCTGGCGCTGCCAAACTTCAGTAATTACTACTGGGCGGCCAACATAGCTATAATAAGTGGATGGTGGGTGCGGGGTGGGTTTGGGGGCGGATGGAGGCCGCTTCGTGCAGGTGGACCAGTTTGGCAGCCCTGGTTACGGCGCCCCTGCCGCTTCCGCCGGCACGGTACTCCACCAGCCCCATAGTGGTGGCGACTTTGCGGATCTGGGGCCAATGGAGAAGGCACGTGAGGGGAATGGAGCATCGGTTTGGTCCCCAATTTACGACAATCACTGGTTTGCCCCAGGGAATATGAACGGTGGGTTCCGAGCATGGCGGAGGGCTGGGATTGAGAGGATGGGGGGTTCTTGGAAGGGAGCTTCCCGATCATGAGGGCGTTAGAGGGGAAATTTGGGCTGGAGAGAGGGAATGAGTTTAGGTACCTGCAGGTGCGGGACTTTCTACGCAGACAGATTCCGTCCTCCCACGCCTGCCACTCAGAGAGATCCAGGACAGGGTAGTGTCCAGTGGAGGGGCGGGGGAGGGAAGGGTCTTGAATGTATATAAAGAACTTATGGGAGCGGATGAGTCACAGACCGAGGAGCTGAAGCTTAAGTGGAAAGAGGGGGTGAGACAGAAGAGGGCTTATGGGCAGAGGCGTTGAGCAGGGTAAACATGCGCCAGGCTCAGCCTGATTCAATTTAAGGTCGTCCACGTGACAGTGGCCCGGATGAGTACATTTTTCGGATTGGAGAGCAGGTGCGGCAGATGTTCGGGAGGGCCGGCCAACTATATCCACATGTTTTGGGCATGTCCAAAACTCAGGGGGTACTGACAGGGTTTCGCGGATGTTATGTCCTGGGTACTGTAAACAGGGGTGGTGATGAGTCCAGAGGTGGCTATTTTGGGGGTTTCGGAGGACCCTGGAGTCCAGGGGGAGAGAGAGCGGCAGACGTTTTGGCCTTTGCTTCACTGGTAGCCCGGCGACGAATCCTGCTGGCATGGAGGGACTCAAAACCTCCGAAGTCGGAGGCCTGGCTATCAGACATGGCAAGCTTTCTCGGTCTGGAGATTAAGTTCGCTTTGAGGGTCACTGTATGGGTTCACCTTAGGGGGATTGTTAGGCTGGTCCTTGTGGGAGGGGAGCTGGGTTTCTTGCACTATAACGATTGATTTTTGCACACTGTTTTATATTATTGCTGTTTATTGTGGCAAAATGTCTTAATAAAATTGTTTATCATAAAAAAATAAATCCATGCTGACTTTGGCAAGCTTACTTGGGACATCAATAAAGATTATTATTATTAATCCTATTGAAACAATCCTTTCGGTTAAAATATTTCTACTCAACAGCCCTCTAATCCTGCCATCAATCACTTTAAATTGTGCTCCCTGGTGTTGACCTCTCAACTAACAAGGACAGCTCCTTGCTATTTACTCTATCTTGGTCCCTCATGTTGCTCTATTAATAATGTTGGTGAACCACAAGCCTTCCCTTATATTGATCACATGACCACACAACCAGTTAGTTAGTTCAAAAGATGGTTTATTTACATACACAAGAGTTATCTCAACATGCAAACACAATATCTACTATGAGTTAAACTACACCTATCAGCTACAATAACCAATACTTAACTTCAGGGCGACTGGCACTGTGCAAATGGATAAGGCCTTTATCTGGATTTCACTTGGCTGGTTCGAAGAAAGTGGCTGTGTCTCTGTTGGGCTCATTCATCAGCGATCGTTGGTCTTGAACTTGGCTGGCTGTTCCTGCCACGATTGGGTTGGCACAGGCCGGATCCAAACGAGACAGAACACACGGCTGTGCTCTCTTTTATCCCTCTGGGATTTCACGCTCTTTGGGGCGGTCCTTAATCTTGGACCCAATAGTTCGACAGGGCTCTGATCACTGTCTTTCATTTCAGCCAATAAAGGGGCGGGTGCCTTGGTGGCTGGGCGGGTCCTTAGTGGTCATTGACCTTGGCAGTTGGGCTTTCTGAGTAAGGGGAGTGGCACTGATCAGTCTGTGGCTGTTGCTTGATTGGAGTTCTATTGTCCTGGGAAAATGGGCCATTAAAATGCAAACGAGCGGAGGTTTCGATCAGGTCTGGTTACCTGCGTTTTAGATACACAGAGGCTCTGTAGCTGTCTGGGTCTGGGGTTGGCCATAATTCCCATGGTCCTTTGCAGGTGGCCATCTTAGATGGCTACACTTAAGATACCCCTCATTTTCACCCCTCAACCAAATCTCCACTCAGACCTCGGGCCTGTCCAAACTTTCCTCATTGCTTACATTCTCCATTCCTGACAATATCCTCGTAAATCGCCTCTGTACCTTCTCTAGAGTAATCACATCTTTCATGTAATGGGATGATGATCAAATCTGTGCACAGTCCTCCAGCTGTGGCCTAGCTAATGCTTTATACAATTCTAATATAATCACCCTGCACCTATATGCCAGCCCTCAGCTAATCAAGAGAAGTATCCCGGATGCTTTCGTATCCAGCTAGCTACCTCATTCAGGGATCTGTAGTCATGCCCTTCAAGGCTGCCAGGTTACTTTAACCATTTATTGTTTATTCACTTGTCCTCACAGCAACCCTCCTCAACCACATGGCCAACTTTTGTGTCCTTTGACCATTCTTAATCATGCCCCTTATATTTACGTGTAAATTATTGACAGATGAATAATTGACAGACATGAAGAGCTACTGAGTACTGAGCCCTGCTGTCCGCCACTGGAAAGTCTTTCAATTGTAAAAACACCCACTGACCTTTACACTTTGCTTCTTGTCCCTGAGCCAATTCTGAATTTAACAGGTCACTTTCCCCTGGACCCCATGGGCTTTTAATTTACTGATCGGTCTGCCATTGGACTGTGGTCAAAAATCTTTCGAAATTCCATGCAAACTACATAAAACACGTTACCCGAATCAACACTATTCCTCAGAAAAAGGCAATCACGACACAATCTTCCTTAATAAATCCATGATGTGGAGATGCCGGCGTTGGACTGGGGTGAGCACAGTAAGAAGTCTTACAACACCAGGTTAAGGTCCAACAGGTTTGTTTCAAATCACTAGCTTTCAGAGCACTGCTCCTTCCTCAGGTGAATGGAGGAAGGAGCGGTGCTCCGAAAGTTAGTGATTTGAAACAAACCTGTTGGACTTTAACCTGGTGTTGTAAGACTTCTTAATAAATCCATGCCTTGACAGTGCTTTTCGAAATCAGGATTTATACCTTTTCTCAAAACTGTTTCCCATAGATTTCCTCCCACTGGGAATAAGCTGACCAATCTATAATTACTCCGTCCATCCCTTTCTCGCGATTTAAACAATGGTCCAATATTATCTCTTCTCCAAGTGTGCTGGCACCTCACCTGCAGCCAGAGAGGTAAACGGTGATCAAAACCTCATCGTTTTCTTCTCTTGCTTCCCTTAGTTGCCTGTGGTACACTTCATCCGTACCTGGTTAATATTTCAACTCTCAATATGTTTATCCTATCTAATATTTCACATTTCTCCAATTGTGAGGAGCCTCCCTCTTGATTCCCTGATTTCCCACTTCCATGATTGCCTATTAACAATAGTCTTCAGCAAAGCAGCCAGAGGCCTCAGCAGCTGGTGGGGGTTATGGATGATCGGTGAGGCAGACGGGCCGCACCTCCCCCCCCCCCCCCCCCCCCATGGTGGCCCACCCCTGTGGAGGGTACCCCACCCCCAGCCGAGCTCCCACCACCCCCCCCTCCCCCACCCACCCCCCGTCGAGCACTGGGGTGGCAATCCCTACTCTTTGCCTGTGAGCAAAGATGGCTACTCACCTCCTTGGCTCCCCACAGAATCCCTTCCGCCAGGTTCACATTTTTCAAAAGACGTATTAATTGGCGCCAATGTGAGCACTTACTGGGGAGGCCACTGAATGATGGGAGGCCATTGGATATGGGGTCACTCTCACTGATTGTGTGGAAATGGGGCTTAAGTGGTGATAATTGGGTTCTCGCCATGCGGCGGCGAGATCCCAATTTCGTCGCCGAGAGCGGGCCAGTTGCATCGCAAAATGTTGGCCGCCTGACACGGATCTCATTTTTGGCCTCTCCCGCTATTCACCGGCATCGTTACGCTTGAGCGAGAGCGCAACGAGGCCGGAGAATCGCGCCCAGAGATTTTTATCCTTTTTACTTTTCATATTATTTTGCTTTACACTGTTCTTTCCCCTCTGTGTTTGTCTATCTTGTGTGTGTATAGAAGGTGGGGGCTAGTTAAAGGGGGCAGGGTTAGGAATTAAGTAATAGTTAACCAGTTGTATTTGCTGCCTATTTAATTCCAAGTATTGTCATTACTAAAAATTAATTGTGCTTAAATTTACAAACCTGGTGACTGTAGTTATTCGGCAGCCAAAGACTTTGGGTATTTTTGAAAAATGAATCATTAATTTCAGTTGTGCTGTGTCAAGTGGATTGATTGCGCACGAGCCCAGGGTGTCGTAACAGTATTTAACTATAATGGGGTGAATTCACCACCTCCCCAGCCCCAGGGCTACGGGGAGAATGCTGGTAGGTGGAGTTGAAATGCCCATCAGCCATGATTGAATGGCGGAGTGGACTCGATGGGCCGAATGGCCTTACTTCCACTCCTATGTCTTATGGTCTTATGTTCCTCGGTGGCACACCTTTGCCAGCAGCGAGATTCTCTGTTCTCGCCACTGGCCAATGGGATTTCCTATTGTGGCCACCACACGGCACTGGGAACCCGGCGGTGGTGGGAGGGCGCTGCCGGCGGAATGGAAGATCCCACCGGTAGAGAATTCACTCCAATGACTGCATTATCCCTCTCTTTTGTGAAGATAGAGGCCAAGGTTTCCTGAAAAACCACATTCATCTCTTCCACCTTTCCACACAAGCTCCTTTTTTGGTCTCTAACAGGACTTCCTATTTCCTCAGCTACCTTATTGATGTTTATCCATTTCTAAATCATCTTTAGCTTTTCTTCGATATTACTTGTCTGTTGTTGTGGTTAACTGAGAAATAGGCACAGAGACATAGGACTAGATTCTCCTCACTCCTTGTGGTGTGTATCTCGGTGGACGGAGGCAGCCTACCGCAGTCAATAGGATTTCCCATTGAAACTACCCCACCCCACTAGGAAATCCGCGACGAGGGTGGATGTCGGCGGGACTGGAAGACCTTGCTGGTGTGAACAGCCAGGCGTTCTCGCCCTTTGAGGCTGAGCAGTAACTATTTATTGTAGAACATAACTTTATATACAAGATATAAAAGAGAGTGGATTTCTTCCATCAAAGCCATGAGCTATCTCCATTCAGACTACTACTTGTCATACAAACATAGAGATTAGGAGCAGGGGGCCATTCGGCCCTTCGAGCCTGCTCTGCCATTCATTATCATAGCTGATCATCCAACTCAATAGCCTAGTTCTGTTTTCTCCCTCCATATCCTTTGATCCCCTTCATCCTGAGTGCTATGTCTCGCTGCTTCTTGAAAACATGCAATATTTTGGCCTCAAATACTTCCTGTGGTAACAAATTCCACAGCCACACCACCCTCTGGGTGAAGAAAGTTCTCCTCATCTCCGTTCTAAAAGGTCTACCCCGTATCTTCAGACTGTAACCACTGGTTCTGGACTCCACCACCATCGGGAACATCCTTCCTGCATCTAGCCTCTCCAGTCCTGTTAGAAATTGTGACTCCCTTGACATCACCATGTGGGCGGTATGATTCCCCACTCCCACATTAACCCTTTCAGTCCTGATCACCCTGATACTAGATTACCTGCCAATATTTTTCAAGCTCACTCTTTGCTTTCCTAATTTCCTATTTAACTCTACACGATCTGTACATTGAGGCTTGCTGCAGTATTGAATTCTCGGTATTAACATGAACTCCCATTTCTTCCCTGTGTGCTCTTTAATGTCCAGGATGAGGCGAGATTTGGGAGTCCCATTCTTTTTCCTCCTTGAAACATATTTATTCTGAACAGTCTTTTATCTCCCACCGTCCTGACACTGATTTACCTTCAAAGTACTCGGCTAAATCGCTGGCTTTTAAAGCAGACCAAGCAGGCCAGCAGCACGGTTCGATTCCCGTACCAGCCTCCCCGGACAGGCGCCGGAATGTGGCGACTAGGGGCTTTTCACAGTAACTTCATTGAAGCCTACTCGTGACAATAAGCGATTTTCATTTTTTCATTTCAAGTAACTGGTCCACTTTTGTTATATCATTCAGCAGCTCGGTACAACTGGCCTTTCCTGAATTTCAAACACTAGCTCTTGATCTATCTTTCTCATTTTCCTTTTCTAAATTTAACCAGATTAGAATCACTCCCACAGAAAACGCTCTGTCACTGATGATCCTTCCTCCAGCCCAGACTCATTTCTTTCTCTTGCTGAGCTCACTCCAGACTGACAATATAGTTCTCTTGAATGTATTTCAAGAATAATGCACCCTCCATACCTTTGGGGCATTTATCCGAGTTATTATTAGAATAGTTGAAATACCCTACTAATACTGCCTCTTTATTTGTGCCTGTTCTGCTATTTTGCCTACATATTTGCTCTTCTCTGACCCTGTGTTATAGAGTTTATTGTACACGTCCAGCAGAGTAATTGCCCTATTTCCGTTCCTTGAACTGCCCCTCCCAACCTTCCGTTCAACCCATCTCGTATCATCATGGTTAAGTGGATTGGCCATCTTAAAATTGTCTCTTAGTGTTCAAAGATGTGTAGGTTAGGTAGGTTTACAGGGTTTCCGGGATAGGGCGGGGCTAGAACGAGTGATAAAAGAACAAGGAACAAAGAAAAGTACAGCACAGAAACAGGCCCTTCGGCCCTCCAAACCTGTGCCGAACATGCTGCCCACCTAAACTAAAAACTTCTGCACTTCTGGGGTCCATGCAGCACGGTAGCATTGTGGATAGCACAATCGCTTCACAGCTCCAGGGTCCCAGGTTCGATTCCGGCTTGGGTCACTGTCTGTGCGGAGTCTGTACATCCTCCCCGTGTGTGCGTGGGTTTCCTCCGGGTGTTCCGGTTTCCTCCCACAGTCCAAAGATGTGCAAGTTAGGTGGATTGGCCATGATAAATTGCCCTTAGTGTCTAAAATTGCCCTTAGTGTTGGGTGGGGTTACTGGGTTATGGGGATAGGGTGGAGGTGTTAACCTTGGGTAGGGTGCTCTTTCCAGGAGCCAGTGCAGACTCGATGGGTCGAATGGCCTTCTTCTGCACTGTAAATTCTATGATCTATGATCTATTCCCATCCTATTCATGTATTTGTCAAGATGCCCCTTAAATGGCACTATCGTCCCTGCTTCCGCCACCTCCTCCGGCAGCGAGTTCCAGGCACCCACTACCCTCTGAGTAAAAAAACTTGCCTTGTACATCTCCTCTAAACCTTGCCCCTCGCACCTTAAACCTATGCCCTCTAGTAATTGACCCCTCTACCCTGGGAAAAAGCCTCTGACTATCCACTCTGTCTATGCCCCTCATAATTTTGTAGACCTCTATCAGGTCACCCCTCAACCTCCGTCGTTCCACTGGGAACAAACCAAGTTTATTCAACCTCTCCTCCTAGCTAATGCCCTCCATACCAGGCAACATCCTGGTAAATCTCTTCTGCACCTTCTCTAAATCCTCCACATCCTTCTGGTAGTGTGGCGACCAGAATTGAACACTATACTCCAGGTGTGGCCTAACTAAGGTTCTATACAGCTGCAACATGACTTGCCAATTTTTATACTCAATGCCCCGGCCAATGAAGGCAAGCATGCCGTATGCCTTCTTGACTACCATCTCCACCTGTGTTGCCCCTTTCACTACCTGTGGACCTGTACACCTAGATCTCTCTGACTGTCAATACTTTTGAGGATTCTACCATTCACTGCATATTCCCTACCTGCATTAGACCTTCCAAAATGCATTACCTCACATTTGTCCGGATTAAACTCCATCTGCCATCTCTCCGCCCAAGTCTCCAAACAATCTAAATCCTGCTGTATCCTCAGACAGTCCTCATCGCTATCTGCAATTCCACAAGCCTTTGTGTCGTCTGAAAACTTACTAATCAGAGCAGTTACATTTTCCTCCAAATCATTTATATATACTACAAACAGCTAAGGTCCCAGCACTGATCCCTGCGGAACGCCTCTCAACACAGCCCTCCAATCAGAAAAGCACCCTTCCATTGCTACTCTCTGCCTTCTAAGACCGAGCCAGTTCTGTATCCATCTTGCCAGCTCACCCCTGATCCCGTGTGACTTCACCTTTTGTACCAGTCTGCAATGAGGGACCTTATCAAAGGCCTTACTGAAGTACATATAGGCAACATCCACTGCCCTACCTGCATCAATCATCTTTGTGACCTCCTCAAAAAACTCTATCAAGTTAGTGAGACACGACCTCCCCTTCACAAAACCGTGCTGCCTCTCGCTAATACATCCATTTGCTTCCAAATGGGTGTAGATCCTATCTCGAAGAATTCTCTCCAGTAATTTCCCTACCACTCATGCTCCGGCCTGTAGTTCCCTGGATTATCCTTACTATCCTTCTTAAATAAAGGAACAACATTGGCTAATCTCTAGTCCTCTGGGATATCACCTGAAGACAGTGAGGATCCAATGATTTCTGTCAAGGCCTCATCAATTTCCTCTCTAGCCTCCTTCAGTATTCTGGGATAGATCCCATCAGGCCCTGGGGACTTATCTACCTTAACATTTTTCAAGATGCCCAACACCTCGTCTTTTTGGAGCTCAATGTGACCCAGGCTATCTATACACACTTCTCCAGACTCAACATCCACCAATTCCTTCTCTTTGGTGAATACTGATGCAAAGTATTTAGTACCTTGCCCATTTCCTCTGGCTCCACACATAGATTCCCTTGCCTATCCTTCAGTGAGCCAACCCTTTCCCTGGCTACCCTCTTGCTTTTTATGTACGTGTAAAAAGCCTTGGGATTTTCCTTAACCTTAACCCTATTTGCCAATGACTTTTAGTGACCCCTTTTAGCCCTCCTGACTCCTTGCTTAAGTTCCTTCCTATATTCCTATATTTCCTTATATTCCACACAGGCTTCGTCAGTTCCCAGCCTTCTGACAAATGCCTCCTTTTTCTTTTTGACGATATCTCTCGTTATCCAAGGTTCCCGAAATTTGCCGTATTTATCCTTCTTCCGCACAGAAACATGCCGGTCCTGAATGCCCTTCAACTGACATTTGAAAGCCTCCCACATGTCAGATGTTGATTTGCCCTCAAACATCCGCCCCCAATCTAGGTTCTTCAGTTCCTGCCTAATATTGTTATAATTAGTCTTCCCCCTATTTAGCACATTCACCTGAGGACCACTCTTATCCTTGTCCACCAGCACTTTAAAATTAACTGAATTGTGGTCACTGTTCCCGAAATGCTCCCCTACTGAAACTTCTACCACCTGGCCGGGCCCATTACCCAATACCAGGTCCTGTATAGTCTCTTCCCTAGTTGGACTGTCTACATATTGTTTTAAGAAGTCCTCCTGGATGCTCCTCACAAACTCTGCCCCGTCCAAGCCCCTAGCACTACATGAGGCCCAGTCAATATTGGGAAAGTTAAAGTCTCCCATCACAACAATGAAATGAAAATCGCTTATTGTCACGAGTAGGCTTCAATGAAGTTACTGTGAAAAGCCCCTGTTGCTTTTACTCCTTTCCAAAATCTGTTTACCTATCTGCTCCTCTATCTCCCGCTGGCTGTTGGGAGGCCTGTAGTAAACCCCCAACATTGTGACTGCACCCTTCTTATTCTGGATCTCCAGCCATATAGCCTTGCTGCCCTCACGCAGTACTGTTGTGATATTCTCTAGTGATATATGCTGTGATAACTGCTGTGATATATGCTGTGATAACTGCTGTGATATATGCTGTGATAACTAGTAGCGCAACTCCTCCACCCATTTTACATCCCCCTCTACCCCGTCTGAAACATCTAAATCCTGGAATGTTTAGCTGCCAATCTGTCCTTCCCTCAACCAGGTCTCTGTAATGGCAACAACATCATAGTTCCAAGTTAATCTAAGCTCTAAGTTCATCTGCCTTACCGTAATACTTTTTGCATTAAAACATATGCACTTCAGGCCACCAGACCCGCTGTTTTGAGCAACATCTCCCTGTCTGCTCTCTCTGAGCCACACTGACCCTATTCCCTAGTTCTGCCTCAATGCTTTCACCTTCTGACCTATTGCACCGGTGCCCACCCCCTGCCATATTAGTTTAAACCCTCCCGTGTGATCTTTTGGAGGGTGAGTGTGGACCCGATGGGACAAATGGCCTCCACTGTCAAGATTCTATTTCATGCTCCTTCCAGCATATCATTCTTCCTCACAGCTGTGATGGTTTATTTACCCAACACTGCAACATGACTTTTTTAAACCCTCTGTCTATCCCACCTGAAAACCCTGTAAACAGGAATGTTGAACTGCCCCTCCCAAACTTCTTTAAATCATGTTCCAGTAATGGCGATGGTACAATTCTTTCAAGCGTCTTTCAGTGCTTTCAGCTCATCTTCCCTTTCACTAGGCTGTTTACAAAGAACAAAGAACAAGACAACACAGGAACAGGCCCTTCGACCCTCCAAGCCTGTCTCGGTCATGATACCAATCATCGCCAAAGCCCTCAGCACTTCCTAGTGCCACATCCCTCTACACCCATCCGATCCATGTATTTGCCAAGATGCCTTTTGAACGCCATTAATGTATCTGCTTCCACAAACTTCACTGGCAACACGTTCCAGGCACTCACCACCCTCTGCGTAAAAAACCTGCCTCGCACATCCTGGCCACGGACCTTAAACCTATGCCCCTCTGGTAACTGACCCCTCCACCCTTGGAAAGAGTGCCTGCCCATCCACGTTATCCATGCACTTCATAATCTTGTAGACCTCTGTCAGGTCACCCCTCAACCTCCGTTGTTCTAATGTAAACAGTCTGAGTCTATTCAGCCTCTCCACATAGCTAACACCCTCCAGACCAGGCAACATCCTGGTAAAGCTCCTCTGCACCCTCTCCAAAGCATTCACGTCCTTCTGGTAGTGGGCCACCAGAATTGTGCGCAATATTCTAACTGCACTTCAGAGTCAAGGAAATAACTTTTCTTTTGTGTGTAGTAATTGTTGTAATGTCGGAATCGCGGCAGCCAATAAATACACAGAAAGATCCCACAAACAGTAATGTGACTTTGACCAGAAAATATTGTTTTTGTGATGTTGGTTGATGGATAAAGAATTCCATGGGGTCTTTTACGTCCACCTGAGGGGTCTTACTGGATTTAAAATCTCACTGGGTACAGAGCACCTCTGACAGTGCAGCACTCCCTTAGCACTGCATAATGGCACCCGCCGAGATTTTTGCATCTCATTCTTGGAGTGAGTTGAGCTCACTACGTTCTAACTCAGGGGAGGGAGGGGCAGGCTACTGACTGAGCCATGGCTGCCACACTGTCTGAAGGAATGGTGGAATCATACCTTACAGATAACGTCCTATGCACCACTATCACCATCCCGGTCTGTCCTGTCCCACCACCAGGACAGATCCAGCAGAGGTGGTGACACAGTGGAAAATAGTTGGGAGAGGGAGGGAGATGCCCTGGGAGTCCTCAACATCGACTTTGGACCCCATGAAGTCTCATGGCTTCAGCTTAAACATGGGCAAGGAAACATCCTGCTGATTACCGCGTACTGGCCACCCTCAGCTAATGAATCAGTACTCCTCTATGTTGAACGCCACTTGGAGGAAGCACTGAGGGTGGCAAGGGCACAGAATGTACTCTGGGTGGGGGGAGTTCAATGTCCATCGCCAAGAGTGGCACAATAGCAGCACTGCAAACCGAGCTGGCCGGGTCCTAAAGGGCACAGCTGCTAGACTGAGTCTGTGACAGGTGGCGAGGGAACCAACAAGAGGAAAAAACATACTTGACCTCATCCTCACCAACCTGCCTGTCGCAGATCCATCTGTCCATGACAGTATCGATGAGAGTAACCACCACACAGTCGTTGTGGAAACAAATTCCTGTCTTCACATTGAGAATATTCTCCATCATGTTGTATGGCACTACCACCGTGCTAAATAGGATAGATTCAGAACGGATCTAGCAATTCAAGACTGGGCATCCATGGGCGCTGTGAGTCATCAGCATCAGCAGAATTGTGTTCAACCTCAATCTGAAAGCTCATGGTCCAGCATATCCCCCCCACTCTACCATTACCACCAAGCCTGGGGATCAACCCTGGTTCAATGAAGAGTGCAGGAGACCATGCCAGGGACAGCACCAGGCATACGTAAAAACAAAGTGTCAACCTGGTAAGGTTACAGCATAAGCAGCAAGTAATAGATAGAGCTACGCGATTCCACAACAAATGCATAAGTTCTAAGCTCTGCAGTCCTGCCACATCCAGCCGTGAATGGTGGTGGACAATTTAACAACTCACTGGAGGAGAAGGTTTCACAAATATCCCCATTCTCAATGATGGAGGAGCCCAGCAAAAGACAAGACTGAAGCATTCACAATGATCTTCAGTCAGAAGTGCCAAGGAGATGACCCATCTCAAGTCTTCTCCAGAGGTCCCCAGCATCACCGATACCAAGCTTCAGCCAATCCGTTTCGCCCCACATGATATCAAAATACAGCTGAAGGCACTGGATGCTGCAAAGGCTATGGGCCCTGACAATACTGAAGACTTGTGCTCCAGAACTAGCTGTGCCCCATGCCAAGCTGTTGCAGTGCAGCTACAAAACTGGCATCTGTCCGGCAAGTGGAAAATTGCCCTGGTATGTCCTATGCACAAAAAGCAGGACAAATCCAACCCAGCCAATTACCGCCCAATCAGCCTACTCTCAAATCATCAGTAAAGTGATGGAAGGAGTCATCAACAGTGCCATCAAGCGGCACTTACTCGGCAATAACCTGCTCACAAACGCTCAGTTTGGGTTCCTCCAGGGTCATTCAGCTCCTGACCTCATTACAGCCTTGGTTCAAACATGGACAAAAGAGCTGAACTGCAGAGGCGAGGTGAGAGTGACTGCCCTTGACATCAAGGCACCATTTCGAGTCATGCCCAGCACAACGGAAGATGGTAGTGGGACGTGATCTATCGGAGAGGTTACTAAGGGTAACCTCCATCTTCCGTCTTCCGTTGTGCTGGGCATGACTCGAAATACCCCAGATCTATCCAGATTCTGGCATTTACCGGTGCCCTCGGGGAGATCCCAGCCCTGCGCAATTCAGTACTGGTTTACACAATCGTGAGCCAGGCAGAACGGCACCCGGGGAGGTCTCCCAGGCCACTGGAGGCCATTGGTGGTTAGGGGCCGGGCAGGATGGCCTCCTGGCCCTTCCCCTGTAATATGGGCGCCATGGCACTGCCAGGCTGTCACCTTGGCACCACCATCCTGACAATGCCAAGGTCTCTGGGTGGCATTGCCAAGCTGGCAGAGGTGCTGCCAGGATGCCCGGGTGCCAAGGATCAGGGCCTGTGGGGGCCATGCCTATGAAAAGAAAGTGGAGGGGGTTATGAAGGGTGGGTATGAAGGGGCCTCCAGAGGGTTGGGGGAATTGAAGGGTGGGGGTCCTGGAAGTGAGGGCCCCGAAAGGGGGCGTTGGAAGGCCTGAAACAGGAGAGGCCATCAGCGACCCCATAGCGGGATGTCATCACTTTGGGGGGCTGGGGGGGGGGGGGGGGGGGGGGGGGGGGGGTAAATGCCCATTTGTATGAGGGGTGACATTGTCCATGGGTGGGGACCCTTAAGCCCACTTAGAGATCAGGGGACCTTTTCAAAATGGTGGCCAGTGAGTTCAGATCCCCTGTGACGAAATAATTCTACGTGTGGGCTAGCCTAGACAAAAACTCCACAGGACCCAAAAGAGTGCCTGAGTAAGATTAGATAGTGGTGGGGAACC
Organism: Scyliorhinus canicula; assembly: GCF_902713615.1. Taxonomy (NCBI): domain Eukaryota; kingdom Metazoa; phylum Chordata; class Chondrichthyes; order Carcharhiniformes; family Scyliorhinidae; genus Scyliorhinus; species Scyliorhinus canicula. The sequence continues at coordinate 101,984,910 of NC_052157.1, read as the reverse complement.
TGTCGACAGAGCCAGGGAGAAACTCACAGCAAAACTACCACAAATGACAGCTAGAAGCCTTTCCAGTAGATCGCGCATTAAGTGTAATTTGTGGCAGGTTTTGCTACATGTACCAGTCGCATCGTGCTCCACAGGAGGCAGCTGGTAGATCATGCCTGTGGTTATTGGAGGTCAGTCATCTCAGTCCCGGGACATCACTGCAGGTATTCTTTAGGATAGTGTCTTAGGCCCAACCATCTTCAGCTGCTTCATCAATGACAAAGTCAGGTGTGGGGATGTTCACTGATGATTTTTTTTCCTTTTTAAAAAAAAAATCTGGAGTACCCAATTCTTTTTTTTTCCAATTCAATTTTAAATTCCAAATTAGGGTGGCCAATCCACCAACCCTGCACATCTTTGGGTTGTGGGGGTGACACCCACACAGAAACGTGGAGAATGTGCAAACCTGGGGCCGGGATTCAAACCTGGGTCCTCAGTGCCATGAGGCAGCAGTGCTAACCACTGTGCCACCGTGCTGCCCTGATGTTCACTGATGATTGCACAATGTTCAGCATCATTCACAACTTGTCAGACACTGAAGCAGTCCGTGTGCAAATGCAGCAAGACCTGGGCAATATTCAGGCTTCAGCTGACAAGTGGCAAGTAGCATTCTGTCACAAAAATGCCAGACAATGACCATCTCCAATAAGAGAGAAGAAAATCATCGTCCCTTAACATTCAATGGTTAACCATCGCTGAATCCCCCACAATTAACATTCTGAGGGTTACCATTGACCAGAAACTGAACTGGACTAGCCATATAAATACTGAGGCTACTAATTCACGTCAAAGGCTAGGAATCTGTGGCGGGAAACTCACCTCCTGACTCCACAAAGTCGATCCACCAGCTGCAAGGCACAAGTCAGGAATGAGATGGATTACACCCCACTTGCCTGGATGAGTGCAGCACCAACAACACTCAAGAAGCTCGACACCATCCAGGACATAGCAATTTGCTTGACTGGCACCCCTTCCATACATATTCACTCCCTCCAACACACAATAGTAGCCGTGTGTGCCATCTCCAAGATGCACTGCAGGAACGCACCAAGGCTCCTTAAACGGCACGTTCGAAACCCATGAAAAGGGTAGCAGATACCTGGGAACCTCACTGCCTGGAGGTTCCCCTCCGAGCCACTCACAACCCGGGCTTGGAAATATATTGCTGTTCCTTCACTGTTACTGGGGCAAAATCCTGGAACTCCCTTCCTAATAGCACAGTGGGTGTACCTACACCACATGGACTGCGGCAGTTCAAGAAGGCAGCTTACCACCACCTACCGAAGAGCAATTAAGGATGGGCAACAAATGCTGGCCTAGCCAGCGAAACCCACATTCCGTAAAAATTATTGTTTTATAAAGCTGATGCAAGAGTGGCTTTCAAAAGGGGACTGATTAAATAGTTGAGAAGGAAATTCTTCACGACCGTAGTATTTGACGGTCAGCATAGACATGGTGGGCCGAAGGGCCTGTTTCTATTGTATGACTCCATGACTATGAAAAGAGTGACTAGTTGGACAACTCTTTCAAGGAGCTTGTGCAGACACAATGTGCCGAATGGTTTGCTTCTGTGCTGTGTCATCCTGTGGCTCTGATCACCAACCTCCATCTCTCTGATCAACAGACAATTGCAACTAACAAAATATTGGAACAGCAAATCTATTATTCACGTAATTTAAAACCGGTTTCAAGCATTTCCCTGTGATGAGCAGTTTTCAGACGGACTGAAATCTATAATTTCAGCACGGGCACCACGGTAGCCTTGTGGATAGCACAATTGCTTCACAGCTCCAGGGTCCCAGGTTCGATTCCTGCTTGGGTCACTGTCTGTGTGGAGTCTGAACATCCTCCCTGTGTGTGCGTGGGTTTCCTCCGGGTGCTCCGGTTTCCTCCCACAGTCCAAAGATGTGCAGGTTAGGTGGATTGGCCATGCTAAATTGCCCTTCGTGTTCAAAATTGCCCTTAGTGTTGGGTAGGGTTACTGGGTTATGGGGATAAGGTGGAGGTGTTGACCTTGGGTAGGGTGCTCTTTCCAAGAGCCGGTGCAGACTCGATGGGCCGAATGGCCTCCATCTGCACTGTAAATTCTATGATATGATAATAACGAAAGCACAAGCATCAAAAACAAAGAGAAAACAAAACCTATTCCTCTCTAATTCATCCGCACCATTCTGCATAATTAATCATGATCGCTCTGCAATTTATTCCAAAGCCAAATGATTATAATAAAAATGTAATTAACGTACAAAAAATAATTGATGTCCCCATGCAATCTCGCAGTCAAAATTCAACTATGAGTTATCCAGCCCTCCTTAGGGTCAGGAACTGCAGTATTTACACTGACTACAATCAGCATTTCCCAGAAGGGAAAATAACAGTTCCACCCACTATTCCTATTTCCCCATTTTACTGTTCTTTTTCCTTCTGGGTTGGATTGAATTGCTCAAGAACTGTCAAAGTTCAAACTGAGTTTGGGCGGAGTCCTGTGCCCTCTGGAGTGCTGGGTTTTGGGGGGGGGGGGGCATTTAAATCAGGCAGTAGGGTGGCAAGTGGCTTTGTTGTCGGTGGGCTGTTTAGCACAGGGCTAAGTCGCTGGCTTTGAAAGCAGACCAAGCAGGCCAGCAGCACGGATCGATTCCCGTAACAGCCTCCCCGAACAGGCGCCGGAATGTGGCGACTAGGAGCTTTTCACAGTAACTTCATTGAAGCCTACTCGTGACAATAAGCGATTTTCATTTTTCAGAGAAAACTGAGGGGCGAACTGATTGAGGTGTACAAGATTACGAGGGGCAGGAACAGGGTGGATAGGGAGCAACTGCTCCCCATAGTTGAAGGGTCAGTTACGAGGAGACACAAGTTCAAGGTGAGGGGCAGGAGGTTTAGGGGGGGGATTTGAGGAAAAACCTTTTTACCCAGAGGGTGGTGGCACTGCCTGGGAGGGTGGTAGAGGCGGGTTGTCTCACATCCTGGATGAGCAGTTGGCACGCCATAACATTCAAGGCTATGGGCCAAGTGCTGGCAAATGGGATTAGGTAGGCAGGTCACGTGATTTTCATGCGTTGTTGCAAATTCGATGGGCCGAAGGGCCTCTTCTGTGCAGTATTATTGTGTGATTCTGTGAAGTGGTAACAGCTTCCTGCCTCCGTCCCAATTAAATCAGGATGGGCAGGTCCAAGGACAACTACGTAAGACTGTCTTCACACCACAGCGGATATTAACCCAATGGCTGGTGGAGGGGTTTGCCATGTTGGAAGCACGTAACTCTGTCACGGTTACTTGCTGGCTCCTGGGATTGGATCAGGGCTGGGGCAGGGGATGTGGGGGGGTTGTCCCTCGTTAGAACACATTCAGTGCCTGATCGAGGGACCCAGCCTTGACTGCTGAGAGCCAGCCCAATGCCGTTGGGAATCCAGGAGACACAAAGATAAAGTTTAAATCAAATTTATTTTAACTCAAAAGTACAGCTGCACCCAGGGCAACCAACACTAGCGCCCCAGCCCGAGAGTAACAGGAACAGTATTAAAAAGGCTCGATAACGAGCCCATGCTGGACAGGTCTCTGCCCGTTACTTTGGGAGCTCGTACTCAACGAGCCCCACAGGGAGATCAATGAGTGATCCCTCATGATCCTCATGAGGGTTATCACACTGCTGACCCCCTCCCTCCCATAATCCCCAACCTGCACCCTGCCCCGCCATCAGTCACCTTTGGCCTGGGATCCAGCAACTATCCTAAACCCCAGTGGGTGTAGAACCAACTGTACCACCGCCTCCGTTCACTAGACCTGCCAGCCTCCAATTTACCGGCAGCTCTCGGCAAGCAGGACTTCTGAGCCTGAGGTCCTTGATCCCGTGGGAAGGCCCGCCACTGGCCTCTAAAGTGCCTGAGTGGAACAGGATGAGCGTGGCCTTCCCAAAATGTGTTGACGTGAGGCCCTCACTGGATCATCAGCTGTTAGATCGTTACCGGTTAGATATTTACCATTCTGTAAGATCCATAGAATCCGTACAGTGCAGAAGGAAGCCATTCAGCCCATCGAGTCCGCGCCAATCCTCCGAAAGGACACCCTACCTAGGCCCACTCCCCCGCCCTACCCCAGTAACCGCACGCAAGCTGAACATCTTCGGACACCGAAAAGCAATTTTATCATGGCCAAATCAATCTAATCTGCATATCTTTGGTTTGTAGGAGGAAACTGGAGCACCTGGAGTGAACCTAGGCAGACATGGGAGAATGTGCAAACATCCGTTCAAATTTGGCTACTTATCTCAAAAACCTTTGCATTTGTTTAAATTTAATTTATTGCCTGCAGAGTTCCCAGTTTTTCCCCAGCCCAAGTTTCTCTGAGAAGGTAGTGGTGACCCTTCTTGTCAAACAAGAGGTTACAGACTCAGTTACAAAGTGCTAGCTGACATTAAATACTGCAAGAGCTGAGCGAGAGAGAGAGAAAGCCATATCGCATGCTGAAATCTATTGCAAACTCAAGCTGCTCGCACTTTGGGCCTATGGGCAGCAGATTAACAGAATTAGCCGTTACTGTTACTGGTGATTTCTGTTGAGATAATGAATGTGACCAACGTCATGGTAGCTGATGAAGAGATCTGCTCTCTCAGACTGTTCTTCCATTCCACACCTACCCCCTTCCCTGCTTTTGATCTCGCTTTTGCACAATGAATGGGTTAAAAGGGGTTCCTCTCTACACCCTGTTTTGCTCTGGGGAGAACTTTGACAATAAATGCTCTTGGCACAGTGCCTGGTGTGTTAATTATTAATCCCTGCTGGTTGCTGATATTCATGTGGTGGATTGGGGGCTTACCTATGCTTATATATATATCATTTAGCTATAGTCCTGTAGAATCCGTCAAAAGTATCACACATGGACAAGCAGGTAGAAAACAAAGACGGGGTTAATTTCGATGTCCAATAACCTCCACTCCCAGAAGGGATCTTCCTCCCCGACCTGCTCCCAGGTCTGGGTTCATACACGGGTGAGGTTTCACCTTGTTAAGGGGTTAACCCCCCCCCCACCCCGTCACTGGGGATGTTCATATTCTGTGGAGATCATGGGGAACCTGATAATCCTTATACAGTGACCTCCACGGGGGTTATAACAAGTCCCAAAGGGCATATCTCTCCATTAGAGAGAGAGAGACATTTTGGCTACTCACAGTTTGCGAGGTGCTCCGCAAGCATGAGGCAAGGTGAGGAGGCAGGGCCTTCCTGGATAGGCAGGACCTTCCTGGATAACCATAGCGACATGGAGATTGAACCTGCGCTTTTGGCATCATTTTGCACCTTATCCCTGCCATCTAAGTTATACCAGTGGCCACCTATATATTCTGGAACAGGCTCAAGGAGGGTTTGTTATCAGGAATAACTGATCTGTAATATGTGTCTCTGACAATAGATGGTTGTAAGTTTATAAAGACTCCAGTTCTATCCTTCACTGCCTGAGTCTCCTGATTTTAATACGGTAGCAGAAAATATTTACCTAAGGTGAAGGTTGGGAACTATGATTATTTTGCCATTAGACATGGAACTAAAATTTGTGGAAAATGGTAGAAACAAGTCTAAATTGTAAGGGCATGATTACCCTCTGATACTCCTGGAGTCCGAACCATATGATCAATAGCAAGTAAGTAAGTAATGTAGCCACCTGGGTTGGCCACTTCCCGATTCCAAAATGGAGGCCCGCAAAGAATACAGGGAAAAGTGGTCTGGCACAGGGAAACAAGCAGGTGCAAGGACACAGACAGCACCAAAACCATCTACATATTAATGAGCAATCTCCAGGAACAATTAGATACATTGAAACGATCGGGACCAAACCAGACTCCCCGGTGCCAGCGGGAGCCAGAACAAAGGAAGGCCAACGGACACATAGGAACCGCCCAGCGATCAGCAAACAGCTCCAGTATTAGAGAAATCGATTCAAACGATTGGGACTTGGTCCAATTGATTGGGACCAGGTCCAGGGTCCGCCCAAAAGGGCACGAAACTCCTGCGGACTATAAAACAGAGCCCCCAAGTTCAATCTGTCCTTCTTGGCAGGGTCTCTCAGCAGCTCGAAACAACTCATGACCGTGACTCTGAACAAGGAGAGACCTGCCTAGCAGCTGCACCAACCAAGTCTCCAGTCAACGTACGCTACGAGATAGGCGCTCCTAGCTACTAGTCCATACCAGCTTGAAGCCTGAAGACTCTGAATCAAACGAAAGGCCATTGTTCCCCTGACCTGGTGGGCCATTTAGAGCAAAGGTTATTAAACAGAGCAATTAAGTAAAAGCACAATTAGCAACATTAAGTAGTATAATAATAATAATCTTTATTAGTGTCTCAAGTGGCTTACAATAACACTACCCTTAAGTTAACGTGAAAATTCCCGAGTCACCACACTCGGGCACCTGTTGGGATACACTGAGGGAGAATTCAGAATGTCCAATTCACCTAACTGCACGCCTTTCAGGAATTGTGGGTGGAAACCGGAGGAAACCCACACAGACACGGGGAGAACACTCAGACCACGCACAAACAGTGACCCAAGCCGGGAGTCGAACCCAGGCCCCTGCGAGGCAACAGTGCTAACCACTGTGCTACCTTGACATTGTAGTCCCCATGATGATCGGCTGTTTTATCCTTTGAGGGGGAGAGCTGACTGGTGGTGATTTAACCTGAGGATTACCGAACCTCGGGCGAGGGGCAAGGCTGAGAACAAAGAACAATTCAGCACAGGAACAGGCCCTTTGGACCTCCAATCCTGTACATGTCATGATACCAACCTTCGCCAAAACCCTCAGCACTTCCTTGTACCATATCCCTCGAAACACATCCTATCCATGTATTTGTCACAATGCCTTTTGAACGGCGTTAATGTATCAGCCTCCACAACCTCCCCTGGCAGCACGTTCCAGGCACTCACCACCCTCTGCGTAAAAAAGCCTGCCTCGTCCATCTCCTCTAAACTTTGCCCCACGGACATTAAACCTATGCCCCCTGGTGACTGACCCCTCCACCCTGGAAAAGAGTGCCTGCCCATCCACTCGATCCATGCCCCTCATAATCGTGTAGACCTCTCTCAGGTCACTCCTCAACCCCGTCTTTCCAATGAAAACAGTCCAAGTCTATTCAGCCTCTCCATATAGCTAACACCCTGCTCCAACCCAGGCGACATCCTGGTAAATCTCCTCTGCACCCTCTCCAAAGCCTCCACACCCTTCTGGTAGTGTGGCGACCAGAATTGTGTGGAATATTCCATGTGCGGCCTTACCAAGGTTCTATACAACTGTAGCATGACTTGCCAGTTTTTATACTTGATGCCCCGTCCAATGAAGGCAAGCATTCCGTATGCTTTCTTGACTACCTTGCCCACTTGGGTTGCCCTTTCAAAGATCTGAGGGCCTGCACACCCAGCTCTCTCTGACTTTCTATATCCCTCAGAGTTTTGCCATGTAGAGCCAAGTGAACTAAAACGGCCGCCATTGACCAATGGAAGGATGATGTAGACACGGGTTACTGCTGTGTAGACCCGAATTTTCCAGCCGTTCGCTGGCTGTGGGATTCTCTGGTTCCGCTGGCAACGCCCCCCTCCCCCCCCCCCCCCCTCCCCCCCCCCCCCCCCTCCTCCCCCCCCCCCCGCCCAGGATCGGTGGCTTCAATGGGAATTTCCATTGACAGCAGCGGAAGCGGAGAATTTGCAGGCAGCAAACGACTAGCGGGAATCTCAATTGGGAGGTGTGGGGAGTGGCGGGTGCATCACAGGAGGCTATTGAGTCAGACTTTCTGCTCAATAATTAGATTTAGATCAGGGTCAATGAGGTGTTTACATGTCCCTGCCAGAGGTGGGCAGGAACTTCACCGGTGCTGCTAGGGTGGACTGGGAGAGACGCCTGGCATTAATCCCGATTTTTCCCTCCCACCCGATTCACCGACCATCACGATTCCCGCCACTGGCTCGCAACTTCAGAGAATGACCCCCACAGTTTTAATCACTGTCATCCACAACCAGTAAATGACCTGATTTTAAATGATTGAAAATTACTTTTTGAAAAACAAACTCTTTGCTGGTTATATCGATGCGATCAAATTCTTTGTAATTTAAATAAAATTACACAGAACGTGTAGGATGTCTATTAGTGGCTCTCAGAGTTTCCTCAAAGGCCCGCAGTTAGTGGAGTTAGTGCCCTGGTGATTCATCTACTCTGGGGGTATGGCCAGTTTTGTGGACAGGGCCAATTTGTTGTGTGATGTTTTTATAAGCCATCAACCAATCTCAAAATGTGCTTGAAATTCCTCCAGCTGTTTCTGCGGGCAAAGGAAACAAATGCAGCACGAGGGGAAAATGTTTATACTGTAGCAACAAATGTGTGGTGATTGCCCCTTTAAGGGCAACACAGCAGAGTAATGGTCACATGGTCTGGATGACCAATCAGAATCAATGTGGAATCTCCCCACGGTGAGAGAGGCTCCTAGGCAGAGACATTTTGGGAGTGAGCTACAGCAATGAGGCTGCCGTACAATTCTTATTGCTAAATACCTCTGGTGTTCACCAATGAAGTCTGTGAATGTGCATCTTTACAGTGTGGTCAGGATCGGAATACACTGCCTGAGAGCGTGGTGGAGGCAGATTCAGTCAAGGCCTCTAAGAAGGATTGAATAATTATCTGAAAAGAGGAGATTTGTGGGGCTATGGCGGGAAAAGGGGGGGGGGGAGCACATCTGTTGCTCTTGATGGGCTGAATAGCCTCTTTCTGTGCTGTAGCCATTCTGTAATATTTGGCAAATTGGGCTGAAAAAACCAGAGGGCGAAGACTCTGATTATCATCGGATATACGGGGAGCATCACCACTGGCGATTAACAAGTTCCCCAAAATATCATCACTATCGTCTCAAGGTCAATGCTCATCTTCACTGCAAATACTTTCCAAATCAAAAACAAAATCACACTGTTGGCTAGTTTTGAGCTACAAACACCCACTATGTGGAGACATGTTTTCCTTTCCCAACTCGGCACAAATGTCTGCATGATAATGCATCATAACTTCTCTCACTGACTTCTCACCGTAAGCTGCTTCAGAATTTAATATATTTACATTTTCAAACACCATCTCTCTAATCGGAGCAAACAAAACATCCCTTGGAAATCCTGTACCGTGCACACCTTCACCAACCTCTCGTCTATCAAGTTCCCTGACCACATCTCCCATGTGTGCAGGAATTGAGATACACAGTCAAGGTTCAGGAAGGTCACGGGGTCCACTCCAGAGATTTGAGCGCATGATCGAGGCTGAGATCCAGCACAGTGCTGAGGGAGTGCTGCTTTTCTCATTAACCTAGGCCCGGTTTACACTTTCAGATTAGTGTAAGAGGTACCACTTGAAGTGCAAGGGGAGCTGACCCGGATTCCTGATCAATATTTATCCTCCAGTCCACACCTAAAACAGTTAATCTGGTCACTATCACACCTGACGCTGTGCACAAAGAACTGCTTTACGTCCTACATTATCACAGTGACTACATTTCATAAATTCCTTCAATGCCAGTTAAACGCTCCGGGGTGCCCTGAAGGCAGGAAAGTCGCTATCTAAATACCAGGTTTCCTGATATATAAAAGCTCCCAACCAATCTTATTAATATTACTAAACTACTTTAAAACTTGGAATTCATCTCCTACTCAGTTCATTTTTTGCCCCCAATACGCTGGCATTTCTTAGGCTTATCTGTAAGAGTCACCAGGTGAATAAGCTTAAATCTGCTGCCTCTCTGCTTCCACACACTCTCCTTACCCTGTTTAAGGTTGCTGACTCACAATGGCTCCTGGTCCACAATGCATCAGATTCTCATCTTTGTGTTTCAGCCACTGGGCTAAAAATTGGTCGAGCCCCGTTTTCAATCTTGGCCGTTTGCAAATTAGCGATTGGTCCCGCTGAAGCAGGCAGCATGCTTTGTGCTGCCTCCTCTATTTGCCTGATTGTAATGTGTGCTGCAGGTTGGTTGAATGTACCACACAGCAAATGGCTATAGCTTGTGTGTTCAGTTAGTTTGCCCCTCTTAAAGAGGGGGGCCGGTTAGCTCAGCTGGCTGGACAGCTGGCCAGAGCAAGGCCCCAACAGGTTCAATTCCTGTACCAGCTGAGGTTATTCGTGAAGGCCCACCTTCTCAGCCGGAGATTCAATCAGGTTAAATCACCACCAATTAGCTCTTACCCTCAAAGGGTCATCATGGACTATATTGACTAAAGCAGCTGGAAGATGGAGGACAGAAATGCTGGCAAGTTTTTGGTCACCTATCACAATATCGCCTTTGGCCTTGGTCTTTTGTCAAGTTTGATTTGAATACAAGCGAATGAAATGCCTTAGGGATGTTATACTTGCTGAAAGTACGTATAGAAATTGCATTTACATGTCCTTCTCCTTAAACAGAACTTGACATTCAAGGTGTGACTGTATAACACGGGTTTAACACAAATGGAAAGACTTAGACCACATGCTATCTGCCAGTACACAATGTAATTTTTGGTTTTGCAGCATTTTGTTTCCTGATTTCGCAAACACCTGTTTAACTAAAAAGGAGGAACTTCTCAAGTGAGCACTTCCTGATGATATAACAAATGCCAAATCTCTCAAATGTCAGTAGCACTGTAAGCACGCCACGTCACATGACCGAGTGTACAATCTGGGTGTGCTCGCTGCGCTCTCATCAAATTGCTCAAAAACAAACGTCAGACATGATCTCCCTCTTTATTCCCTTCACTATTTCTGTCTGCGTGCATCTCACTGCACTCGCTTCTCTCATAGCCACCGCCCCCCCCCCCCCAGCTTTGACAAAGAATCATTCAGACTTGAAACATTAACTCCCTTCTCTCTCTCTCCGCAGATGCATCAGACCTGCTGAGATTGTCCACAATTTTCTGTTTTTGTTTCAGATTCCAGCATCCGCAGCAATTTGTTTTCATCTCTCATAGTCACTCGGTTTGTCTCATTACTACCTGGTATTTCTTTCATTTCCCTTATTCTCTCCATTCCCTCCGCCTCCGGTCTTTGCCTCTCGTTTCATTTTCCTCCCCTCTCGCCTCTTGCTCTTTCTGTGCATCACCATTTCTCCCCTTCACTTCCGTAAACATCTTGGGCGGGATTCTCTAATAATGGGGCGATGTCCCCACGCCGGCGTGAAAACTGGCGCCAACTACTCCGCCGCCAACGGTTCATAAAAATAAGGAATTCTCCCATTCCTAGGGGGTTAGGTCAGCACCGGCAGTGGGCCCGCAGCTCCAGCCAGCGAGAACAGTTCGCGCATGCGCAGAACGGCCGGCATGATCCCGCACTCCCGGAACAGGCCGGCGTATTTCCCGCATGCGCGCTACGACCGACGTATTTCCACGCACGCGCGGGGGTTTCCTCCTCCGCGCCGGCCCCCGGGCAATATGGCGGAGCCCTTCAGGGGCCTGGCGCAGAGTAAAATAGGCCCCCACGGAACCAGCCCGCCCGCCGATCGGTAGGCCATGATCAGATCCCCCCCCCCCCCCCCTCCCGGGTGGCCCCCGCAGATCACCCTTCCAGATCCCGCCGTGTGGGACCTGACTAACCAGGCGGTGGGACCCGGCTGAACTTGTCGGCCACTCGGCCCCTCGGGGCCCGGAGATTCGCGGGGGGGGGCGCTAGTCAACGGCCCCCGACCGGCGCGGTGGGAATCCAGCGTGCGCCCGAGAATCAGTGCCGGAGAATGGGGAAACCGATGTTGGGGCGGCAGGGCACGCTTCTCGCATCCCCTCCCGGGATTCTCCAACCCGGCGCGGGGTCAGAGAATCCAAGCCATTATTCTCAACCTACTGAAAGCTGCGGAAATGCCAGCGAGCCAGGGGAACAGAGAAGGGTTTGGGATGGGCGGGATCTGAAACCTAGGGCACAATGAAGGGGTTTTTGCAGGGGTAACGGGGTAAGGTTATTGGTGTGATGAGTCAGAGATTGTTGGGGGCAAAGGACAAGAGGGATGAGGAGTGGGGCAAGAGGTAGGAAGGAGTAACACAATTGGCTCGGTGTGGGATCAAATGAGAGATAACTCCAATGGTTCTACCAGTCATGAGAAAATGTAAGACAGAGTGCTCAGCAGATACAGTTCTACAACAGTGTTCTATTTTTGGTGTAGCCCACACTGTCACAATATGTGCAATCCAACTTCCATATTGCAAACCACAGCACTGCAAAACCCTGAATAAAGTGTCAGTCAAAATCCACCAGCCTGAGCTGATCAGAGCTCCAGATGAAAATGCTGTGCACAATCTTAGTCGAAGCAGTAAATTTCCTTGTTGCTGATGATGGTGAGTCTCACGTCCACGGACAATAAATGCTGGCCTTGCCAGAGATGCGCATATGCCAACGATGGTTATTCAGCTGATCATGGCTGGGCCAACTCTCTTGAAAGAGCAAAACAAAAACTTGTATTTATAGAATGCCTTTCATGATCACTGGACGTCTCAAAGTGCTTCACAGCTACTGAGGTACTTTTTGTAGAGTGGTCACTGTTATACTGTAAGAAATGCAGCAGCCAATTTGACACAGCCTATCTCCCACACACAGCAATGCAATGCAATAATGACCAGGAAATCTGTTTTTGTAATGTTGATTGCGGGGTAAATACTGACCTGGACACCAGGGGCGCAGGGGGGGGGGTGGAATCGCTAGAATTCTCCGGCGCCGGGGATTTGGCGGGGGCGGGAATCACGCTGCACCGGTTGGGGGCCGTTAGCAGCGCCCCCCCAGCGATTCTCCGGTCCGCGATGGGCCGCCCGTTTTCGGGCAGTCCCACCGGCGTAAATTACAGCAGGTACTTACCGGCGGTACCTGGCTCTGCGGGCGGCCTCCGGGGTCCTCGGGGGGGGAGGCGCGGGGGGATCTGGCCCCAGGGAGTGTCCCATGGTGGCCTGGCCCGTGATCGGAGCCCACCGATCCGCGGGCGGGCCTGTGCCGTGGGGGAACTCTATTCCTCCGCATCGGCCGCTGTAAGAGTCCGCGATAACCGACGCGGAGATGAATCCCCCTGCACATGCGCAGAAGCGCCAGCGTGTGCTGGCGCCATCCCAGCGCATGTGCAGGGGGATTCATCTCCTACTCACGCCGGCCGGCGGAGGCACTTCAGCGCCGGTTGGCGTAGCGCCAAGCCCCTTCCGCGCCAGCCAGCGCGGCGCAAGCCACTCCGACGCCGCCTTAGCCAGTGAAGGTGCGAAGGATTCCGCATCTTCGGGGCGGCCCGACGCCGGAGTGGTTCACGCCACTCCTTTGCACCGGAGTTGCCCGCCCCACCGGTTTTTGAAGAATCCCGCCAAACTAATTGCAAGGAAATCGTGAAGAGCCACGCTCAAATGACAGAAAATCCCACTCAAAAGTCGTCAACCAGGAGCTGGCACTGATGCCTACGATGCTGAGGACCCAGGTTCGATCCCGTCTCTGGGCCACTATCTGTATGGAGTTTTCACATTCTCCCCCTGTTTGCATGGGTCTCATCCCCACAACCCAAAGATGTGCAGGGTAGGTGAACTGACCACGCTAAATTGCCCCTTAATTGGAAAAAAAATTGGGTACTCTAAATTAATATTAAATAAAAGAACGAATGAGGGCGAGATTGATCTGGGTGGGAGCACCGAATAGCTAGGCCTGAATGAGAATGCATGGTGAGATTGTGGTTTTGCACATGGGCTGGGTTAGCACAGGGCTAAATAGCTGGCTTTTAAAGCAGACCAAGGCAGGCCAGCAGCGCGGGTTCAATTCCCCGTACCAGCCTCCCCGAATAGGCGCTGCAATGTGGCGACTAGGGCTTTTCACAGTAACTTCATTTGAAGCCTACTTGTGGCAATAAGTGATTTTCATTTTTTTATTTCACAGTGCACAGTGTGCATTTTTCATTTCATTTCCTTCATTGTATCGGGGTTCTGAGAGCACAAACGATGATTTGATGAGAGGGTGAATGTGGGAGGGGGGGAGGTAGGTTAAATAAATTAGGTATTGGAAAGACTGAAGCCATTGTCCTCGGTCCCCTCTCCAAACTCCATTGACGATCTACCAATCCATTTCCTCTCTCTGGTAACAGTCCAAGATTAAACCAGTTTTCTCACAACCTTGGTGTCATTTTGGAACCCAAGGTGAACTTCTAATTACCTATTCACACCATCAGACTGCCTATTTCTACCTCCATAACACCACACTGATCTCAGCTCATCTGCTGCTGAAACCCTCATTCATGTCTTTAGTACCTCTCTCCCATCCTCCTTCAGGTGCCAGGCCATATGAGGGCATGGGTGATCGTGGCAAAGTGCGGCAGTGGTACTTCTGCAGTACAAGTGCCCAGGAAACGTCTCCCACACTTACCACCCACAATCAGACCTATCAGAAGGATTTACAATCAACCTGTTGGCACGGGTATGAATGTACCTTCCATTCCTATCAGGTCCTGAACTGGGATTTCAACCTGGAACCTCTGGCCCAGGGGTAGGGAGGCTATCCACTGTTCCACAAGGCCTCCTCGTTACCTGTAAACGCAACCATTCCAGTGCACCCCTGGCTGGTCTCCCACATTTTCCCCCCTGTAGACTTATGGCCAACCCCCTGCTGCCCGCGTCTTGCCTCACACCCAGTCCCATTCCCCTATCATTGTTACGTTGATTCGCAGTCAAGCAAAATCTTGATTTTAAAATTTCCATCCTGATTTTCAAATCCTCCCAAGGCCCCCCCAGTAATTTCCTCCAGGTCCACAACCCTCCCAGATATCTGCACTCCTCTAATTCTAGCCTCACTGATTATGAATGCTCCATTATTGGCGACTGTGTCTTCGATTGCCTCGGTCCAAAGCTCTGACATTCCCTCTCTACACCTCCCTGTCTCATTTTCCATCTTTAAGACACTTCTTAAAACCTACTCTTTGACCAAACGTTTGGTCATCTCACTTAATATCCCCTCATATGGCTTCTCTTTGATAATTCTCTTTTATAATGTTACTTTTCAAGCACCATGAGACATTTTATTATGTTAAAAGTGCTCTATAAATACAAGTTGGTGTTGTGAATTGTGCAGTGAGGGTCACAAACACTTGGGCATGTTGCTTTGATGTAAAGGTACTGGATCTAAGGGGAATGAATGGCAGGTAAAAGGGTTGGGGGAGTGTTCATGGAGAAGAAGAATACAGAAAGGGGCTCAGAAACTGCTGAAATGAGAGGTGCTGATTGGGATGTTTTGGACAAAGGACCAGACCCGAGACACGAGCAGCAATGCTGAGGTACGGCAAGGGGCGGATCGATATTATAGTGCATCAGGCAGAAGGATCAGAAGCCACCATCAAAGGCAAAAGGTGAAGAGATTGTCCAGGAATGCTGTGCTAAGGGGCAGAGGTGCTGGAGGAGAAGCAGATGATTAAGAATGGCCATCATATCTCTCAAGAAGTGCCAAGTGGAGCATCTCAAGTGCTCAAAGTTATTCTTATTCTTGAGCTTTTTGACAAGAAGCACTTGGCAGCAAGTAGGCGACATCCTTTTCTCACTCTTTACACTGAGATGGTGCTGATTAGAGTCACTTATGTAAGCACAGGAACCGGCATTAGATTTATCAGCAACGTTCTCTTTTCCCAATTCCATCCTTCACCAATGTCTATGACTGCCAATGGCCTCTCAGATTATTCCTACTCAGATTGAAACAAACCTGCCCCCTAAATAAACCTTCCTGGGTTAGAGATAGAGGAATTGACCCTTTTTAAAATGCGTCTGATGGCAGAGATTGGCCGGACAGTTTCAGGGTTAGGATTCAGTCGGGTTTATTTCAGAAGGAATGTTTAAAAGGGACAGACTCTGAACCAGATGTAACGGGCAGTGTTGCCAATGTTAGCCTGAAATGCCAAAACATACAAGGCTAAATTAAATTAGAATGCTTCGGAAAATGGGATCAGAATGGGATTAGGTGGTTGTTTTTTTTAAAATTTAAAGTGCCCAATCCTTTTTTTCCAATTAAGGGGCAATTTAGCGTGGCCAATCAACCTACCCTGCACATCTTCTGGTTTTGTGAGGGTGAGACCCACGCAGACACGAAGAGAATGTGCAAACTCCATACGCATAGTAACCCGGGGCCGGGAACGAACCCAGGTCCTCGACGGCGTGAGGCAGCAGTGCTAACCACCGCGCCGCCTTAAGTGGTTGTTTTTGACTGGTGCAGACGCGATGGGCCGAAGGGCCTTTTCTGTGCTGTCGACCTCTATGACTCCACAACTCGAAAGGTGGCCAAATGGCTCCCCAGCTCCTTTGCTGCCACAGTTCCTCCATTGCTTGGACAGGCTTGAAGTTTAGTTGGGCAATCTTTGCAGCTCGTTCCCAGGTGTACAGGAGGGAGAAGGAAGAGATTCCCGCTGTCTAAAAGCCTTGTAGTTCACCCACAAAATATTCAAGAGGTAAAGAGAAACATGTAGAGGCAAAGCAAACATATCGCTGGGAAGAGAAATGCTTGCTATATATTCCGCGTGATGGGATTCTGTCAGAACGGGTCACATTTTCGATTAGATGGGAAGACCTGAAGTGATAGAGTAAGATTAGAGCCAGAAGTATCACATTGGGCACTTTATTTTAAGATTTTGGAGTCTGTGTGTTTCATTTAAATGGTTCCCCTGAAAAAGCTTTGCAATATTATCAAAGGTGGTTTGATAAATTTTGCACAGGTTTCAATCAGGTCCACATTTAAAGAGTGACCACGAAAGCCAGTCGTAGTTACATTAACACGCAATGAAGTTACTGTGAAAATCCCATGGTTACCACACTCCAGCGCCTGTTCGGGTACACAGAGGGAGAATTCAGAATGTCCAAATTGCCTAACAGCATGTCTTTCGGGACATGTGGAAGGAAACCGGAGCACCCGGAGAAAACCACGCAGACACGGGGAGAACGTGCAAACTCCGCACAAACAGTGATCCAAGCCGGGAATCGTACCTGGGACCCTGAAGCTGTGAAGCAAAAGTGCTGCCCACTGTGCTACCGTGCTGCCCAAATATAACTAGAAGAGAATGGTTTTGATCCATCGACCGTGGACAGCACGGTAGCACAGTGGTTAGCACAGTTGCTTCACAGCTCCAGGGTCCCAGGTTCAATTCCCGGCTGGGTCACTGTCTGTGCGGAGTCTGCACGTTCTCCCCGTGTCTGCGTGGGTTTCCTCCAGGTGCTCTGGTTTCCTCCAAAAGTCCGAAGATGTGCAGGGTAGGTAGATTGGCCATGCTAAATTACCCTTAGTATCCAAAAAGGTTAGGTGGGGTTACTGGGTTATGGGGATAGGGTGGAGGTGTGGCTTAGGTAGGGTGCTCTTTCCAAGGGCCGGTGCAGACTCGATGGACCGAATGGCCTTCTTGTGCATTGTAATTTCTATGATTCTATGGCCTCTGGGTTGTGGGCTCACTCTTCTATTAGCAGTAGCAAAGGGAAGAGAGAACCTGTATTTATATCGCACCTTCCATATCCTCCAGGATGTTCCAAGGTTCTTCACAGCCAATGAATTCTATTTGAACTGCAGCAGCCACTGCATGAACACAAACTCCATGGACACAGAGGTAAATTTTCAGGTCAAGCCCGTCGCAGGAATCGTGGGTGGGACGGACAATTTGACGGACCATTTAAAGGTCCACTGACCATGGGGAGGAATTTCTGGTGTCGGGACAGGCGCAGCCAGTAAATCCCGGCAAGTAGATTGATTGACCAATCAATCTGCTTGGGTGTCATTGGTTAAGAAGTGAATGTTGATCAGAACAGCTACTAATTCTTTTTCACTGGAGTGTCAGACTGGAATATGGGTCAAGATTCTGGAGTGGGGTTTGAATGCATAACCTTCGGACTCGGAGGCACGAGAGCTGACCTCACTGAGTCAAGGTGTACACCTATCCAACTTTGACTGGTTTGGATCTAGAATATGGCTTTTCTAGTCGTGGGTAGACAAGAAGGGAATATACATAACAGTCGAGGAACTGTGATATTTGTCAATTTTCTCTCCCTAACCCACCATTACCCTCCCCCATTGCCATTTTGATTTCTTCCCAGTTAACTTCGCATTCTATCTGCCGTTATTCAATCTTCTGTATTTGCTTCCTTCCCCAAACTCTCCCTGCTTCTGAAGAAGTCTGATTCAACTTGAAATGTAATTCTGTTTCTCTCTCCATAGATGCTGCCGGGCCTGCTGGGGTTCTGTTTTTACCCGCCTTCTTTTTGGCCTCCTTGCTTCTACTCCCCTGCCTTCGTTTTGCAGGCAAATGGATCCCTTTGCGGGGCTGTAGTTGAAGCTCCATCCCCCGAACCGTTGGGTGTTCCCCCTTAGTTCAATTTTACCCTTTCTTCATGTCCACTACATTCAACTTTCACCCCTTGGTCAATGCTGTTCACTTTCTTTCTGGCCTTTTTGACATTTCCACCTGAGCCACTGTTCTCCCTGGGCTCCCCAATCTGAATTCTCGTCCCTCCAACTGCTCATCTTTTTTGGTACAACTCTCTGGCCCAAGTGACCTCACCATGACCTAGGACAACTGCCTTTTTTTTAAATCATAGAATTTACAGTGCAGAAGGAGGCCATTCGGCCCATCGAGTCTGCACCGGCTCTTGGAAAGAGCACCCGACCCAAGTTCAATACCTCCACCCTATCCCCATTACCCAGTAACCCACCCAACACCAAGGTCAATTTTGGACACTAAGGGCAATTTATCATGGCCAATCCACCTAACCTGCACATCTTTGGACTGTGGGAGGAAACCGGAGCACCCGGAGGAAACCCACGCACACACGGGGAGGACGTGGGTTTCCTCCGGGTGCTCCGGTTTCCTCCCACAGTCCAAAGATGTGCGGGTTAGGTGGATTGGCCATGCTAAATTGCCCGTAGTGTCCTAATAAAAGTAAGGTTAAGGGGGGTTGTTGGGTTACGGGTTATAGGGTGGATACGTGGGTTTGAGTAGGGTGATCATGGCTCGGCACAACATCGAGGGCCGAAGGGCCTGTTCTGTGCTGTACTGTTCTATGTTCTATGATGTGCAGACTCCGCAGACAGGATCCAAGCCGGAATCGAACCTGAGACCCTGGAGCTGCGAAGCAATTGTGCTATCCACAATGCTACCTTTTCACCACTTTGCAAAGATCCCTCTCAGTATAGGCCGATTCTGGCTCTCTTGTACATGATGTACACAACTTTCAGTCTTCTTTATGCGGAGTTCCTATTTTGGGTTACACGAGGATTTCAAATTCCTGGGTGTATCTTGCCGGCCCCTTTTCAGTTTATGTTGAGGTTCGCCATACTGTAGATCAGGGGTGGGCAAACTACGGCCCGCAGGCCGCATGCGGCCTGCCAAAGGTATTTCTGCGGCCCACCAAGTCATTAAAAAAAAATTTTTTTTAATTTTTTTTTTAAATAAATTTTTTTTTTATGGTTAATTGGGGGGGGGGGGGGCTGTTGGGTTACTTACTGGTATAGGGTGGATACGTTGACTTGAGTAGGGTGATCATTGCTCGGCACAACGTCGAGGGGCCGAAGGGCCTGTTCTGTGCTGTACTGTTCTATGTTCTATATGAGGCGCCCAGAATCATAACCGGGTGAAGTAATTATTTTACTTAATATACTATGCGGCCCTTTGTGAATTGTGAATTTCTGAATGTGGCCCTTGCACGGAAAAGTTTGCCCACCCCTGCTGTAGATGGTTCTCTCATCTGAAAGACGGCGGTACCTGCAATGGTGCAGAGCTCCATCATCGCTACACCGAAGTGTCAGCCTGGATTATGTGCACAAGTCTCTGGAGGGGGACAAGTACCAACAATCTCTGCCTCAAATCCCGGGGCACTGGTGACTTCATTACTGAAGGCTCCATTAAGCCCAATTAGAGCAGCAAAACCAGTGAATAGGCCCAGTAATAACAAAAGGAATAAAACTGGAGATGTTAAGAGTCAAAACAGAGGTAAAAAAACCAACATAAGTGTACTTTACCTGAATGCTCGTAGTATTCGGAATAAAGTAAATGAGTTGGTGGCACAAATCATCGTAAATGACTATGATTTAGTGGCCATTACTGAAACATGGTTAAAGGATGGTCACGACTGGGAGTTAAATATCCGAGGGTATCAAACTATTCGGAAGGACAGAGTGGATGGTAAGGGAGGTGGTGTTGCTCTGTTATTTAAGGATGACATCCGGGCAATAGTAAGGGATGACATCGGTGCTATGGAGGATAAGGTTGAATCCATTTTGGGTGGAAATCAGGAATAGTAAGGCGAAAAAAGTCACTGATAGGAGTAGTCTATCGGCCACCAATAGTAACGATATGGTGGGGCAGGCAATAAACAAAGAAATAACTGATGCATGTAGAAATGGTACAGCAGTTATCATGGGGGATTTTAATCTACATGTCGATTGGTTTAACCAGGTCGGTCAAGGCAACCGTGAGGAGGAGTTTATAGAATGTATCCGCGATAGTTTCCTAGAACAGTATGTAATGGAACCTACGAGGGAACAAGCGGTCCTAGATCTTGTCCTGTGTAATGAGACAGGATTGATTCATGATCTCATAGTTAGGGATCCTCTCGGAAGGAGCGATCACAATATGGTGAATTTAAAATACAGATGGAGGGTGAGAAAGTAAAATCAAATACTAGTGTTTTGTGTTTAAACAAAGGAGATTACAAGGGGATGAGAGAAGAACTAGCTAAGGTAGACTGGGAGCTAAGACTTTATGGTGGAACAGTTGAGGAACAGTGGAGAACCTTCCAAGCGATTTTTCACAGTGCTCAGCAAAGGTTTATACCAACAAAAAGGAAGGACGGAAGAAAGAGGGAAAATCGACCGTGGATATCTAAGGAAATAAGGGAGAGTATCAAATTGAAGGAAAAAGCATATAAAGTGGCAAAGAGTGCTGGGAGATTAGAGGACTGGGAAATCTTTAGGGGGCAACAGAAAGCTACTAAAAAAGCTATAAAGAAGAGTAAGATAGAGTATGAGAGTAAACTTGCTCAGAATATAAAAACAGACAGTAAAAGTTTTTACAAATATATAAGACAAAAAAGAGTGGCTAAGGTAAATATTGGTCCTTTAGAGGATGAGAAGGGAGTTTTAATAATGGGAAATGAGGAAATGGCTGAGGAACTGAACAGGTTTTTTGGGTCGGTCTTCACAGTGGAAGACACAAATAACATGCCAGCGACTGATAGAATGAGGCTATGACAGGTGAGGACCTTGAGAGGATTGTTATCACTAAGGAGGGAGTGATGGGCAAGCTAATGGGGCTAAAGGTAGACAAGTCTCCTGGCCCTGATGGAATGCATCCCAGAGTGCTAAAAGAGATGGCTAGGGAAATTGCAGATGCACTAGTGATAATTTACCGAAATTCACTAGACTCTGGGGTGGTCCCGGTGGATTGGAAATTAGCAAACGTGACGCCACTGTTTAAAAAAGGAGGTAGGCAGAAAGCAGGAAATTATAGGCCAGTGAGTTAACTTCGGTAATAGGGAAGATGCTGGAATCTATCATCAAGGAAGAATTGCGAGGCATCTGGATAGAAATTGTCCCATTGGGCAGACGCAGCATGGGTTCGTTAAAGGCAGGTCATGCCTAACTAATTTAGTGGAATTTTTTGAGGACCATTACCAGTGCAGTAGATAACGGGGAGCCGATGGATGTGGTATATCTGGATTTCCAGAAAGCCTTTGACAAGGTGCCACACAAAAGGTTGCTGCATAAGATAAAGATGCATGGCATTAAGGGTAAAGTAGTAGCATGGATAGAGGATTGGTTAATTAATAGAAAGCAAAGAGTTGGGATAATGGGTGTTTCTCTGGTTGGCAATCAGTAGCTAGTGGTGTCCCTCAGGGATCCGTGTTGGGCCCACAATTGTTCACAATTTACATTGATGATTTGGAGTTGGGGACCAAGGCAATGTGTCCAAGTTTGCAGATGACACTAAGATGAGTGGTAAAGCGAAAAGTGCAGAGGATACGGAAGTCTGCAGAGGGATTTGGATAGGTTAAGTGAATGGGCTCGGGTCTGGCAGATGGAATACAATGTTGACAAATGTGAGGTTATCCATTTTGGTAGGAATAACAGCAAACGGATTATTATTTAAACGATAAAATATTAAAGCATGCCGCTGTTCAGAGAGACTTGGGTGTGCTAGTGCATGAGTCACAGAAGGTTGGTTTACAAGTGCAACAGGTGATTAAGAAGGCAAATGGATTTTGTCCTTCATTGCTAGAGGGATGGAGTTTAAGACTAGGGAGGTTATGTTGCAATTGTATAAGGTGTTAGTGCGGCCACACCTGGAGTATTGTGTTCAGTTTTGGTCTCCTTACTTGAGAAAGGACGTACTGGCACTGGAGGGTGTGCAGAGGAGATTCACTAGGTTAATCCCAGAGCTGAAGGGGTTGGATTATGAGGAGAGGTTGAGTAGACTGGGACTGTACTCGTTGGAATTTAGAAGGATGAGGGGGGATCTTATAGAAACATTTAAAATTATGAAGGGAATAGATAGGATAGATGCGGGCAGGTTGTTTCCACTGGCGGGTGACAGCAGAACTAGGGGCATAGCCTCAAATAAGGGGAAGTAGATTTAGGACTGAGTTTAGGAGGAACTTCTTCACCCAAAGGGTTGTGAATCTATGGAATTCCTTGCCCAGTGAAGCAGTTGAGGCTCCTTCATTACATGTTTTTAAGGTAAAGATAGATAGATTTTTGAAGAATAAAGGGATTAAGGGTTATGGTGTTCGGGCCGGAAAGTGGAGCTGAGTCCACAAAAGATCAGCCATGATCTAATTGAATGGCGGAGCAGGCTCGAGGGGCCAGATGGCCTACTCCTGCTCCTAGTTCTTATGTTCTTATGTTCTTATGTTCTTTCTTCACGTAAAAAAATCAAACATTTTCTCTCACAAGCCAATTGAGATAACAACTGATTTACGGCAGCATGTGATGGCCACTCTTCAAAATCCTTTCGATGTATATATATGTATAATGTGGTTAAATGTTGGTCCAATATAAACGCTTATCATTTTGTTAGTTCCACACTACTTATTGTAAAATAATTATCTATTCCATTTGTTTGCTGTCAGTTCAGCTGCCTTATAAATAACGATCAACTGTTGCTCTCAACAACTCAAAAGAGCTATAAATGGCATCTCCGCTTTGACCAACGAAAGTGATGGCAATAGAAAATAATGACATCAAATCTACAACACAGAAATAGGATCAAGTGGTCCATGTTGCTGGGTATACTCCACACAAGATTCCTTCTGCTCTAATAGCCTCTCGTATCCTGCCCTCCATTGAATCCCTGCAGTGCAGATGGAGGACATTTGGCCCATCCAGTCTGCACCAATCCTCCGAAAGAGCACCCGACCTAGGCCCTCTCCCCGATCCTATCTCCATAACTCCATCTAACCTGCAAATCTTTGGACTGTGGGAGAAAACCGGAGCATGTGGAGAAAGTGCAAACTCAACACAGTCACCCAAGGTTGGAATTGAAATTGTTCCAGCAACATGTATATGGACAAAGTCAGAGATGCAAGATGATACTTTGATTGTGAGTCTTTGCAGATGATTAAGTCTTTACAGGTCCAGACGGAGCAACTGGAGAGAGGGATAATGAAATGAAAAGAAAATTGCTTATTGTCACAAGTAGGCTTCAAATGAAGTTACTGTGCAAAGCCCCTAGTCGCCACACTCCAGCACCTGTTCGGGGAGGTTGGTGCAGGAATTGAACCGTGCTGCTGGCCTGCCTTGTTCTGCTTTCAAAGCTAGCGATTTAGCTCTGTGCTAAACCAGCCCCTATTGAACCCGGGTCCTTAGCGCTGTGGGGCTAAAGATTTAACCACTGTACCACCGTGCCATCCTTGTATCCTCTCTATCCCCTCCTTCCTCTTGGTGCATTAAGCCTCATCTTAAATGCACTTCACGCTATTAGCATCAGCCACTTGAAGTGGCAGCAAGGTGCACATTCTCACCACTCTCTGGTGAAAGAAATACATCCTTCAATGTTTTTGACTAACTTATATTAATGTTATGCCATGAAAGCCAGTCGTAGTTAAACTATTTATAGCAGTCTGGAAGTGGAAAGGGAGACTGCAATGCAATCCATAAAGATAGGCTTGAGTATTGCTTAAAAACAGATACATCAAAGCTTTCTGTCTTGCACTCATCAACACACTTAGCAAGAATACCAAATGTAAGGAAACAACAATGGGGTGAATTCTCCTCCTGCGGGATTCTCTGTTCTGCCAGCAGTGCACTCCTACCCGTGGGTTTCCAGGTGGCATGCGGTGGCCACAATGGCGGAGTGGCCAGAGGCGGGAAAGGAGAATCCCGCTGCCGGGAACGGCGCACCGCCAAAGAACAAGCGGCCGGGGAAGCAGAGAATTCACCCCAATGTACACTTCATAAGCAGATTGGTTGCCAAGTGGACTCTGATTAGTAGAGGCATTGCCATGAAGAATACACCAGTTAACCAAGGATCAAGGTTCACAACAGACAAGGTACTGACTGTACCCAACCGGCCCGTGTTTATAAAACTCAAACGCTGCGTCCAACATTAGATGTGATTCTACAATTGGACAACATTTGCTAAACAATCCTCAATGTGCTGAAAATTACACTGCAACCAATTTAAAATCAGCAATCGGGCATGCAGTGTAGCCCACTTACACATACTGGATGCTCCATACATTAATACACAGAGCCCCTGTTCTTTGCAGTCAGAAAGAATATGTATACACATTGCGCCTGTTTCAACTGAACAAAATAGGTGACATTCCTTCTCTGGTTCATTTCCCAGGACAATGCCTTGACCAATCAGAGTTAACTTCCCTGGTTTGTATTTAAATAAAGTTTGGCGGTTAACTGTCAGTCATCAGTTAACTGGTGCATTCTCCATCGTAATGCCTCTACCAATCTGAGTCCACTTGCCAACTAATCAGCACTCTCTTCTCATGAAGTATAAATTGTTGTGGCCTTTTTACATTTGTTATTATTCTGAAAATCAGGATAAAAGTTTCGATGGGTCCAATTCACCCGAAAAATGACTACACGTTGTTTTGGGCGAGAGGTGCTTGGCTATCGAGATCGCTATTTACCCACACTCAGTACAAAGAATGAGCTTACATGTGAAACATGCCACACACGAGTCCCCTGCCATCTTATTCGCCCGACTCGCGCCTCAGCTGCACGTAGCTATCAAGGAGGCGATTGAAATGCACCCTCAGCATTCACTCTCAGTCAAACCAGGAGGATGGCAGCTCCAGGGAATCCTGCCACCAGCCAAGAGCTGTAATTGGTCAATCCTTGATTTAGAAGGAAATGCCATCATTGATTTACATCAACCAACTGAGAAGCTACGACAAAATGAAATCTGCAAGCTACCGAGGAATGAAAGAAACTAGAAAAGGAAGGAGACTGGGCAGCTAGTTCGTGGCCAGAACTCACCCAGGAATGGGGTTAATGCCAAAGATGATCAGTATATATTGAGGCAGAAATAATCAGTGCTGGTAATCTTCAACATAGACTCTGGCTGTGAAATCACTTTGTGCATAAAATTGATAATTAATCTCATAATGTGCACTCTATTAAATAGGTTAATTTTTACCATTAAAATAATAGACAAGGGAATTTTGCACAAGCTGGTTAAGCTAACCTCCAGAGAGCACGATTTCAAAGCAATTGGAATCAGGGGAGAAATGTTTCAAGGTAGGTCAGGTAGAAAGATAACAGCAGCCGAGAAAACAGCACCAACACCAATCGGGGTGGCACCGTGGCTAGCACTGCTGCCTCACAGTGCCAGGGACCTGGGTTCAATACCAACTTTGTCTGTGTGGAGTCTGCACCTTCTGCCCGTGTCTGTGTGGGTTTCCTCCGGGTGCTCCAGTTTCCTCCCACAGTCCAAAGATTTGCGGGTTATGGAGATTGGCCATGATAAATTGCCCCTTAGTGTACAGGGATGTGCAGGATAAGTGGGGTAAGTGGGTTGCAGGGAGAGGGCAGGAGTCTGCTTAGGGTGCTCTTTCAGAGGGTCAGTGCAGACTCAATGGGTCGAATAGCCTCCTTAGAATATAGAACATAGAACATACAGTGCAGAAGGGGGCCATTCGGCCTATCGAGTCTGCACCGACCCACTTAAGCCCTCACTTCCACCCTATCCCCGTAACCCAATAACCTCTCCTGACCTTTTTAGACACTAGAGGTAATTTGGCATGGCCAATCCACCTAACCTGCACATCTTTGGACTGTGGGAAGAAACCTGACCACCCGGAGGAAACCCACACAGACAGGGAATCGAACTTAGGACCCTGGCGCTGTGAAGCCACAGTGCTATCAACTTATGCTACCGTGCTGCCCATGTAGGCCTTCTGCACTGTAGGGATTCTATGATTCTATGAACACCTATCAACGACTGTCTGGTGACCTATCACATTACTGATGTGTGAGAAAAGAATACAATAAATAGGATGAATAGGCCATTCGCCCCCTTGAACCTGCTCCACCATTCATTAAAATCATGGATGATCCAAGTGTGGCCTCACCTCCACTTTCCTTTCTGTCCCCAACCCCTAAATCCCCCCGAACACCCATCCACCCACCCCTCACAACTCCACCACACCACTACCAATAACTCCTGACTCCCATCCCTACAGTGCAGAAGGAGGTCACTCGGCCCATCGAATCCACACTGACACGCCGAAAGAGCACCCTACCTAGGCCCACCCACCAGTCGATCCCTGCAACCCCACCTAACCTTTTGGACACTAGGGGGCAATCTATCATGGCCATTCCACCTAGCCTGCACAGCTTTGGACTGTGGCAGGAAAGCGGAGCGCGCGGAGGAAATCCATGCAGTCACGGGGAGAAAGTGCAAACTCTACACAGACAGCCACCGGAGGTCGGAATTGAACCCATGTGCCTGGCGCTGTGAGACAGCAGTGCTAACCACTGTGCCACCATGCCGTCTCTTGTACAACAAAATTCAGTCTAACTCAACCTTGAATATATTCAATGTCGCAGCCACCACTGCTCCCTAGTGAAGAGAATCCCACAGACAAACAACCGAGAACAGGAATTTCTCCTCATTCCTGTCTTAAGTAGGAGACCCTTATTTTGAACTAGGGCCTCCTAGTTCTATATTCCACATTCTCTGAGAATCCACCCTGTCAGGGTTCCTGCACAATCTCAAAGGTTTTCCAGTTGCGGTGTACAAATTGACAGCCATGCCTCCTGCAATGCAACTTCGAAATACCTGATTGGTTGTTATGAACTTTGGGCTTTCCTTAATTTGTGAAAGACGCTGCCAAAATTCGCGTCTTTATATCTGTCAGTTGACCAATGACGACAGAGCAAGGGAACAATTCCCACCAATGGTAGAGGCAGACATAGTGACGCCACTGACCCCAAGGCCCACGCAAGCCTTAAACGAAGGATCAGAACCAAAAGGCAGGCAATACTCAGATTCACTCACAGCGTCACTTTCCATACCAGACACGAACATGAGCTTCGCTCGATTGAGTTACTCCTGGCACTAATGCACCTTGTTACCTGGGTGACAGTTCTTCATTCAAACCTTTGCCTCCCCAGAGGGGTATTTTACTCTTTACTAAACAACACCTGGTTGTTGTGCACCTTTAGACCTGAGGGGTATCAGCATATTATCAAACATAAACAGCTAGGACAATATAAGGGATATATATGCAGCTTCCAAATCTGCAGAGGAAGTCCTGTGCTTTGCTGACTCGTCCACATTCATCAGCTATGGTCAAACAACTGGAAGTAACGTCTGTAAAATTGGGCACCATGCCAGGGGTGCCATTCCTAGCCCATACCCACTCGACCCAAGCCCACTGCAACTTTTTAATTAGAGAAGGGAGACATCAGGAGGCCCACTCACCCTTGTGGCCAATTCGCGGTCACATAAGCTTCCACCATCACTGTGATTTTACCCACGGCAGGGTGAGCAGATGCCAACTGTCCAGCCCGCCACATTTCATTGGGCAGGCTGAAGACTGGGTAAGGGGGGGGGGGGGGGGGGGGGGGGGTGCCACCTTTTCATGACTCCTGTGCCCAGACCTCTCAAGGTATTCCTCCCCCCCCCCCCCCCCCCCGCCACAACTTGCTTTTCCGTTCCTCTGCCCACCCTACCCACCCAGGCACCCCATCTTCTTCGCCAAACCCACCCCCCCTCAACTTCCTGGATTGTTTCAGAAATGATCCTCCACTTAACACTTAACAATAACAGCTTAGGACCCATCTGTTCTAACTTCTACCTCTTCTTAATATAAAAAGATAGAGACAAGGCATGTTACATGGACACTGTATAATAACATTTACATTGATGTGAATTATCAGTGAGTTTCTACCATCTTGATAAAATAAAATTCAGATCGATTTACTATTAAGATCGCAGACCAGACTCCAACAGTGGCTGGAAATCCCAATATTTTATTTTAATTTTGGGAAGCAAGGATACCTCCTTCCAGAAGGGATTTCACGCAAAAGAGGGAAATGTGGCTGGATTCTCTGTTCCTGAGACTGCGTTGACACTGGGGCAGGATTTTTACATCAGCAAAACTGGCGCCATACCTGGACTGATTCAGCGACCGTTGAGAGACTAGCACCGGTGCCACGTGGAACACAATCGATTCCAATGGAAAATGGTGTCGGATTCGCCAGGTCTGCGATTGACACTCGGGAGGCTGACGAGCTATAGCGGATATACATATTACAATCCCAAGTAATCATAGATTTCATAGATTTTACAGTGCAGAAGGAGGCCATTCGGCCCATCGAGTTTGCACCGGCTCCTGGAAAGAGCACCCTACCCAAGGTTAACACCTCCACCCGATCCCCATAACCCAGTAACCCCACCCAACACTAAGGGCAATTTTGGACACTAAGGGCAATTTATCAAGTCCAATCCACCTAACATGCACATCGTTGGACTGTGGGAGGAAACCGGAGCACCCGGAGGAAACCCACGCACACACGGGGAGGATGTGCAGACTCCGCATAGACAGTGACCCAAGCCGGAATCGAATCTGGGACCCTGGAGCTGTGAAGCGATTGTGCTATCCACAATGCTACCATGCTGCCCCAAAGTGTGTAATACATTACACACACTCATCCCAGCCAACAAGATGGCACAGGTTGTGCTGGAGTGTGTCCATCCCGCTGATGGGTCGGCTGGGGCCAGAGGGGCGGCCTAGGGTACACCCAAAAGACCTGTGGCCCTAAGTGCACAGTGGTGAGCAGTCAGCGGTGTGTACAACTGCATGGCTGCCTTTCCGGCTGCGGCAATGTGCCTGCCCACTCTGACCCCACAGCCCACCTCCTGGCCACCCCCATTACACACCCCCCCCCCGGACCTGGCAGAAGGCTCCCCCGGCCAGCACCACAACGGTCAGCACACTATAGCGATGTTAAACACTTTCCGTACCCCCTCTCTCTCCCTCAGCAGCCATGGTGCCTGTGTCACGCTTTTTAAAAGCACAAGTGAGCCTAGCCTTCGGGAATTCGCTCCAGTGCAGGTGGAGAATCACAGAGGCCGCGGAGAATACCGGGTCAGGTCCGCTAATGATATGCCAACAGCATTTGCTGTGCGTACGTTCTGGAATACATTGACGCCACCGGAGAATTGCAATTTGGTGTGAATTTGGAGGTTTTGGATTCGGAACCGATTCTTCGCCCAATCACGTTTCCCGATTCCGTCGTCAGCCAACGGAGAATCCCGCCCATGATATTTTAAAACAAACTTTATTACTGACATGATATTAAAATATCTTTAACATAACACTTACAATTACCCTCAA
This sequence comes from Scyliorhinus canicula, assembly GCF_902713615.1. Classification (NCBI taxonomy): domain Eukaryota; kingdom Metazoa; phylum Chordata; class Chondrichthyes; order Carcharhiniformes; family Scyliorhinidae; genus Scyliorhinus; species Scyliorhinus canicula. The sequence goes on along the minus strand of NC_052157.1, from coordinate 101,955,066 downwards.
ACAATGCTACTTAATAGAGTGAACACAATGGGCGCGATTCTCCGCTGCCCACGACGGGTCGGAGAATAGCGGGAGGGCCTTCCGCTATTCTCCCCCCCCCCCCCCCCCCACGGCCGCCCCACGACACGAATCGCTGCTCGCCGTTTTTTACGGCGAACAGCGATTCTCCCCAGGCTGATGGGCCGAGTTCCCAGGCCTTTACGGCCGTTTTCACGAACGCGATCACACCTGCTCTCACCGTTCGTGAAAACGGCCGCAAAGTGCCGTCGCGGACAACCATGGCACCGATTGGCACGGCCGCACCACGGTCGTGCCAAGGATGGCATGGACCTGCGATCGGTGGGCACCGATCGCGGGCAGCGGGTCCGCTACCCACGCACTATTTGTTCTTCCGCCGCCCCGCAGGGCAGTTGAGGGGCATGATGGCCCGCGCATGCGCGGGTTTCACGCGTCTGCGTGATGACGTCATCCGCGCATGCGCGGGTTGGAGCCGTCAAAACCGCGCATGCGCGGCTGACGTCATCGTGCGCGTCAGCCGGCGTGACGCTTGGCGCGCGGACGTAGCGACGGTCGCTAAGCCCGCGATGCCGTGCTTCACGGGGCCCCGCTGCTAGCCCCCGCCCGGAGGGAGAATCACGGCCAGTTTCACGGCAGCCTTTACGACTCGCCGCATTTGCGGAGAATCGCACCCAATACCCCTATATTTATTACCACCTAAACAACAAGACAAAAAAAAATCTGTTCTCAATCCACTATTAAATACCACTGACACTCAGGAATACTTGCTTTACAGAGATGTGCTTTGAGAAAGAGAGATATCTCAACACAGCTTTAAAGAAAAGATCTGACTCCTGTCAGACCCATGCAGGAACTCTGACTGTATTTCTACAGAAAATGTTTCAGGTGATTTGTTCACCTTTCCACCAACACTGCTCTTCTGTCTGCAGACATATATTTTAACTGAATTGCAGAGAGAAAACTGCTTGACTTATTTTCACAGCTCCAGCTGGAACTCCACTGGCCTGCTTTCTGCAAAATGTCTGATGCCATAGCTCCACCCGGTAACAACCTCATCTCACCAAACTGAAATCTAATTAACGCCACAGGGAATCCCCTTAGTCAAAACAACATTGCATTAACCCAAGCTTTTTACAGTGGTTTAATTGAATGCCTGGCTCCTAAAAGCTTTGTTGTCTTAATCAAAGTACGATTTATTTGAAAATATGACTACAGCAGTCAAACACACAGAAACCCAGGCTTTTAACCCTTACTGCACTGAATACCTATAATACAGTGGGCTTGATTCTCCCAAAATGGGGCTGTGTCCCCACTCCGGTGTACACACTCTGGTGTTTCACTCCGAAGATTGCAGAAGAATGTTTGAGACGATTCAACGCCCTGCAGGGGGCTAGCAGGGACAAAGGGTGATTTACGCAGCTTTGGCTGTAGATACAGGCCCCCACACTTCCGGTTTCGAGTCCATGCATGCGCACGCGGCGGAGAAAACGGCGATTCTCAGGTCCTGGACAATCGCCGCACCGGCAACGGGCCCAATTTCAGCGCAAAAGTTGATTCTCGCGGTGCTGCGGAGAATCCAGCCCAATATATCACAAATGCCTTCATTCGTCACATGACATGGACCTCATTTGTGCCCCGTAGGGAAACTACATATTAATGGGTGGCTATGATTACTATTTGGTAAGATTAAGGAATCAATATCATAGAATTAACCATAGAATTTACAGTGCAGAAGGAGGCCATTCGGCCCATCGAGTCTGCACCGGCTCTTGGAAAGAGCACCCTACCCAAGGTTAACACCTCCACCCTATCCCCATAACCCAGTACCCCCACCCAACACCAAGGGCAATTTTGGACACTAAGGGCAATTTATCATGGCCAATCCACCTAACCTGCACATCTTTGGACTATGGGAGGAAACCGGAGCACCCGGAGGAAACCCACGCACACACGGGGAGGATGTGCAGACTCCGCACAGACAGTGACCCAAGCCGGAATCGAACCTGGGACCCTGGAGCTGTGAAGCGATTGTGCTATCCACAATGCTACCATGCTGCCCCCATTGAAACCATGCCTTGTGGAAAATGATATTGACAACTTCCAAAGTCCTTGAACTGTATTATGTAGCAAACATTGGGGTTGATTGTCAGGTTGAGTTGGTGTTAATGGTGGGCCATGGGGGAAGTGTTGTGGGATACAGCAAGAGGCAGTCAGCAAGGATGCACTGTAATAACTCACCAAAGCAGCAGCAGCACCTCTCAAAGCCAGGACCTCCACCAAGTGGGACATGAATAGCAAGGTGCATGGAGCCACCACCACCTGCAAGTCACTCACCATTCTGACTTGGACATATATTGCTGTTCCTTCATTGCTGCCAGATCAAAATTTTGGAACTTTAAAAAAATTATTAATTCATGGCATCGCTGGCTGGGCCAGCATTTATTGTCCACCCTTAATTGCCTGTGAACTGAGTGGTTTGCTGGACCATTTCAGAGGACATTGAAGCGCCAAACACATAGCTGTGGACCTGGAACAACATGTAGGCCAGACCAGGTAAGGACGGCAGATTTCCAGATGGGTTTTGTGATCATCATTAGATTTCTAATTCCAGATTTTAGTGGAATTCAAATTTCAGCATCTGCCATGGTGGGATTGGAACTGGAGTCCCCAGAGACCTCCGGATTACTAGTCCAGTGACAGCAGCGTGGGAGTACCTTCAATACAAGGGGTGTCAAATGTGCACTGCATCATAATATTTACATTTATGCGTGACTCCAGCAGTTGAGGAAGGCAACTCACTACCATCTTCTCAACAGCAACCGGGGATGTGCAATAAATGCCAACCTTGTGAGCAATGCCCATCCCAGGGTTGATTTTAAACTGAATTTAAATCCTTTTCCCTCACCTGATGAAGGAGCTACACTCCAAAAGCTAGTGATTCCAAATAAACCAGTCGGACTTTAACCTGGTGTTGTAAAACTCCTTACTGTGCCCACCCCAGTCCAATGCCAGCATCGCCACATCATTTAAATTCTTTGACATGACAGGATTTGAGTTCAGGTTTTCTCCATTATTAGTTCAGGCCTTTGGGTGATTAGACCGGTACAGTACTGTCCGCCTACAGATCACACCCAGCAGACAGAAAGGAGTGGAAATGGTCAAGCACAAATGTGATGGCATAGGTATGCCTTCTGCTGGCTGCAAAGGGACCAATGTGAGATGGGTTTAGACAGTCATGTTCCTTTTGGGCAAGGTCACATAGTGAAAACAAACAGGAGCTTGGTACAAAACTGGCATTTTCACACAGAGAGCAGATGCGTAAACTCACACAGAGGTGCAAAAAGGTGCACTCTTTCGAAACTGGGATAACACATGTTTTGTGTTGAGTTCTGCTTGATAGAGGTCCCTGGAAATCCCATCATCAGTACCAGAATAAAGTAAAGTAATTAGACCAAACTCCCGCTCGCTTTGATTAACACAGAAATCCACCAAAACATTTGGAGAACAATTCAGTCACAGATTGAAATACAATATTAAGGAACCTTCCTTGTGCTCTTGTCTTGTCTCGCTCCACGGGCTAAATGGCCAACTTCTGCTCCTATTTTGTATACATATTTATCCTGTCCTTTATTGATGCTCAAGTGATTTCTTATTTAAGAGATATTTGCTTTTGAGTGTGTTTCTCTCTAAAGGCCTTCCCCCCTTCTATTTACATGCCTGTCTTGTCTCCAACATTGATTTTAATTAACAATACTCCAATGCTCAACAATCTCGGTCATCCCTTATCCACAGCCAGATGTTACCAGTCTTTACCGACAGTCAATAACTTTTTCACATTCGTATTTCTTTTTGTTATTTAAATGCAATAGTTATTTTTGCTACAAAACATCCCATCCAAATTATACAGAATATATTTCCTCACACCTCTTCCTTTCCTGATTTTCAAAGAGATCGTAATCCTCGCCTACAAGCTCACTTGAAAATATGTTCGATACAGCAATGCAAAAATATTCTCCAGTGACAGGTTGTGGTCAGTAGGTTACCTCGATTGCCAGTGAATGAAATATGTCTGGCTGCAGCCTCGATGTGTGTTCCCGGGGTGAATCTACAACGGGATGGTACCAAAAATACTGTGGATGCTGGAAATCTGAAATAAAAACACAGAACGGGCTGGTAAACACTCAGCTGGATAAACATTGTGAAACACTAACCTTGACTTCCATCCAGACATGCCTGACCTGCCGAGTGTTTCCAGCATTTGCTGTTTTAATTCCAGTACGAATTTGTTGAGCTGCATCAGCCCCATACCATACCACAAGGAAGAAGCAATGCTGTGCAAATTCGGATTTTTATGTTAATAATAATAATAATAATAATAATAATAATAATAATAATCTTTATTAGAGTCACAAGTAGGCTGACATTAACACTGCAATGTAGTTACTGCGAAAATCCCCTCGCCGCCACATTCCTCGCTTGTTCGTGTACACGGAAGGAGAATTCAGAATGTCCAACTCACCTAACAAGCATGTATATCGGGACTTGTGGGAGGAAACCGGAGCACCCGGAGGAAACCCACGCAGACACGGGGAGATCGTGCTCCGCACAGTGGCCTAAACCAGGAATCGAATTCTGGTCCCTGGGGCTGTGAAGCAACAGTGCTAACCACTGTGCTACCGTGCCACACTTAATCAATTAATAATTCATTAATTATTAATTTCATATATTTTTGCCAATAGGACAGCACAAAGTCGCAGTGGTTCGCACTGCCACCTCACGGCGCCGAGGACCCAGGTTCAATCACAGCCCTGGGTCGTGTGGAGTTTGCACATTCTCCACGTGTCTATGTGGGTCTCACCCCTACAACCCAAATACGCTAAATTGCCCTTTAATTGGAAAAAAAAATGTCATTTAGAAAGTATATACTTTTCTCGTTACAGAAAATCATACGGTCTGATCGCCAGAGGCTGAGAACCAGAGGCCATTGCCCTACAATGGAAATATGCAATAGTGGGCAGGGCCGCGATTCTCCGACCGGGTTTGCCCGGCATCGCTGCCAGCATGAAGGGAGAATTTGGCACTCAGTCAAAACTCCCATTCACCGCCGGCATGAACAGACAATCCCACCCCAGTTCTTTGGCTGTATTTGTATATTTCCAGTCATTCACAGGGTGTGGGCGTCGTGATTGTCCATCACAAATTGCCCTCCAATTCTGTGGGTCTGGAGTTACACGTAGGCCAGACCGGGTGAGCAGATTTCCTTCCCTAAAGGATTTCAGCCAACCAGGTGGTTTTTATGACACGATCATTCAACTGTTAATTCCAGATCTCTGTTATTACAGGCACAGTAATGACCCTGATTGCTGTTTATTACAGACACAGTAATGCTCCTGATTTCTGTTTATTACAGATGCAGTAATGACCCTGATTGCTGTTTATTACAGGCACAGTAATGCCCCTGACTCTTGTTTATTACAGACACAGTAATGCTCCTGATTCTTGTTTATTACAGACACAGTAATGCCCCTGATTTCTGTTTATTACAGACACAGTAATGCCTCTGATTTCTGTTTATTACAGATGCAGTAATGACCCTGATTTCTGTTTATTACAGGCACAGTAATGCTCCTGATTTCTGTTTATTACAGATGCAGTAATGACCCTGATTGCTGTTTATTACAGGCACAGTAATGCCCCTGACTCTTGTTTATTACAGACACAGTAATGCTCCTGATTCTTGTTTATTACAGACACAGTAATGCCCCTGATTTCTGTTTATTACAGATGCAGTAATGCCCCTGAATTCTGTTTATTACAGACACAGTAATGCCCCTGAATTCTGTTTATTACAGACACAGTAATGCCCCTGAATTCTGTTTATTACAGACACAGTAATGCCTCTGATTTCTGTTTATTACAGACACAGTAATGTCCCTGATTTCTGTTTATTACAGGCGCAGTAATGCCCCTGATTTCTGTTTATTTCAGACACAGTAATTACCCTGATTTCTGTTTATTACAGACACAGTAATGCCCCTGATTTCTGTTTATTTCAGACACAGTAATTACCCTGATTTCTGTTTATTACAGGCACAGTAATGCCGCTGATTTCTGTTTATTACAGACACAGTAATGCCCTTGATTTCTGTTTATTAGACACAGTAATGCCACTGATTTCTGTTTATTACAGACACAGTAATGCCACTGATTTCTGTTTATTTAGGCACAGTAATGTCCCTGATTTCTGTTTATTACAGGCACAGAAATGCCCCTGATTTCTGTTTATTACAGACACAGTAATGCCCCTGATTTCTGTTTATTACAGACACAGTAATGCCCCTGATTTCTGTTTATTACCGACACAGTAATGCCGCTGATTTCTGTTTATTTAGGCACAGTAATGTCCCTGATTTCTGTTTATTACAGACACAGTAATGCCCCTGATTTCTGTTTATTACAGACACAGTAATGCCCCTGATTTCTGTTTATTACCGACACAGTAATGCCGCTGATTTCTGTTTATTTAGGCACAGTAATGTCCCTGATTTCTGTTTATTACAGGCACAGAAATGCCCCTGATTTCTGTTTATTACAGACACAGTAATGCCCCTGATTTCTGTTTATTACAGACACAGTAATGCCTCGATTTCTGTTTATTACAGACGCAGTAATGCCCCTGATTTCTGTTTATTACAGACACGGTAATGCCCCTGATTTCTGTTTATTACAGGCGCAGTAATGCCCCTGATTTCTGTTTATTTCAGACACAGTAATTACCCTGATTTCTGTTTATTACAGGCGCAGTAATGCCCCTGATTTCTGTTTATTACAGACACAGTAATGCCCCTGATTTCTGTTTATTACAGGCGCAGTAATGCCCCTGATTTCTGTTTATTTCAGACACAGTAATTACCCTGATTTCTGTTTATTACAGACACAGTAATGCCCCTGATTTCTGTTTATTACAGACACAGTAATGCTCCTGATTTCTGTTTATTACAGACACAGTAATGCCACTGATTTCTGTTTATTACAGACACACTAATGCCCTGATTTCTGTTTATTACCGACACAGTAATGCCGCTGATTTCTGTTTATTTAGGCACAGTAATGTCCCTGATTTCTGTTTATTACAGGCACAGTAATGCCCCTGATTTCTGTTTATTACAGACACAGTATTGCTCCTGATTTCTGTTTATTACAGATGCAGTAATGCCCCTGAATTCTGTTTATTAGTCACAGTAATGCCCCTGAATTCTGTTTATTACAGACACAGTAATGCCTCTGATTTCTGTTTATTACAGACACAGTAATGCCCCTGATTTCTGTTTATTACAGACACAGTAATGTCCCTGATTTCTGTTTATTACAGGCGCAGTAATGCCCCTGATTTCTGTTTATTTCAGACACAGTAATTACCCTGATTTCTGTTTATTACAGACACAGTAATGCCCCTGATTTCTGTTTATTACAGATGCAGTAATGCCCCTGAATTCTGTTTATTAGTCACAGTAATGCCCCTGAATTCTGTTTATTACAGACACAGTAATGCCCCTGAATTCTGTTTATTAGTCACAGTAATGCCCCTGAATTCTGTTTATTACAGACACAGTAATGCCCCTGAATTCTGTTTATTACAGACACAGTAATGCCGCTGATTGCTGTTTATTACAGACACACTAATGCCCTTGATTTCTGTTTATTACAGTCACACTAATGCCCCTGATTTCTGTTTATTACCGACACAGTAATGCCCCTGATTTCTGTTTATTTAGGCACAGTAATGTCCCTGATTTCTGTTTATTACAGGCACAGTAATGCCGCTGATTGCTGTTTATTACAGGCCCAGTAATGCCCCTGATTCTTGTTTATTACAGACACAGTAATGCTCCTGATTTCTGTTTATTACAGATGCAGTAATGCCCCTGAATTCTGTTTATTAGTCACAGTAATGCCCCTGAATTCTGTTTATTACAGACACAGTAATTACCCTGAATTCTGTTTATTACAGACACAGTAATGCCCCTGAATTCTGTTTATTACAGACACAGTAATGCCTCTGATTTCTGTTTATTACAGACACAGTAATGCCCCAGATTTCTGTTTATTACAGACACAGTAATGTCCCTGATTTCTGTTTATTACAGACGCAGTAATGCCCCTGATTGCTGTTATTACATGCGCAGTAATGCCCCTGATTTCTGTTTATTTCAGACACAGTAATTACCCTGATTTCTGTTTATTACAGACACAGTAATGCCCCTGATTTCTGTTTATTACAGACACAGTAATGCCCCTGATTTCTGTTTATTACAGGCACAGTAATGCCGCTGATTGCTGTTTATTACAGACACAGTAATGCCACTGATTTCTGTTTATTACAGACACAGTAATGCCCTTGATTTCTGTTTATTACAGACACACTAATGCCCCTGATTTCTGTTTATTACCGACACAGTAATGCCGCTGATTTCTGTTTATTTAGGCACAGTAATGTCCCTGATTTCTGTTTATTACAGGCACAGAATTGCCCCCGATTTCTGTTTATTACAGGCACAGTAATGTCCCTGATTTCTGTTTATTACAGACACAGTAATGTCCCTGATTTATGTTTATTACAGACGCAGTAATGCCCCTGATTGCTGTTATTACATGCGCAGTAATGCCCCTGATTTCTGTTTATTTCAGACACAGTAATTACCCTGATTTCTGTTTATTACAGACACAGTAATGCCGCTGATTTCTGTTTATTACAGGCACAGTAATGTCCCTGATTTCTGTTTATTACAGACACAGTAATGCCCCTGATTTCTGTTTATTACAGACACAGTAATGCCCCTGATTGATGTTTATTACAGACACAGTAATGCCCGATTGCTGTTTATTACAGACACAGTAATGCCGCTGACTTCTGTTTATTACAGACACAGTAATGCCCCTGATTGCTGTTTATTACAAACAGTAATGTCCCTGATTTCGGTTTATTACATACACAGTAATGCCCCTGATTTCTGTTTATTACAGACACAGTAATGTCCCTGATTTCTGTTTATTACAGACACAGTAATGTCCCTGATTTCTGTTTATTACAAGCACATTAATGTCCCTGATTTCTGTTTATTGCAAGCACAGTAATGTCCCTGATTTCTGTTTATTACAGACACAGTAATGTCCCTGATTTCTGTTTATTACAGACACTCTCTTGGCTCCCCTGTGTTTTGGTGCCGCGGGACAAGCTCGGTTCCTCCTACCTCTGTTTCCTGCACTCCCTGTCCCTGTCCCGGTCCCGGTCCCGGTACCGATCCCCGGCTGCTGCTGCCGCCGGAATGCCGCTGCCCTGTGCTGGGCTCCGCTCCAGGCTCCGCTCCCCCCCGGGCTCCGGGCTCCGCTCCGCGGGCTCTGCTGCACTGGGACCCACTGCCGGAGCCCGCGTCAGAGCTTCCGCCAGGTCCCAGCGCCGGGGAGGATCAGTCTTGCTCGATTTAAAGTGTCCAAACTTAGCATTTTGACATGAACCTTTCCTAGAGGATTGTTGTTTCAAAGAGGCAGGGACCACAAGTGTATTAAACCGTTATTTTATCTTAAATCGGCAGGTCATGCTTGGCTACCAACATCGAGCAGCAGAACCACAACTTGCATTCATATAGCGCCTCTATTGTAATAACGTCCCTCGCGTAATTCGCTCTGGTCTCCTGGGCACAGACTGACACGGAGCTGGAGACATGAGGGGGATATGAGGCGCTTGAAGGAAGAGAGAAGGGAAGGGAGGGGGCTTTTCACAGTAACTTCATTTGAAGCCTACTTATGACAATAAACGATTTTCATTTCAATATTGAGTTGAGGATTAGCACACAGGACAAGGTTCTGATAGAGATTTAGGGCTGGAGGAGATTGCTGAGATATGGAAGGGTGAAGCCAAGGAGGGACTGAAAGAGGAGGATCAGGATTTGAAATGGAGGCATTTACCTTTTAAACTGGGAACTGATTGAGGCCAGCCATACTCTCAGGATGAACTGAACTGAAATTTACAAGAGAGCAAAATGCGGGGGTGAAATCCCACCAGTGCAAACTGAAGGGATTGGATTTACCAATGGAAAGTTAAGTCAGACAGAGTTCAGAAGAGTCTGCCCGCAGGGGGGGATCAGATTAAAATTCCAAACAGCTATTATAGATGCGTGTCTGCCCATTGTGTCCTGCATAACTCGTTTAGCTGAGACTTTGAAACCAGATACTAGGGAGGAGGAGGTGCCGAGTTTTCACTTGCCTTATGCATCCCATCAAGAATCATAGATTCCCTGCAGTGCAGAAGGAGGCCATACAGCCCATCGAGTCTGCACCAACCCTCTGAAAAAGCACCCTACCTCGGCCCATGTCTCCAACCTACCCTATCCCTGCCACCCCACTTAACCTTTGGACACTAAGGGTGCAATGTATCATGGCCAATCCCCCTAATTTGCACATCTTTGGATTGTGAGGGAACTGGAGCACCCGGATGAAACCCACGCAGACACGGGGAGACACAGACAGTGACCCAAAGGCTGGAATTGAACCTGGGTCCCTGGCTCTGTGACGTGGTACATGTACATGTCAATGAGATGTATGACCTGCTCTGGTGTGGGCTGCAAGCAAGACTCAAGTCCCCCAACTATCCTTTTTATTGGATATGAGTGCCCTGCTTGACATCAGTTCATAGTGGAATTGGACTTGAATTTTACTCTTCTCATAGTCAGAGGTGAGCAGATTATCACTCGGCCAGAGGTCACTCTGTCTGGGCATGATCCCCACCAGATGGAATCAGGGTTCTCCGGGGTGAGCCTCCAATCTTCTGACTCAAGAGATAGACTCGATAGGCATGTTATCACTCAGCCAAAGGCTAACTATGGGCTAAAATGACCCACTTTGAATCATTAGCATCAGTCCCATTATACCCCCACACGGGGAGTCAATACTAAGGATCATCTTCAGATGAAGCCGGTTAAAAAGAGAGGGATGATTAGCCAAAATCAATATATTTTAGCCCTCATTTTAAACTTGTTCATTCTGCCCTTTTTTTTATTTTTCTGTTGTGCAAGTCCATGGATTCGCCTCTGGTGTCAACACATAAGGCCGGATTCTCCGATTGCCGACGCCAAAATCGTATTCGGCGATCGGGCGGAGAATCCATTTTGACGCCGAAATCGGGGGCGGTGCCTGTTGTCAGAAGCCCCGCCCCCTCCAAAGCAGCATCATCAGTGAGTACGCCACACGCCGTTCGAACGGCCTCAAGACGTCGCCTGAAGGCCTTCCCCCGATGCTCCGCCCCAGATGGGCCGACGTCCCGACGGCGTGGGCAGTGGCGTGCAGAGGGGGGGGCCGACGGTGCTTTGGCCCCGGGCATCCATTGGATGGGGGCATCCAATCAGAGAAGGAAATAATTTTTTTTTTTTAATTTAGATAACCCAATTATTTTTTTCAATTAAGGGGCAATTTAGCGTGGCCAATCCACCTACTCTGCACATTTTTTGGGTTGTGGGGGCGAAACCCACGCAGACACGGGGAGAATGTGCAAGCTCCACACAGACAGTGACCCAGAGCAGGGATCGAACCTGGGACCTCAGTTCCGTGAGGCGGTTGTGCTAACCACTAGGCCACCGTGCTGCCCCAGAGAAGGAAATAAGATAGTAATTTTAAAATTTCAGCGGTGATAAATCAATTTTTGGAGGCTCACCACACTGCAGAGGCAGTTGTTAGCCCTTTATTCCTTTAACATGGTGTACCCTTTCTGTCTAGAGAAAATGGTGCTTCTCCCCATCCCCCCACACGCATGCGCATGATGTACGTGGTGCAACCATCAAAAGCAACAAGCAGACGTGGCTGTTCGTTCCTGCGTTTCCTCGAGTCATAACTCGTCTTTTCTTCAGCTTTTTGTGCATCTAGATTAGTTCTTTTACCTACTCAGGTCAGTGAATAGCTCTAGAACAGGTGCAACTACGTTTTTTATAGGTTTTTTGGTGATATTTAATGAAATATTTACGTGGGATGTAGTAAGAGTGAAGCCTGGATGATCAGAGGACTGCTATGGCATTTAATCTCGGAATAGGAGACATTTATTCCTTAACATGCTAATATTCGAATACAGATACCACTAATTTGCAAGTCTATGATATAAATTGCACAAAATTATCAGTGGAGAATCAGTGTGAAATAATTTGATACGAAGGAACAAAGAAATGAAATATGGTTTATCCGTCTGCAACTGACCGATTGTTTACCATTTTCTTCCCATTTTCTCATGCGTCTTACGGTTTTTGAGATAGAAAATGAAATGTTACGAGTATTTCGTGTACAACCGAGTGGAGCACAGAACAGGAAAAAAAAGAGGGCCAGAGTCGAAGAAGAGTCCCATCAAAGAGGGGCATTAGATGCATGGATAAAAAGAAGTAAAGAAGAAGTAGGAGAACCTGGAGAAGTAAAAGATGATGTGGGTGCAGAGAAAGATTTTTCTGATACGGATTCAGCTCGGTCAGAACATAATACTCTCTCTCCTCAGTCTCGTTGTCAGGATGATGATCCATGTGAAGAAAATAAAGAAGATTTTAGCATATTTTTGCAAAGAAGCGATTTTGGCTGTTTGAAGAAACCGATTCCAGATCATTTGAAGATGACAATATTACAACATGGCCCTGAAAGATATCAGAATAAAAGTGGTCCATTTGCTGAGAAGGATGGGAGATCATTTTCCAAACAGTGGTTTGATAAAGTTTCCATAAACGGAGAAATTGTGGAGAGAAAATGGTTGTTATACTCTCCATATCGGAAAGCATGCTACTGTTTTGTTTGCTTTTTGTTTTCAAAGGAGCATTTGTCGTCTGTGTCAAACTTTGGAGAGGAAGACGTTTTCTCCACTTGGAGAAAATTAAATCCAACAATACCTGACCATGAGAAAAGCCCTTCTCATAGAGCTCACATGAGAGAATACCTGAACCTCGTAGTTCGACTCCATCATTCAACCACGATAGATGCTGAACTTAAACAGCAAATGTCTGCTGAAAAGAAAAGATGGAAAGCTATAACTGAACGGATTGTCGAGGTTATATCCTTTCTGGCAAAACAGAATCTGGCCTATCGTGGACATCGAGGAGAAGGAATATCTGGGTTATCAGAGCCAGGGGAGACAGTCAGTGAAAATACAGGAAACTTTCTAGCAACAATCAGACTTTTGGCCAAATATGATGACATCTTAGCAAAACACTTGCAGAGAGGAAAAGAGAAACCAAAAAGTGTCACCTACTTGTCCAACAGAATTCAAAACGAAATAATCAATCTTCTTGGTGAAACTGTCAAGTAAAATATAATTTCCGAAATTAAGGACGCAAAATATTTTAGCATAATGCTGGATTCAACTCCAGATATTGCCCATGAAGATCAGGTTTCTGAAATTCTGCGTTACGTTCATATTGATGAAAACAGAAAAGTAGAAATAAAGGAGACATTTCTGGGATTTTTTCAAGTCAACAAGAAAGATGCAGTCAGCCTGGTAAATAAAATTCAGGAAAAATTGGAAGAAGACAAAATTTCCATGAATGACTGTCGTGGTCAAGCATATGATAACACAGCAGTTATGGCTGGAGTGAGAGGAGGTGTTCAACAAAAAATTCTTGACGTTAACCCAAAAGCTGTGTTTGTGAACTGCAAGAACCACAGCCTCAATTTGGCCTGTGTCCATGCAAGTGAGGTGCAGCCTGTTGTTGTTACATTTTTTGGCATTCTAGAAAAACTCTTTACTTTTTTTTCTTCATCTACTTCTCGTTGGGAAGTGTTAAAATCATTTGTCACTCAGACTGTGAAAAGACAGCGTGACACAAGATGGAGTTCCAGCCATGATGCTGTGCAAGTAATCCACGAAGAGTGTGACAACGTTATTGGAAGCCTTCAATACCTGCTGGAAGGAGAATTTTCAAGGGAAACTAAATCTGATGCAGGATCACTACTGAACTCTATTCAACAGTTCCCGTTTATAGCTTTATTAAATTTTTGGTACTCAGTTTTATCATCAGTGGAGAAAGTCTCAAAACGTTTGCAGGATCCGAAAATGGAGTTCCATGAAGCTTCTTGTGATCTGAGAGGACTTATTCATATCTTGAATTTGAAGAATGACGAAATTATCCACAATGCAATTGATTTAGCCAATGAATATTGTGAAAATTGGGGAATACCAATTGCACGAACAAGGAGAAGAAGAATAATGCCTGGAGAGTCAGCAAGAGATAGTGGACTGACGACACAAGAAGAAATGAATAGAGTAATGGTAGAGATTGTGAACAGATTAAAAACTGAAATTGAAGACCGCAGTGTCCGTCTTCAAAGACTCAGTGACCGATTTTCTTTTCTTCTGAACTTGAATTCAGTAGTGATTGAAGATGAACAAGAAAGAGAGAAATTAAAAAAGGAATGTTCAGACTTTGCAAATTATTATGACAATGATGTGGTTGCAATTCAGTTATATGACAAAATTATTGATTTTGTGATGCTCCTTCGAGCTGGAGGGAATAGAGTTCCCCCTGATCCTAAAGATGCTCTGGAGTCTTTACTGCAGTATGGGAGGGATGTCTTTCCGATGCTGTGTGTTTCATACAGATTACTGCTTACAATCGCATTTTCAGTCGCAAGCTGTGGAAGGTCATTTTCAAAACTGAAATTAATAAAAACATATCTGAGGTCTTCTATGTCAAAGGAGCGACTGACCAACCTGGCTTTAATAAGCATTGAAAAAGAAATTCTCACAGCTGGTGTAAAAAGTGAAGTAGTTCAGGTGTTTTGTGACAGGAGGTATCATTTGGGGAAAAGAACTTAATAAATTTGATTGATTTATATTAAAATCGAATAAAGCGTTTATTTCATGTTTCATCTGTGTTTATATATTCAAAATGTTTTCCTTTCTCATAATATTTCTCAGTATATTAGGCCTTATACTTGAGTCTTTGGGGCATACAATCAAGATTTGCCCCGGGCATCACCAGACCTCTGCACGCCACTGGGCGTGGGTCACGTGTCCTCTGAGTTTTCATCGACATTGTGTGGCGACTGCGGACTGTGTCCACACCGCCACATTCGGGAAGGGGGGGAGGCCGTTCCGCTGGCCAGGGGGTCTTCGGCAGTGCTGGGGGACTGGTGGGGGGGGGTGGTCTAGTGGGGCGAGGGGGAGTACAAGGGGGCACTATCTGTCAGGTCGGGTCCATGCGCGTCCAGCGCCATTTTGTAAGGCCCAACCGCTGCAGGGCGTTGCCGTGCGCATGTGAGGCCACAGACCCGGCAATTCTCCAGCTGTTTATGTCGGGAACGCCGGGGGGGTTTTACGTGGCATGGTTGCTAGCCCCCCACCTGGCGGAGCATCAGTGCTGGGGGTGGTGCCGACCGTTTCATCATAAAACTAGACACTTCCTCCAGACATAACCTCAAAATCGGAGAATCCAGCCCTTGGTCACAGAAACAGAAAATCCCGCCCATAAACTTTATCAAGTGAGATGTTTCTTATGTGCAATTTACATGTTCCCCTTTCATCGGCCCTCCTCCTTCCTATGCTCCCACTTCCTCCCCTACTCCCTTCTCCCCCTATTTATCGGGCTCCACCTTGGCCCCTTCCGCCGCCATGAATGTTGTAGCCTTTCTTTCATTTTGTGATTGTTGCTGTTGTCCCTGTGGAGCCCCCTCCTGTCAAAATTTGTCATTGTTGGAGGGGGCTCTCTGCCCTCCCCTCGTTCTTTTCCCCTGTCCCTTTCCGATACTTCCCTGGGTTCCTTCCTTGCCGACCCCACCCGCCCCCCTTGTTCCTGTTTGTTCTGTGTGATCCTGACTGTCTTCATTGATCCCTCCTCCCCCCTCCTTTCCTATTTGCTATTGGCTTCGAACAAGTCTTGGAAAATGCTGATGAAAAGCTCCCACACTTTGTCTTGCACCCTTTCTAACAATCCTCCGTAAATGTCCCCACAGTTCCCTTTCTCCATACTGTCCGCGTCCAGCAGTCCCTCCAGCATTGTGTCTCTCAAGGTACCTCATCGTCTCCTTGCGGAGAAAGTTTTTGATTTGTAAATGTCGCATCTAGCATGTCTGGTGGGAATTTATGGTTACCACAGAGAAGGGCAATGGTGGACGTCTCGGTTAAGCCAAAGTGCTGTCTCATTTGGTTCCATGTTTTTAACGTAGCTATGACCACTGGACATGTATTTTTCCGGGTGGGGGATGAGAGAGCCTTATTCCCTTGCAGGAGGACTCCTCCAGCCTCACCCACTCCGTGCTCGGTTCCCTTACCCATCCCCTCACTCTCTCAGTTGTGACTGCCCAGTGGTAGTACTGCAAGTTTGGAGGGACCAGGCCTCCCATGTTTCTTCTCCTCTGCAGTGTAGTCTTGGCGATTCTTGTATTCGGTCGCTATGGGGGTGTTGCACAGGAGTTTCACCCATGAGTTAAACCCCGCCCCTAGCCCAAACCACTCCAGTACCTCGATGAGGTACATCCATTCGACTCAGTCGAAGGCCTTGTCTGCATCCAGGAAGACGATCACTTCAGGTGTTCTTTCCCGGATGGGGTTAGAGTCACATTCAACAGCCGTCTGACGTTCGCAGTTAGCTGTCTACCCTTGACAAAGCCCGTCTGGTCCTCTGCGACCACCTCTGGACATTCCAGTCTCTTGGACAAGACGTTCGCTATTACTTGTGCAACTACGTTAAGCAGCGAAATGGGTCTATATCATCCACATTCCGTCGGGTCTTTGCCTTTTTTGGGTATCAGTGATAAGGTGGCCTGTGTTAGCGTAGGAGGCAGGGAGCCCCTTGCTAGAAAGTCTGCGAACGTCTCCTGTAGGTGCGGGGCCAGAGATGGTGCAAATTGTTAGAGACGTCCGCCAGGAACCCATTGGGTCCTAGCGTCTTCCCCGCCTGCATGGAGTTGATGCTCTCCGTGACCTCTCCCAGTCCTATTGGTGCTTCCAGTTCCCTCTGTCTATTGTCCCCCATGACTGGCATGTCCAGTCCATCGAGGAACTGTTTCATGGCCGAGTTGCCGTCGGGGGGGCTCAGAGGTGTACAGTCCCCGGTAGAAGGCCTCGAATGCTTGGTTGACATTTTATGGTTTGGCTATCAGTCTGCCTCTGTTGACCTTTACCTGGGTTATTTCCCTCGTGGCTACCTGCTTTTTCAGCTGGTGAGCCAACAGGCGGCTCGCCTCCTCTCCCTGCTCATAAAATGTCCCCGTGTCTGGTGGATTTGGTGCACTGCCTTCCTGATGGATAGCAGATTAAACTCCATTTGTAGCTTTTTCCATTCCGTAAGCAGCTCTATGATTGGGTCTCTGCGTATTTTTTGTCGACCTCCAAGATGGAGTTTATCAGTTGCTGTCTAGCTGCCCTCTCTGCCTTTTCTCTTCGAGCCTTGCAAGCTATAATCTGTCCCGTAATCACAGCCTTCAGTGCCTCCCACACATGGTATGTGAGGCTTTCCCATTCTGGTTGT
This sequence comes from Scyliorhinus canicula, assembly GCF_902713615.1. Taxonomy (NCBI): domain Eukaryota; kingdom Metazoa; phylum Chordata; class Chondrichthyes; order Carcharhiniformes; family Scyliorhinidae; genus Scyliorhinus; species Scyliorhinus canicula. The sequence continues at coordinate 101,937,562 of NC_052157.1, read as the reverse complement.
TAGTAACGTACTCGCCTATCGCATGTGATGTTTTCTGGCAGAACACCTTTTCAGCCATCAGGTCTAACCTTCATGTGGGGGGTTGGGTACAGCCAGTCTCCAAACTCACATCCATGTAGTATGGAGCGTGGTCGGAGATGATTACCGCGGAGTATTCCACTCTTACTATTTCTGGGAGCATCAATTTCCCCACTGCAAAGAAGTCAATACGGGTGAATACCCTGTGCACCAGTGAAAAGAACGAGAATTGCCTCTCACCGGCATGCAGGAATCTCCATGGTCCACCGTCCCCATCTGTTCCATGAATGCTCCCAGGTCCCTCGCCATGCCTGTCTTTTTCCCCATCCTGGGGTTTGATCGGTCCGTCAGAGGGTCCTGTAAACAGTCAAAGTCCCCCCCTCATGATCAGTCGGTGTGTCTCAATGTCGGGAATTTCTGTCATGGTTTTCTTTATGAAATCCATGTTGTTCCAGTTGGGAGTGTACACGTTTACAAGGACATTGGTAATGATCTTTCAGGAATCACTGGAGGAAGGAAGGGTCCCAGAGGACTGGAAAGTGGCTAATGTAACACCACTGTTTAAGAAGGGAGGGAGGCAGAAGACGGGAAGTTATAGGCCAGTTCGCCTGACTTCAGTCATTGGTAAGATTTTAGAGTCCGTTATTAAAGATGAGATTGCGAAGTACTTGGAAGTGCATGGTAAAATAGGACTGAGTCAGCACGGCTTTGTCAAAGGAAGGTGGTCTCTGACAAATCTGTTAGAATTCTTTGAGGAGGTAACAAGGAAGTTAGACAAAGGAGAACCACTGGACGTGATATATTTAGATTTCCAGAAGGCCTTTGACAAGGTGCCGCATAGGAGACTGTTAAATAAGTTAAGAGCTCATGATGTTCAGGGTAAGATCCTGGCATGGATAGAGGATTGGCTGACTGGCAGAAGGCAAAGAGTGGGGATAAAGGCGTCTTTTTCAGGATGGCAGCCAGTGACTAGTGGTGTACCTCAGGGGTCTGTGCTGGGACCACAACTTTTCACAATATACATTAATGATCTGGAAGAAGGTACTGAAGGCACTGTTGCTAAGTTTGCAGATGATACAAAGACCTGTAGAGGCACAGGTAGTATTGAGGAAGCAAGGGGGCTGCAGAAGGACTTGGACAAGCTAGGAGAGTGGGCAATGAAGTGGCAAATGAAATACAATGTGCAAAACTGTGAGGTTATGCACTTTGAAAGGAGGAATCTAGGCATAGACTATTTTCTAAATGGGGGAATGCTTCGGAAAGCAGAAGCACAAAGGGACTTGGGAGTCCTTGTTCACGATTCTCTTAAGGTTAATCTGCAGGTTCAGTCGGCAGTTAAGAAGGCAAATGCAATGTTAGCATTCACGTCAAGAGGGCTAGAATACAAGACCAGGGATGTGCTTCTGAGGCTATATAAGGCTCTGGAGAGACCCCATTTGGAGTATTGTGAGCAGCTTTGGGCCCCGTATCTAAGGAAGGATGTGCTGGCCTTGGAAAGGGTCCAGAGGAGTTTCACAAGAATGATCCCTGGAATGAGGAACTTGTCGTATGAGGAACATTTGAGGACTCTGGGTCTGTACTTGTTGGAGTTTAGAAGGGTGATAGGAGACCTTTTTGAAACTTACAAGATACTGCGAGGCCCGGATAGAATGGACGTGGAGAGGATGGATCCACTTGTAAGGAAAACTATAACCAGAGAACACAACCTCAGATTAAAGGGACAATCCTTTAAAACAGAGATAAGGATGTACCAGCCTCCCCGATCAGGCGCCGGATTGATTAATGAAGGGATCAGGGGTTATGGGGAGAAGGCAGGAGAATGGGGATGAGAAAATATCAGCCATGATTGAATGGCGGAGCAGACTCGATGGGCCGAGTGGCCTAATTCTGCTCTTGCGTCTTATGGTCTTATGGACTAATGGTGCCCATTCCAGGACACTGCTGACTATGGCGTACTGTCCCCCTGGGTCCGTAACTGTCCTTGTCGCATTAAACACCGTCCTCTTGCTAATCAGGATAGCTACCTCCCTAGCTCTCGTCCTGTAGCATGAGTGGTACGTCTGTCCCACCCAGCACTTCCTTACCCGCAGTCGGTCCTTCTCCCTCAGGTGTATCTCTTGAAGGAAGACTATGTCGGCTTTCAAACTTCTTAAATGATCTTTTCACTGGGCCGTTAAGTCGCCTGACATTCCACGTGATAATCCTGATGGGGGGGTTCTGTCCCCGCTTCCTGCGGGATTAATCATGCCTACCTGCTGGATGTGCCCCTGCACCTGAGTCTCCCTTTGTTAAAGGATGTCAAAAATGGCCGCGGTCACCGTACTCACCATGAAGCCGGGCTCCTGTGCTCCGGGGATTCCCTTCGTCCAGGGGGCACCCACCACGCGTGTGCGCCCCTGCACTCCGGGGTCTCCCTTTGTTCAGGGACCCTCCAAAGTGGCTGCTTGTGGCGCCATCTTGTTCCCTCAACCTGCACCTTACCTGTTGAAGCCAATCTGAGACCCATCCCTTTCTACTTCTGGTGTTCCATTTGTGATCCTTCTCCCCCCCTGCCCCTTGCTATCCCCTCCCCTCTTTGTCCCTCAATCCCCGTCTCCCCCCTTACGTTCCCCATCCCAGTCACCATCCCACTCCCCAGCCAGGTGGTCCCTCCCTGCCGGGTGGTCCCTTGCTGTCATACTTCCTGCGCTTGCTTTCCCCACGAGTGTGGTGGTCCCCCTACCGGGGCTGGTCCTACCCCTGTCACATGCCCGTTAACTATCCGTTCCCTCTGTCTATGCCTCACCCTCTCCAATGTACCACTGCCCTCGCCCTTCCCTGTGGTCTGATCTTTATGATCAAAGTGAGATAGTACATTCCTGCGCAAACATAGTATGTGTCAATATCGTTCTTTTTTCCCACTTTCCTCCTCTGCTTTGCCTTCAGTGTTGCCTTGCCTGTCTCTTGCCTGCCCCTGTCCAGGCCATTCGTCTGAACAATCTCGTCCGCCTCTGCCTGGGTGTTGAAGTAATGTTCCTTAATTTGGAATGTGACCCAGAGCCTGGCTGGGAACAGCATCCCAAATTTCATTCCGTTCTTGTCCAGGGTCAATTTCGCCTGGTTGAACTCGACGCTGCATTTTGCCAAGTCTGCCCCAATGTCCTGATGGACCCGGATTTGATGTCCTTCTCAGCTACTCGCCTTCACCTGCCTCGCCCACCCCGGGATCCTCTCACGATCCTGATAACGATGGAGTTTCGCGATTATCGTCCTTGGTTGATCCCCCGCTTTTTGCTTCGGCCGGAGTGATCGGTGCACCCTGTCAATCTCCAGCGGATTGGGGAAGCTGTCCCTCCCGGCTAGGTTGCCCAGCATTTGGGCCACATAGCCCGTTGGGTCCCTGCCCTCCAACCCTCTCGCAGGCCCACGATCCAGATATTCTAGCATCGGAACCTATTCTCCTGGTCCTTGACCTTCCTCTTCGAGCTCCCCTGGGTGCCACCAACCTTTTGATCTCGGCCTCCATAGTGATAATCCTGTCGCTATGGTCCATCAAGGCCTTCTCCAGCTCGAGGATCGTCTTCTCCTGCGCCTCCACCTTCTTCCCCAGTCCATCGACTAATGCCTCAGCCACTGCCAGCATGACCGCCACCTGGATTTCCACCTCTATTGTCTCCTTCATCATGTCAGTTCCTTCGTCAGGGAAGTATTCCATCCATCTCCAGGTGGCCATTGCTTAAGTCATCGGTCTCCCTCTCTCCTCGGTGGCAGGGGACCACTTGCCTCATGGATCCGCCAACTTGTCCACTCTCTGTTCGTGGCCTTTCCCTTCGCTCCTGCCGTTTCTGCGGCCTTTTGACCTCCCATTTGCTGGCATGGTGGTTCTGTTCTTTCCCTTTCTTAATTGTGGGAGAGATGCTACCAAGTTTTCAACCTAATTTTGACTAAAAGTGCCTATTTAGCTATGTTGTAGAGGAGAGCCCCTGGTGCGCGTCTGCTCAGCACATCACCGGAAGTCCCAATCTGTCTTTATTTTGATGTGCTTTGATGTTAATTCAATCTGTTAAATAACTCTGTATTTTTGGGAAGTAGTTATTAAGACTTGCGAAGTGTGTTTTGCACTACAGGAGCTGGGAGATGCGACATTATGAAGTTACAGAACCACCATTGTGGTGGGAGGGTTTAATTGCAGCGTGACAAGTTTATATAGGCAGTTTCCATTATAAATATGAGCATAGAAATTTTATCATATAAAAAGTTGACACAAAATTTAACAACAGGATGCTCATTTTTCAGACATTTAGTAGGGTGCATGGTGGCACAGTGGTTGACACTGCTGCCTCACAACACCAGGGACCCGGTTCAAGTTGTGCAGGTTAGGAGGATTGGTCATGATAAATTGCCCCTTTCTGTCCAAAAGGTTAGCTGGGGTTGAGGGATAGGTCAAAGGTTTGGGCCTAGGTGGGGTGCTCTTTCGAATGGTAGGTGCAGACTCGATGAGCTGAATGGCCTCCTTCTACACTGTATGATTCCATACTTAATGAATTCTGCTAAGGCATAATATTTCTGCTTCACTACAGGCGGTGAATTTACAGTTAAAACTGCGCTATGTGTAACTGACAATTTTCAAAACCTATTACTACCCTTAGCTTTTTTACTCTGTAGCCAGAAGGACCAGTTTATGCCTGAGCCCCTTGACCCCCACACTCTGACAGGGACTGGGAGACATAGGTGGAATGCAGGGACACAGGAAGTCGGTGAGGATCTACTGCTGGTTCCATGATCTGCAAGATTGTGTTTGGGGGAGGGGGAAAATCATTAACTGCTGCCAACATGAATTTCTGGCTGCTTCACACCCCCTCCCACCCACCCCCTCCCCATATAACATGGGACAAGATGGTCAGAGTCCCTCCCTTTAACAGGTGTGATCCTTCTCCCCGTGTCCTTGGACACTGCTTTGGGCTTTACCTCCGTGTGATGACTCTGAACAGGGAGCCTCAGTCCAAAATGATCTCGAACTTCACACATTAAAACCAGCGATACAGGCCAAACTGAAACTGAAATAACCTCGATCACACAAAGGTCAGCGGGCTCAGGATTTGGGGCTGTTCTCACAGGGAGCATTCGAAACTCAGCTCAATGTTAGTACTCAACCTCCTTCCCACTCTGATTCACAGCAATGTTGGACAGCACGGTAGCACAAGTGGCTAGCACTGTGGCTTCACAGCACCAGGGTTCCAGGTTCGATTATCCGCTGGGTCGCTGTCTGTGGGGAGTCTGCACGTTCTCCCCATGGCTGCGTGGGTTTCCTCCGGGTGCTCCAGTTTCTTCCCACAGTCCAAAGACGTGCAGGTTAGGTGGATTGGCCATGCTAAATTGCCCTTAGTGTCCAAAAGGGGTTATTGGGTTAAGGGGGATAGGGTGGAAGTGAGGGCTTAAGTGGGTCGGTGCAGACTTGATGGGCGAAATGGCTTCCTTCTGCAGTGTATGTTCTATGTTCTAAACAATATGTTTCAAATAAGCACAATACACTTGATAGCAAAGTATGTGGAATAGACATTACAGCTATCCAATACATTGATTGCCCCAATTATGTACTGAGAGAGCAGTCTTTCGGTTTCTGTATTGTGATGACCTTTGACTCAGAAGTAGTAAGGGAAGGAAAATCCATAACTTCTTTGAAATGTCTGTGGAATCTGTAATTGTTTTTAAGAATGTTTGAAAAGGACTTTGAAGAGTTTGTGTCAATTGTGGTGTGGAGCAATGGTGCAGTGGTTAGCCCTGCTGCCTCACGGCGCTGAGGACCCAAGTTCAATCCCGGTCCTGGGTCACTGTCTGTGTGGAGTTTGCGCATTCTCCCCCTGTTTGCGTGGGTTTTACCCCCACAACCCAAAGATGTGCAGGGTAGGTTGATTGACCACGCTAAATTGCCCCTTAATTGGAAAAAATAATTGGGTACTCTGAATTTATTTTTAAAAAGGAGCTTGTGTCAACCACAATACGAGGTTGCTTAAAGTTCTAACAAGCATCAGGAGAAATGGTCTGAAGCTCAACAAGCAAAAGTGTCAATATGGAGTAACTGAGGTCGCATTCCTAGGTGAGAAGCTCTCGTCGCATGGCATTGAACCTGACAATTCTCAACATGCCAAAACCACACGACAAGAAAACCATCTTAAGAGTGAAGGTTATGACAAATTTTATCGGGAAATTAATTCCAAAGCTGTCAGCAAAAATGATCCATCACGACTACAGAGCAGAGATACACTCAAATCGAAAAAGAATGCCTTGATTTAGTTGTAGGCTTGGAGAAATTCCACGACTACATCTATGGCCTTCCAACAGTTGAGACAGATCATCGTCCTTTGGTTAACGTCATCAGAAAAAATCTCAACCAGATGTCTCCGCGCATTCAGAGGTTGATGATGAAGTTACAATGCTATGTCTTCAATCTCATCTACATGCCAGGCAAATATTTGTTATCAGCAGATGCATTATCGATAGTGCCGATACAAAGTATTAGTAGTGAAATTGCTGAAGATGTTAATCTTATTTCTACACTACTACCAGTATCAGTACAAAACTAAGTGAGATCCAAGAAGAGGCCAGGAAGGATTAAACTCTTCAAGAGGTGATGAGGAATATCAGCTCACACTGGCCCAGAGTATTGGTCAATGTATGGAGCTCTACAAAATAAGATCTGAACTCAGTACTTCGAGTGGTACTTTGTTTGAACACTATAGTCATACCTCAATCTTTTCGCAAGGATGTACTAAAGAGGATACACGAAGGACATCTAGGGATTGAAACATGTAAATGGAGAGCTCGTGACTCTGTTTACTAGCCAGGTATAAACCAGGATATTGACAGGATGGTCAGTTGTTGTGACACATGCCAGAGACATTGTTGCAAGCAAACAAGAGAATCTGTGCAAATATCTGATTTACCTACAGCACTATGGCAGGTAGTAGTTATGGAATCTTTCACCTACAAATTAAAGATTATTTAATAATTATGGACTATTTTTCAAACTATCCCGAAATGGCTCTACTGTTAAGCATACTGGCAAGCAGTGCATACCACGTCAATTTTTGTTATTCATGGAATTCCACAAGTCGTCGTGAGTGACAACGGTCTTTGTTTTAGCTGTGAAAAGTGGCCACACTTCACAGTCACGGACGATTTCAATCACGTCACGTTGAGTCTGTTGTACTCTCAAGCAAATGGAACAGCCAAAAAAGGGTGTACCAATTGTTAAGCAATTCTTGAAGAAAGCAATGGACAGCCAATCTGATCCATATCTCGCATTTTTGAGTGTCACCATTGTCACACGGTAGATCGCCAGCAGAGTTACTCATAAATAGAAGGTTGGCAAACTTAGCAAAGAAGCAAGAGAATGCAGAGGGACTACAGAAAATGCAAAACATAAAAGCAAATCAACAGCTGTTCTATGATAAGTTTTCGAACTTTACCACCTCTGAGGAGTGGTGACATTGCGAGAGTAGAAGATTCAGGCAATTGGTCGATAAAAGCCATTGTACTTGGAAAAAGTAGCACCTCATTCCTACAACGTACAGACAGAGGATGGGTTGGTTTTATGAATAAATCGTTGCGCACTCTTGATAACCAGAGAAGACTTTCACAACAACATGATGGATGACGAATCTACGTCAGAATCAATGCAGCTGCAGTGTCAGATAGTTCAGCAGTTCCTGAGCATGAGAATGTCATGGAGAACATTGCGAATCTACACGTTCTGAGCAGCAAGGTCAAACTTTGAGAAGATCAACCAGAGTCAGAGGAAAACCTGATCGACTCAATTTGTAGATTTGGACTGTTTGTACATAGTATGCTTGCAGTTCTTGAATATATAAAAAAAATGAATACTGTTAGACACATTGGCTCATGTTATCACATGTAACTATACTGATGATAATATATTAATTTATTCCTTCAAAGGAAAGAGGATGTAGTGATATCATGGTTTTGTTGTAATTCACCGACTGACCACTAGGAGTCTCACTAAGTGAATGTTAGAGACAGGTGGGGCGCGATTCTCCCAAAACGGGAGAAATCGTAATAAGCGCGCCCATTCCCGACCGGGAACCGATTCTGGTCCCCGGTCGGGGCTAGGTTCGTTAAGCCCGCTTGCCGGAGTTAGCGCCGGCTGACGCGTCATATGACGTCAGCCGTGCATGCGCGGATTGGAAGACTCCAACCCGCGCATGCGCGGATGACGTCATCGCGCATTTGCGCGAAACCCACGCATGCGCGGGCCGGGATGCCCCTCAGCCGCCCCGCGAATGGATACTGCGGGGCGGCGGAAGGAGAAATAGTGCGCGGGCAGATCGGTGCCCACCGATCGCGGGCCCATGGCACCCTTGGCATGGCCGTGGTACTGCCGTGCCAATCGGTGCCATGGTTATAAAAAGCGAGTTGTTCCCGCCGTTTTTACGAACGGCCAGACCAGGTGTGTTTGCCGTTCGTAAAAACAGTGTAAAGGGCTGGGACTTCGGCCCATCTATCAGCTGTGAATCGCTGCCGGCCGTAAAAAAACGGCGGCAGCGATTCGTGTCGGGAGTTGGGCGGGGGGGGGAGAATAGCGGGAGGGCGGGAAAAATGTCGGGAAGGCCCTCCCGCTATTCTCCGACCCGTCGTGGGGGGCGGAGAATCGCGCCCGTGATTCCTCAGACTGACTGGAGGAAGCTGGAGAGAGTTTGCTTGTGCTTGATCTTAATGTTATTCAGCTGTTGTTTTGTGTATAGTTTACCCACAGTTAATGTTAATACATTGTTTATAGCTTTAGCTACAAGTGTTCTTGTAATATAAATCAGGCCATCCGACAAGAACATTACACCACTGAAAGTCATGGGCAGATGGTCATCTCCTGGCACTTGTGAGGTCCAAATTGTAATATCCCCCTGGGACTTCGGGGGATGAGAATGATTATCTTCGCCGTGGTTCTCAAGGAGTACAAGCTCCCCACAGAGGGGAGGGGAACTCCATTTAGCAATGTATAAAAGGTTGGCCAATAAGGCATCAACCAGGTAGAGACCCGGTAAGGATCTATTGGGAGGTGTATATACCGTAAGTTTAAATAAATCAAAGTTCTTTACTTTACTCGGTGTGGACTCCCTGTGTCCTTATTAAACAAATGTAACTTGTCGTCTATCAGCCCAAGCCTTAATGTTGCCCAGGTCTTACTGCTTATGGATAGAGACTGCTTCAGTATCGGTGGAATTACATATGGTGCTGAACCAAATCAGCCATGGTTTTATTGAATGGCGGATCAGGCTTGAAGGGCTGAATGGCCTACTTCTGCTCCTATGTTCTATAATCTTACATTGCGCAAACATCCCTACTACTTACTTTTTACTGGAAGGAAGGTCATTGAGTTGTATCGGATGGTCTGATTTATATTACAAGAACACTTGTAGCTAAAGCTATAAACAATTGATCAATCAGTTGTAATTTTTATGGATAATAAGATATGCTGGTCCAATGTGACCAGATAGCCCTTGACTTGTAATTAGTACCAACAGGAATAAAGAATGCCTCTTCCCGAAAGGGAACAAAGTCCCCGAGCGCGCACGTTTAGCCGCGTGTTTCCTGGTACTCGCAGTGCTGAGAAACACATGGCTATTCAATGCGGCTTGTGTTGAATAAGGGGCCTGAACAGGGAACGCACAGCCGAGGCTGCACATAGCCCCCTTTTATACAATGGGGAGCTCCACTCGCCGGAACTCCCCGTCGTACCGAGAGATCAGGATACCAGGTTTAAATCGTATCCCCAATCTCCGAGGCCTCCAAAAGTGTCCCCAACCTCCCGCCCAGCCCAAACACAATATGGGACAGTACCCCTGGCATTCTCCACCCCCCCCCCCCTCGCCCAACACGCATGCCAGGCAACCTCAGCCCGATTGTGCGCGTGCACAAGATGCCAGCTTGACACCACCCATGCCAGCTGGCCTTGTTCTGTATCACAAACCAGCTGTCTAGCCCACTGAGCTAAACCAGCCCCCTATGTGCTATGATCCAGCACAGATGTCTCACGGTCTCCCTGCTCAGCCACAATCAATCCGGCAGATCCTCGTACGACAGGTGTTGCCGGTAAACACAAGGCCTGATGCAAAGCCTCCGTCCCACCTCCTCCTTGGCCTGTTGGGTGGATGGCTTTCCATCCTCAATGGCTGGCACCTGCTCCTCTGGGGCAGGCTCCTGTTCTGCAGGGTCCTCACTGAGCAGTTTCTGCTCGTGCTGCCTCAGTGCATCCGCTAGGGCCACGGCAGCCAGGCAGATAGCAACCACTCCTTTCTCTGCAGAGGGTAAAAGGCAGCCATGTCAGCATGGTGAGTACTCCTGTGACCAACCAGGTCCAACGGGCTACATGTATGTTAACTCCCCCCTTTCTACCTCTACCCCCGGCCATTCCCCCTGACACTTTTCCCTCCGCACCACATCCTAGCCCCCTTTGGTGCCGGGCACCGGGGAGCCTCTCAGCCCTCAACCCATCCCTGCTGGCAGGGGTACCAGGGGTTGGTGCTACGCATGAATGAAAATGAACTGAAATGAAAATCGCTTCTTGTCACGCGTAGGCTTCAAATGAAGTTATTGTGAAAAGCCCCTAGTTGCCACATTCCGATGCCTGTTCGGGGAGGCTGGTACGGGGAATTGAACCGTGCTGATGGTCTGCCTTGGTCTGCTTTAAAATCCAGCTCTTTAGCCCTGTGCTAAACGAGTGCCAAATACCAGCATGCCAGTGGGATGCTCTGTGGTCTCCTGTGGGGTCTACTGTCCGGGTCCTTCTTGATTTGGCTGTGTGATATCCCGCCAACAGGGTGGTGCCAGGTTGTGGAGGGGGTTGGGCGCAGTGCGCCACCAACCAGCACTATGCAGGCAGGACCCGTGGATGGAGCTACCCAGGGGAGTGGGAACATATTGGGACCGTAGCTGCGGTGTGTTGTGGGTCCTTTGTACAGGATACCGGTTGTGCCTACCTGTCTGGGGGCAGGATAGATGGGGGCAGGATGCAGTGGGCTGGCACCCTCATGCGGGGTGGGCTAACTGTCACTAGCGGGACGTCTGCCTTGCGAGGGGCAGTGTGCCAGGGTGGGTGCCAGTGGCCACGGTACATGCATCCACCGGCCGGGTAACGTTCCACGTCTCCCCTCCTGCCGCTGCAGTGGGGCAGTGCCTCGGATGGTGGGTGCACTGGAGTGTGGCAGCACTTTCTGGGCCACGGGCTGTGCTGAACCACACCCATCCCGATGATGCAGGTCTGGGGTCTGTGGGCTTCCGGGGGGGGGGTTTGGCCGAGGGGTTGAGGGGGCACCCATACAGCCGGTGATGCTCTGCAGATCTACAGGCCACAGTGGGCAGCCAGTGGGGTGCGCAGCTCGATGGCTGCCGTGCAGCCGCAGAAGTGGCAGTCGGTGCCCAGTCTACACGGTCCCCCCATAGCCCATCTCCTGGACCCCCCCCCCCCCCCTCCCCCCCTCCGGCCCCTGGCAGGCAGCCCACCGTTGTGCCTTTGGTAACTTGGCTTGCCTCCTCTCTCTCCCTCAACAGCCACAGCACCTGTTACCCGAATTTAAATACAAGTGAACATGCACCGTCATCACTCCGCCTGGCGGCGGCGGAGAATCGCGGGAGGCCGGAGAATACCAGGCCGGGCCCATCAATGTTATGCTAACAGCCGTTACTTGCATGCCCAGGCCAGCACACGGCAAGGACCGCATTCACGCTGCTACTGAGGCAGCGGAGCATGGTGGTCTGTTAGGCCCACGGCTCCCGCCTCGATTTTCGGCTGTCACACCAGTCTCCACCCAATAGCAATTGCAGCGTTGCTGGACGGAGAATACCGCCCGTAGAATTCCGGAAGCACTGGGAGAAGTAGTGAGGAGCGGCCAAGCTAACAGGAAATGAATCCTTAAACTGCCGTGAACAGCTGAGGCATGCAGCAGAGCCTAAAGTTTGTATGAGAGGGACCAGATGACGGGCCAGTTATTGTTGGTTGGTCTGTTGGAAAAGAACTCTGGAATGTCACGCCATCGAAACTGAGAGAGTTTGTAGAGGAATGTAGAGGAGTCCTGGGGGGGGGGCTCGGCGCAATCTGGACCCGGGGAGTGCCCCCACAGTGGCCTGGCCCGCGATCGGGGCCCACCGATCTGCGGGCGGGCCTGTGCCATGGGGGCACTCTTTTGCTACGCGTGGGCCGTGTCAGCCTCTGCAATGGCCGACGCGTAGGTGAACCCCCCCCGTGCATGTGCGGGGATAATGTCAGCAGAAGTCCCTTCGGCCCCGGCTGGCGTGGCGCCAAAGGCCTTCCACGCCGGCTGGCAGGGCGCATACCACTCCGGAGCCGACGTAGGATTCTGCACCTTTGGGGCGGGCCGACCCCGGAGTGGTTCACGTCACTCCGTCCCGCCGGGACACCTCCCCCCTCCCCCCCCCCCCCCCCCCCCCACCCCCAGCCGGGTACGGGAGAATCCCGCCCCTCATTTCTGCTCATTGGTTCTTCCAATGTCAATCCTTGTTCTCCAATCCCATTCTCATCAGACCTCAGGAAGCCCCACAGAGCTTCACAGTCAATGACGAACTTGCTGAAGTGTAATTACTGTTGTAAATAGGGAAATGAAGGCGGCATGTGGCACCGTGGTTAGCACTGGGACTGCAGCGCTGAGGACCCGGGTTCGAATCCCGGCCCTGGGTCACTGTCCGTGTGGAGTTTGCACATTCTCCCCGTGTCTGTGTGAGTTTCACCCCCACAATCCAAAAATGTGCAGGTTAGGTGGATTGACCACGCTAAATTGCCCCTTAATTGGAAAAAAATTATAAATGGGTACTTAAATTTATTTAAAAATAAATAAATAAATACGGAAATGCAGAAGCCAATACAGGCACAGGAAGATTCCACAAGCAAACATTCAGTTCATCTCTTTGTCTGCTGTTTCTTTGAGAGTTACAAGTTGATAGAGCTCCCTCCCTTGCTGTTCTCAGTATTGCATGAAATACCAGCACTGTTACATACACAGGCCTCTGGAGTTGAACTTGAACCTACAACCTTCAGACACAGAGATTAAAATGTTGTCCAGTGAGTCAAAGCTGAGAACCAGGGCCGGAATAGCACAGTGCATCATCGGACAAAGAACAAAGGAAATTACAGCACAGGAACAGGCCCTTCGGCCCTCGCAGCCTGCGCCGATCCAGATCCTTTGTCTAAACCTGTCGCCTATTTTCCAAGGATCTACTTCCCTCTGTTCCCCGCCCATTCATATATCTGTCCAGATGCATCTTAAATGATGCTATCGAGCCCGCCTCTACCACCTCCGCTAGCAAAACATTCCAGGCACCCACTACCCTCTGCGTAAAAAACTTTCCACACACATCTCCCTTAAACTTTCCCCCTCTCACCTCTAAATCGTGAACCCGATGCAGTTGATTGAGGATTAAATATCGATCCAGATGCTCTGGAGAACTACCCCACTCTTATGTGAAATAATGTTCAAAAATGTTTACCTCTACCAGAAAAATAAAACAGGCACATCTCAACCGAAAGACTGCACCTCCAACTGCAGGTGTGTGAAATGATGAACAAAGAACAAAGAAAAGTACAGCACAGGAACAGGCCCTTCGGCCCTCCAAGCCTGCGCCAACCATGCTGCCCATCTAAACTAAAATCTTCTACACTTCCGGGGTCTGTATCCCTCCATTCCCATCCTATTCATATATTTGGAGTGGACTTGAACCCAGAAGCTCTTACTCAGAGGGAAGAATGCTACCCCACGGCACAGCTAATTGTGGCACTCACCATACCAGGAGCAGAATATATCCATGTAACAATTACCTTAAAGTGATGAATGAACGCTAACAGGCAAAACTAACCAGTAGGAAGAGCCATTCAATTTCAACACAGCAGGATTTAGTGTGTTGTCTCCCTAATTATTAATGATTATTTTTCTCTTTGCTACACTATGTTGCTCATACAATATTGGGGAAACATAGTGCGCGATTCAGCGGAACAAAGTTAAAGTCCGGTTTTGGACGAGTTTGGCGGGTAGGGAGTTTTGCGATGGCAGCATTGGCGAGATCGCGGCCCCTATTCAATGGCATTTGACGGCCAAAAATGAGCAGCTCCCACGAGATTCTTGCCATTACTAGCTGTTCCGCCATCTGATTCACCCGACCTCAGCGTCTCGCCGTTAACAAAATGGGGAGCTGCTTTTAAACACTCTCTCACCACTCACTCCCAGTCAATGCACAGCATTGGCAGCGCGCAGACCTGTTCCTCGCTTTGGTGATGCCGACCTGGCCAGGCTTCCTGATGCTGTGGATGAGAGGTGGGCCAACCCCTCCCAACACCAGCGCATCTCAAGGGCAGCAGGAAAAACAGGGTGGCACGGCAACACCAGAGGCCAGTAAGTCGGCCTTGCCCCCCCCCCCCCCCCCCCTCCCCCCAGGGTCCAGGCCCTCCAAAAGACGTCCACCAAGGGCATCAAGGGCCATGGGTACAGAAGGCACCAGGCTGCCTGCACCTGAGATTTGCATTCTGGAGACACAACTACATGCAGCAGTAGAGTAAGGAGCACGGCGGCTGGGCCGCACCCCTGCCCCCTGTTGCCCTCTGCTCCTCCCATCTCCTGCCCCCTTGGCATAGTGGTCCAAGAGCAAAAGCCCCCAATGCAGACCCCATTCAGAGGATGGGTATGAGCGCACTGTCAGCAGAAAGACAGGAGTCAGACTTTAGCAGAAACTGAGGAGCACCAGGGCTTCCCTCACCGTGAGTTTTCATCACTCCTCTGCCTTATATATTGACCCAATTACAGTGCTCACACAGGCCCATCATCCTGGGGCGATCTTACACAGACCCTTGGGGGGGGGGGGGGGGGGGTGGACAGGGTGGTCAGGGAGGGGGCAGTATGATGGGTGGACAGGGAATGGGGGAAATAGGGGTCCAGGGGAATGGGAGGGGCAGGGGGACATTGGGGGAGGACAGGAGGGTGGGGGGAGGTAAATGGGAAAGGGGAGAAATAAGGATGGAGGGGGGATTGGGGGTGGAGGGAGGGAAGTGCAGGAGGGGGGAGAGTGCTGAGCTGACGGACAAAGTCTCGTCCAAGGAAAATCTGAAGATATAGAGGGCCTCTCTGGTTCTTCTGACATGTCAGATCCTTGCCACCGCATGTCCTCCAGCCTCCAGCCCATCCTACAGCCCCTCCTGGGGCATCTCATCCTTCTCAGATGAGGCCTCCTCCTGCTCCTCTTCCTCCTCTTCCAGCATATTGCCCCACTGCTGTGTCACGTTGTGGAGGGCACAGCAGATCACCACAAAGCGGGCAACCCTCTGGGGGGTGTACTGCAGGGTACCACCAGAGCAGTCAAGGCACCAGAACCACATCTTGAGCTACCCGATGCAACGCTCATGACAGCCCTGGTGGCAACGTAGACCTTATTATAACGGGTCTCTGCCTCGGTCTCAAGCCTCCACATTGGCGTCACCAGCCATGGCCTCAGCGGGTGTACCTTATCCCCCACGAGTCAACCCTTCATCCTGGGATAGTTCTCGAAGACACCTGGAATCTCTGAGTGCCCCAGGATGTATCTGTCATGCATGCTCCCTGGGTAGCGGGCATACACATGCATGATTCGAATGTAGTGGTCATCCACGATCTGAATATTCAGGGAGTGGAACCCCTTCCTATTAATAAAGGGCACTCCCTGATGCCTTGGCGCTCACAGAGCGACATGTGTGCCATCGACACTCCACACAGACAGTCACCTGAAGCCGGAGTTGAACCTTGATCCCCGGCAATGTGAGGCAATAGTGCTAACCACTGTGCCACCATGCCCCCATTGAACGGCCAACGACGCCTGTACACCTTCAGCTGTCACTGGACTCCCCTTCTCGACTTCCTCAGCCTGATGGGCGGCCGGGTCTTCAGGGTGTGAGGCGGCCCCGTGCACATGGGGTGCTGTCTCCAGCCTGCATTGTCACTGCTGCCTTCTACGGCATCTGCCCGCCTCGGCTGCCAAAAACAATGTGAGGGCAGCTTCGGCATGAACCACACCAGCAAACATAGTTTCATCTGGAAGGAATTGCAGAAGGTGTTGCCTTTTTTTCTTCTTTTACTCTTTTTCACTGTCCTTTCTGTGGCTCTGTTCCAATTATGGCAATCAGTGGGTTTGCCCTCCTTTCTATGTTATCTATATTCTAATGCTTAGAGTTGGCAGGTATTAAATGATACCACCACAAGGTTCAACTGGCTATCGATCAAAGAGCCAAACACCAGTTAGTTAGTTCAAGGTTAAAGGTACTTTATTTACACACAATTAGTCATGCAACGTAAACACTACTAGTTAACTACACCTATCGACTAAGACAACCTGTACTTAACTTCGGGCACTCAGCTTAGGTCAGAGAAACAGTGGCCGCTGTTCAATTCTGGATCTATCGAGTCCGAAGGAGTAACTGCTGCTCAGCTAAGCTCATCCATCTGGTCGCGAGCGTTGAACTTGGACTTGTTTCTGGTGTTGCTGCAATTGGAGATGGTCCAAGAGAGGGCAAACATGTGACAAACTCTTCTTCTTATACTTAGGGGCTTTCGCGCTCTTTTGGGCCATCCTTCGGTTTGGGCCCCACTAATTGGGTGATCCCTGATCACTCTGATTGATTCCTAACCAATGAGTGTGCGGGGACCTGGATGGCTGGGTGTGTCCCAAGTGGTCACTGACCCCGTTGTTTGCGTTTCCCTTGAACAGGGAGTGGCACCGAAATGTCTGGGACTGTCCTGGTTGCTCGAGTACCAGTCCTTTGTCTCGGTGAAGATGGCTAATCGGCCCCATCAAAATGCTGATTGGTCGGAGTTTCGATACCGTCTGGACTTCTTGCTGACAAATATACATTTCAGGCTCTGAGCCTGCCTGAGTCTTGGCTTGTCCATTTTACCCACTAGGCTTTGCGAGTTTCTCTGTACCTAGTTGGTAGTGGCCATCCCAGATGGCTACAAAGGAAAGAGACCAACAATCCGTTAGGGCTTCCATCCCAGGACCCTCAAATCAACAAGTCCCCCTCACCCTTACCTTGACTGTCCCACCTTCTCTCAGAGTGCTATCCAGCGAGCAGTTGTGCTGGCAAACCTTGCTCTGCACACTCACCCTCTGCCATATCAGGAGCCCAGACCTCTGCCGGGAACATTAGGGGTGGTAGATGGTGGCTGATTTGCAAAGAGAGTTGCCCATTGGGTGTTCCATCACCATCAGAGGATACCAGGTCAGAGATAGCGGGCACATTGAATGGTAGGGATGGTGTATGCACCTACCTTAGCATGCAAGAAACATCTTCTGCTCTGTTAAAACATACTCTCTTCAGCACCCTCTCTGTCACCTCAACATCTTTCCAAATGTATTGTAAGCAAAATTGTACTTAATATTCTAATTGCAGCCTAACCAATGATTTGTATAAGTTGGACTGGGGTGAGCACAGTAAGAAGTCTTGCAACACCAGGTTAAAGTCCAACATGAAACAAACATGTTGGACTTTAACCTGGTGTTGGAAGACTTCTTATTGTAGAAGCTTAGCATAACCACTTCCTCCCGAAGTCTCCTTGCTCCTCTATTCCTTTTAAGGCGTTATCATTTGGTGTTTATTTCCTTTCTTTATTCTTCCTTCCAAAATATGTCCCCTCGTCTTACTTCGACTAATCTGTCCATGGTCTCCTGATGCCACTTACTCTCATCATAACTCTTCATAATTAACCACCAGAACAGGTCAGGAGACCCGAGAAGGTGAACCAAAATGGCGGCTTATTTCCAACCAAGAGAAAAGGCCGCAACATGGCGGACAGCACATAGGTCCCAACCGGGACTACTGATCATGCCGGTCTCAAGCCGGGCTGGCTTTTAAACGTTGATTCTAAGAGGCCCAGCTGATACGTCTCCGCTCCTCGTGTTCCATGAGCACCATGGGGAGATCAATCGAGCCTTCCCCATGTGTCTCGTGAGGGTCATTCCAACCACGCTCCTCAGTCTTGTTGCATCTGAAAATGTTTATATTTTTCCCTGATAATCACATCCAGATCATTTCGAAAAGGAATTTTCCCAAACCCTCGCTTCTGAAATAAAATACAATGAGCATCCGATAACCACAGCATTCTGCTTCGTGCGCGACAAGACCAATCTCATCTGTGTTATCCTCTGAAACCACTCCATTCCAAAAGGAACGGTAGAAAAGCTTAAACAAACATTGCTGGTTATTTGTTTTCCTCAGGATAATGCATGAAGTTTGAAAAGAATAAATTAATCCCTTGTGGAGAGTTTATAGAGCTTGAAACTTATCGCTGGTGTTACAATAAATACCTGTGTTATTCATGTGTTAAGCTTCAGTAATGTCTTGTACGTGCTCAGTGCTAAGTCACTGTGGGGTGGAAGGGGGGAGCATTTCATCACTAGAGTATTGGTATTGAAACTGTGCCCAAGACACGTTGAGCTTTTGGTTAATGCAGCTGTAATTGGTGCTTGAATCCCGACTGAATCATTTCCTTTCTTGTATTACAGTTTGTTCACCACTCGCATTTCCCGCGGGTTTCAGAGCAGACTCTGTAAAATCCTCAGATGCCTTTGACAGGTAGAGGGGGGGGATTGTCTCTCACAATCCCACCGGGAATTGCCTCTCTAACGAGATGGGATAGCAGACTATAGAGTGGAGGGAGAGGCGGCACGGTAGCACAGTGTTTAGCACAGTTGCTTCACAGCTCCAGGGTCCCAGGTTCGATTCCCAGCTTGGCTCACTGTCTGTGCGGAGTCCACACGTTATCTCGGTTATGTTATTCTCTAAGTCTGAATAAAGATTGTAGACTTCCAGTTAACACAAATACTTTATGCAATGGGTTCATTCTGTTTCCAGAGCTTAACTAGATATAATAGTCAAGAGGTATGACCAGTGAAGCTAAGGTAAGCTGCCTATGCTGAGCTATCTCTGTCTGCTGCTGCTCACTAGTGTTGTGCTTCTGAAACAGGCGGATCCTCCCTTGGGCTGGACCCGTCTCTGATGCTGCCCTCTAGTGATGCTGCGGCTGTTACAACTGTCTGTAGTCCCTGGTGTATGTGCAGATGTATGTACAGATGTACAGGTCACTCCACCAGTGTCTGTGTGGGTTTCCTCCGGGTGCTCCGGTTTCCTCGCACAGTCCAAAGATGTGCAGGTTAGGTGGATTGACCATGCTAAATTGCCCTTAGGCTAGGTGGGTTTACTGGGCTACGGGGTTGTGTGGGCTTGTGGGGGGGCTCTTTCCAACAGCCGGTGCAGACTCGATGGGCCAAATGGCCTCCTTCTGCACTGTAAATTCTGTGAACAATTCTTTAATAATAAAATCTTGATTTCATGGGGAAGGGTTTCTTCTGCTCTGTTGCCCGAGAAGAGACACTCACTATGATAATTTTCCTTTAATGACCCTTGAATACTCCAGTCATAAGTAAATGGGGGATTGAGCATGGAGAGAGGTTTCAGCATGGGGGAGGGGGGGGGGGGGGGGGGGGGGGGGGGGGGTGTTGAGCATGGAGAGGATGTTTGATCATAGCTAAAAACTGCCAATAGCAAGGCCCACCTATACACCCTGGCTGAAACAATAGGTGGAATTGGTTTATCCTCGCAGAGTAACCCTAGTAATGGCTTGTGGTCAGTTACAATGGAGAACCTGCGGCCGTAGCCGTATTGATGGAATTGTTTGACGTTGTATAGGCCCTGTTTCTCAAATTGTGTATACTTTTGTTCTGTGTTGGTGAGTGTTCAGGAGGTGAAAGCAACAGACCTGTCAGTTCCGTCCTCCATCTTTGTGGGACAGGAACACTCCGATCTTATAGGGCAAAGTGTCGTAGGTCAAAAGTATTGGTTAATCTGGATCAAAATGGAAGAATAACCTGGATGACAGTAGGCCTGTTTGACTTGATGGAAAGCGTGTTTTTGGTGGAACTTTCCAACACCAGTGTTGGTGTTTCTTTGAAAGGAGGTGCAGCGGCATTAATGTAGCTGTCAAATTAGGGATGAACTGGCCATGGTAATTTACCATGCCCAGAAACTATTTATTATGTGACATTCTTCAGCGCAGGAACTTCTTTAATGACCTTTACCTTGTCCTCGAAATAGTTCAAGCCTTTTGAGTCCACCTTCAAGCCAAAATATGTGACGACACTGCCTGAAATGTGTACTTCTTGCCTTTTAATCTAATGCCAGTATCTCTGAAACTATTAAGAATTTCTTCCAAGCTGGCCAGATGTTCTTCGTGTGAAGTTCCCGTCACTAATACGCCATCTACTTTTAAGATTCCGCAGAACAGCTTTTCTATCATCTTCTGAAATATTGCCCATCCAGATGCTATCCCAAAAGGTCTTCTGGTATATTGGAAAAGTCCCTTGTGCACATTGATGGTCACGAATTTCCTGGAGTCCTCGTCCAGTTCAAGTTATAAATCAGCATGACATAAGTCAAGCTTTGCATATGTGAGGCTCTCTGCCAACTTTGCATGGAGGTCTTCTATCCAAAGGATTAAACACTTGTCGATTTGGGCCGTTTGGTTAATGGTGAGTTTGTAATCACCACAGATACTAACAGAGCGTTCAGGTTTAAGACAGGGACGATAGGGGCCGCCCATTCAGAGAACTGGACTGGCTTATGATCCCTCGTTCTTCCAAGCGTGTCAACTCGGCTTCGACTTTCTGGGGCAGAGCATTTGGGATGGGCCGAACTCTGAAGAATTTTGGTGTGGATTTGGGGTTCACAGAAATGTTGGGCTTTACCCCTCATATTCGGCCAAGCTGGTTTTGAAACACATCTTCGTGCTTGCACAGGATTTCTTGGAAAATGGCATCTGATTTGAAATGGTGGCACAGTGGTAGCACTGCTGCCTCAAAGCATCAGGGACGCAGGTTTGATTCCGACCTCGGGCAACTGCCTGTGTGAAGTTTGCATGTTCTCCCTGTGTCTGCGTGGGTTGCCTCTGGGTGCTCCGGTTTCCTCCTGCAGTCCAAAGATGTGCAGGTTAGGTGGATTGGCCATGATAAATGCCTGTTAGTGTCCAAAAGATTCCCGTACCAGCCTCCCAGAACAGGTGCCGGAATGTGGCGACTAGGGGCTTTTCACAGTAACTTCATTGAAGCCTACTTGTGACAATAAGCGATTTTCATTTTCAATATTCATTTTCAAGATTAGGTGGGGTTACTGGGTTACAGGGATAGGGTAGAGGCATGGGATTAAGTAGGGTGCTCTTTCCAAGGGCCAGTGCAAACGCAATGGGCCAAATGGCCTCTTTTTGCACTGTACATTCTATGATTCTATGATATCCTGAAAATTTCTAGCCAGCCTAGCTTTATTTGAGATAGCCAATCTGGACCCATGGGGCTTGACCCTTGTCCTTTCACAACGACCATGGGTAATTGAGCAGGATGTTGTTGGTACGACACCAGTGACTTGGGGGTGCCTAAAATCTTTAAGGTTTCCCCTGTATACATTACTAACTTTGCAGTCATGCTACTTAAACTCAGGAGTAGAACTCCTCCACAAAGGTACTTGTTTGTTTTTTACTCACCGCTGTGGCCTACGCCCCTAGGCTCACTGGCCGCCCGTTGACCATAAAGACTATTTCTGTGAGAGCCGCCTTGCATACTTTAACCGTATTTATGATGCGGAAATGCCAGCGTTGGACTGGGGTGGGCACAGTAAGAAGTATTACAACACCAGGTTAAAGTCCAACAGGTTTGTTTCAAATCACTAGCTTTCGGAGCACTGCTCCTGCCTCAGGTGAGTGATATAGGAGCTGCACTCCAAAAGCTCGTGATTCCAAACAAACCTGTTGGACTTTAACATTTGTTGCAAAACTTCTTACTGTAACCATATTTAACCTGTAAATCTCAGATTCACCTTCCGGAATTCTTCTCTACTTTATGCACTGGAGACGTTGTGTGTATCTTTTAAAAACTGGATGCTCTCTATCTGGTGTGGCAACATGCTTAAATGTGGCCCTTCCCGGACTTCCGGTTGCGGTGATGCGGAGCTAAGCCGCACGTTCGGTAGCTCCCGCTATTTTCGGTCTTTTGGGCTCTTTTAAGGGCCCGTAGCGGTGCTGGCTGGACTTTTCCCGGTGTGGGAACACATCCACTGCGCTTATCTGCCGGTGGATGGACTGGACCAGGAGCGGAGCGGTTAAAAAATCGGCTTTGGAGCAGAGAAAGGTGCGAGGCAGGAGAAACAAGGTGGCGGCGGGTGGAGAACCTGCAGCGTGGCAGCAGTGGGCGCAGGAGCAGCAGGAGCTGCTTCAGCGCTGCTTTAGAGAGCTGAAAGCTAAGATCCTGGATCCGTTTAAGGCCTCACTGGACAAGCTCATGGCGACTCAGACGGCTCAGGGTGCGGAGATCTGAGAGCTACGGCAAAAGGCCTCGGAGAGTGAGGACGAACTCCTAGGCCTGGCAGTGAAGGTGGAGTCGCACGAGGCGCTCCACAAGAAATGGCTAGCGAGGATGGAGGAGATGGAGAACCGCTCCCGTCGGAAGAACTTGCGGATCCTGGGCCTCCCGGAGGGGCTGGAAGGCTCAGACCTGGGGGCCTATGTGGCCGTGATGTTGAATTAGTTAATGGGCACGGGGTCGTTCCAGGGGCCCTTGGAGCTGGAGGGTGCCCATCGAGCGCTGTTGAGGAAGCCCAAGCCGAACGGGCCGCCTAGGGCGGTGCTGGTCCGTTTTCACCGCTTCGTTGACCGTGAGTGTGTGCTGAGATGGGCGAAGAAGGAGAGGAGCAGCAAGTGGGAGAATGCACAGATCAGAATTTATCAGGATTGGAGCGCGGAGGTGGCGAAGAGAAGGGCTGGTTTTACTCGGACGAAGGTGGTGCTTCACAAGAAGGGGGTGAAGTTTGGCCTGTTACAGCTGGCTCGCCTCTGGGTCACTTATAAAGATCACCAGCTTTACTTCGATTCCCCGGAGGATGCCTGGGCCTTCGTCCAGGCAGAGAAGTTGGACTCGAACTGAGGACTGGGGGGCTGGGGACTGATGTACATAGTCCGGAGGCCTTGTCCTCCTGGGTATCCTTTCGTTTTTCTGGTTGTGTTTGTTAATGCCTTTTTGCTTTTTTTGCTTTTTCGCTTTTTGGGGCTGTTATTTATTTATTCTGGTGCTTTCTTGTTTTTCACTGGTGGAGGGCTGGGGAGCTGGTCGCGGTCCCGTTGGGTCACGCGCACTTCTTTTTCCCGCGTGTTGGGTTGTGGGGGCGGGGTCTGAGATGGAAGCGCGGGCTTTCTTCCCGCGTTGGAGGCGCAGTGGGTGGGACCGGCACTGGGTGGGGGAGTGGTGGTTGTGTTACACCGGGGGGGGGGGTCATTGGGGTGGTGGGAGCAGCCGGGGTCAGCAGGAGTCGGCTGACTTACGGAAGTACGATGGAAGTGATTACGCAGCTGGGTGGGCCCTAACTAGGGGAGGGGAGGGGGGGGGGGAATAAGGGGGGGGGGGGTACCGGGTTGCTGCTGGAGGGCCCGTAGGGGAACTTCTGGGGATGGGGGGGGGGGGGGGTCTGCCACCGTGGGGAACGGGCCTGGGGGGTCCTGCGGGCACGTGGTGAGCCGAGGGAGAGCTATGGCTGACCGGCGCAGAGGGAGGGGGAAGACCACCCAGATTCGGCTGGACACATGGAACGTGAGGGGGCTGAATGGACCGGTGAAGCGGTCTCGGGTCTTGCCGCATTTGAAGGGGCTGGGAGCGGGCGTGGCTATGGTCTAGGAGACGCACCTTAAGGTGGAGCATCAGGTGAGGCTGAGAAGAGGCTGGGTTGGACAGGTGTTTCACTCGGGGCTAGATGCGAAGAATCGAGGGGTGGAGATTTTAGTTTGTAAGAGTCGAGTGTGGTGGTGGACAGCTGTGGTAGATACGTAATAACGACTGGTAGGCTTCAAGGGGAGTGGGTGGTTCTGGTTAATGTGTACGTCCCCAACTGGGACGATGCGGGTTTGATGCGGCGAATGTTGAGCCGGATTCCGGACCTGGAGACGGGGGGGGGCTTGATCTTGGGAGGGGATTTTAATACTGTGTTGGACCCAGCTCTGCATCGTTCGAGGTCTAAGACGGGCAAGAGGCCGACGGCGGCCACAGTGCTGAGGGGGTTTATGGATCAGATGGGAGGGGTAGACCCTTGGAGGTTTTTGAGGCCGGGTGGTAGGGAGTTTTCCTTTTTCTCCCATGTCCACAAGGCTTATTCCCGGGTTGATTTTTTTGACCTCAGCAGGGCGCTAATCCCGAGAGTGGTGGGGGCAGAGTATTCGGCGATAGCCATATCTGACCACGCTCCGCATTCAGTGGACCTGGAGCTGGGGGAGGGGAAGGATCCCGCTGTGGAGGTTAGATGTGGGGCTTCTGTCAGAGGAGGAAGTAGGTGCATAGAGAGGTATTTGGAAGCTAATGACAATGGGGAGGTGCAAGTTGGGGTGGTCTGGGAAGCGTTGAAGGCGGTGGTTATCTATTTGGGCGCACAGGGAGAGGGGGGAGAGGGTTGAGAGGGAGAGGCTGGTGGAAGAAATGGTAAGGGTGGACAGGAGGTATGCGGATGTCCCGGAAGAGGGGCTTATGAGGAACCGTCGCAGTCTCCAAGCGGAGTTCGATATACTGACCACCCGGAAGGCGGAGGCGCAGTGGAGGAGGGCGCAGGGGGCGGTATATGAGTACGAGGAGAAGGCAAGTCGGATGCTGGCCCACCAGCTCCGGAAGCGGGAGGCAGCGAGAGAGATAGGGGGAGTCACAGATGCAGGAGGGAACCTGGTGCAGAGTGGGAGGGACATTAATGGGGTGTTCAGATCCTTTTACGAGGGCTGTACCGGTCAGTGCCCCCCTAGGGAGGTGGGCAGGATGGACCGCTTTCTGGATAAGCTGGAGTTCCCAAGAGTGGAGGAGGAGCAGGTGGAGGGTCTGGGAGCCCCAATCGAGTTGGAGGAGCTGATGGAGGCGCTGGGGAGCATGCAGACAGGGAAAGCACCGGGACCTGACGGGTTCCCGGTGGAGTTTTATAAGAAGTTCTCAGACCTGTTGGGCCCACTGCTAGTGAGGACCCTGAATGAGGAGAGGGAGGGGGGGGGGCCTTGCCCCCGACGATGTCTAGAGCAATAATCTCACTGATCCTGAAGCGGGATAAGGACCCCCTCCAGTGTGGGTCTTACAGGCCGATCTCGCTCCTCAACGTGGAATCAAAGTTGTTGGCTAAGATACTGTCCAGGAGGGTGGAAGATGTGGTCCCGATGGTTATCCATGAGGACCAAATGGGGTTTGTGAAGGGGAGGCAGCTGAATGTTAATGTTCGGTGGCTTCTTAATGTCATGATGATGGCGTCGGCGGATGGAGATGCGGAAATAGTAGCATTGATGGATGCGGAGAAAGCTTTCGATAGGGTGGAGTGGAGCTACCTGTGGGAGGTGTTGAGGAGAGTTTGGTGAGGGATTCATTAGGTGGGTGAGACTGCTGTATAGTGCCCCGGTAGCGAGCGTGGTGACGAATGGGAGGAGGTCGGAGGACTTTCGGCTGTCCCGGGGGATGAGGCAGGGGTGCCCACTGTCTCCCCTGCTCTTCGCGTTAGCAATTGAACCCCTGGCCATGGCGCTGAGGGATTCGAAGAACTGGAGGGGGATTGTGCGGGGTGGTGGGGGGGGGGGGGGGGGGGGGGGGAGGAGCACCGGTTGTCGCTGTACGCGGATGATTTACTGTTGTACATCGGGGATCCGGCGGGGGGGGGGGGGGGGGGGGGATGCCAGAGGTGTTGAGGATACTTGGGGAGTTTGGGGACTTTTCGGGCTATAAGCTCAACGTGGGGAAGGGTGAGCTGTTTGTGCTGCACTTGGGGGACCAGGAGAGGGAGATGGGGAGCTCCCGTTGAAGAGGGCGGAGAGGAGCTTTAGATATTTTGGCATCCAGATAGCTAGGAGCTGGGGGGCCCTACATAGGCTAAACTTTTCGAGGCTGGTGGAACAGATGGAGGAGGAGTTTAGGAGGTGGGATGTGCTGCCGCTCTCCTTGGCGGGCAGGGTCCAGTCGGTTAAGATTACGGTGCTCCCGAGATTTTTGTTTCTCTTCCAGTGTCTCCCCATCTTGATTCCGAAGGCTTTCTTTAGGAGGGTTAATAAGAGTATTCTGGGGTTCGTGTGGGCGCGGAAGACCCCGAGAGTGAGGAGGGTATTCCTGGATCGAGGCAGGGAGGTAGGTGGTTTGCCGTTTCCCAACCTGTGTGGGTACTACTGGGCTGCGAATGTGGCAATGATTCGTAGGTGGGTGATGGAGGGTGAGGGTGCCGCATGGAAGAGGTTGGAGGTGACGTCCTGTGTGGGCACGAGTTTGGAGACACTGCCCCGCTCCCACTCCCCCCGGCAAGGTATTCTACGAGTCCAGTAGTGGTGGTGGCTTCCCTCAAAATTTGGGGGCAGTGGAGGCGCCATAGGGGGGAAGTGAAGGCCTCAGTTTGGGCCCCGATACGGGGCAACCACCGGTTTGCACCAGGGAGAATAGATGGTGGGTTTTTGAGTTGGCATAGGGCAGGCATCAGGCGGATGGGGGACCTTTTCCTCGACGGGAAGTTTGCGACCTTAGAGGAGTTGGAGGGGAAGTGGGGTCTGCCCCCGGGAATACTTTCAGGTATATGCAGATTAGGGCGTTTGTTAAGCGGCAGGTAGCGGAGTTTCCGCTATTGCCGCCAATGGGGGTGCAGGATAGGGTGCTCTCGGGGACGTGGGTTGGTGAGGGTAGGATCTCGGCAATTTATCAGGTAATGCAGGAGGGGGAGGAGGCCTCGGTGGAGGAGCTGAAAGCGAAGTGGGAGGAGGAGCTCGGGGAGGAGATCGACGAGGGGACGTGGGCGGACGCCCTGGGGAGGGTGAATTTGTCCTCTTCTTGCGCACGGCTCAGCTTAATTCAGCTGAAGGTGTTGCATAGGGCGCACATGACTGGGGCCAGGCTGATCTGGTTCTTTGGGGGTGAGGACAGGTGTGGGAGGTGTTCGGGTGGCCTGGCCATTCACACCCACATGTTCTGGGCGTGTCCGGCATTGGAGGGGTTCTGGAAGGGGGTGGCTGAGACCTTGTCCAAGGTGGTCCAGGGTGGAACCGGGCTGGGGGCTCGCTATCTTCGGGGTAGCATCGGAGCCGGGAGTGCAGGAGGTGAGAGAGGCCGGTATCCTGGCCTTTGCGTCTCTAGTAGCCCGGCGTAGGATTCTTTTACAGTGGAGGGACGCGAAGCCCCCGAGCCCGGATTCCTGGATTAACGACATGGCTGGGTTCATCAGGCTGGAGAAGGTCAAGTTTGCCCTGAGGGGGTCGGTATGGGCGTTGGCAGCCTTTTCTTGATCTCCTGGCGGAGTGTTAGAGGGTGGCCAATCTCAGCAGCAACCCGGGGTGGGGGGGTCTGTTAAGGGGGTTTGTTTCTGCGACTGTATGTTTGCTACTTTCTTTTTTGTTATTAATGTATTGCTTTGTATTGGGGTGGGGGGGGGGGGGGGGGGGGCTTTTCTTTCTGTTTTCTCTATGCCTTGTTTATTTTATTGTTGGGAGAAAATTTGAATAAAACTCATTTTAAAAAATTAAAAAATGTGGCCCTTCCCGTTATACTCACAGCAAACAAAATCTCTGCAATGGTACATTAGTTGGGGGTGTTCTCCGCGCATCTGTGACACTCATCTTGCTGACATCTCACTTTTCTTCCTTGCCTCTGAACCACAACCCTGCTCCTGGGATCTCCATTCAGCCACTGTGCCTGTCACCTGGGCTACTTACCTTAACAGCCATTCCACTCCTCACCTACCTGTATATCAGAACTGCTCTTTTTTGGCACATTCAGTGGCTTGAACTATTTCTATCACTGTGTCTGGAGTAATTTTAATTTTGGTTAACAATTTCCTTTGTACATTGATATTGTTGATGCCACATACCAGACAGCCACGTAGCACATTGCTTAATGCCAAGCCGAATTCACAGTGTTCAGCCATTTGATGAAATATGGCAACAAAACCCACAATTGTGTCCCCGGGACCCTGATGGCTGAATTATTTTTATACCACTGCAGTACAATGGAAGGTCTGAGCTTGAAGTGCTCCTTCACAAGTGTCATCAATTGGTCAAATGATTTTGTGTCTGGAGCCTCCGGGGACTTAAATTGTGCTGTATTGGACAGTGGCTGCACATCTACTGTGTGGGGGAGTGACTGGTTAAAATGTTACCTGGACTCCTTGAATGCTGAAAATCGTAACAAGGTTAAGGAATTTGAAAGTTCCACAAGTTTCAGGTTTGGGGATGATAATACTCTGAAGTCGCTGAAAAGAGTGGCGATCCCTTGCAATATTGCCGGAGTGAATCATTTCATTAGCACGGATGATGTTTCAAGTGAGATACCTTTGCTTCTGAGCAGACCATCGATGAAGAAAGCACACATGAAACTGGATATGGAACAGGATAAGGCAACAGATTTTGGAAAGACAGTGGACTTACAATTTACACAATTCCATTATTGACGAATAATATTTCAAGTACAGTTGTTAAGGATGTGTTAATGGCAGTTGAAAATGGGACTTTAGCTGATAAAAAGCTTGTTGTATTAAAACTGCACCGTCTCCTCGGAGGCTGAAATATTTATTAAAGGATGCAGGAGTGAGGGATGAAGACTATACTAAGCTAATAGAGCAGGTTAGTGATCGCTGTGAAGTTTGTACAGAAGGACACCAGCACAACCGATAGTAACCCTACCTTTGGCCAGAGATATTAACGACACTGTGGCCATGGACCTTAAGATCTGGGATAAAGCCAATAATATATTTATTTTGCATTTTGTAGATTTAGCAACCAGATTTAGTCAATCAATGATTGTACAAAGTAAAGAAAAGAGAGTAATTCTGGATCAAACTGTGGAAAAATGGATAGGGACAGGAATGGGCCCAATGGCAAAATTCCTTACAGACAATGGGGGAGAATTTGCTAATGATGAGTTTAGGGATGTGTGTGAAAACGTGAATATCACAGTTCTGAAATTGGCTGCAAAAATCCCATTTAGTAATGGTGTGTGTGAAAGAAACCATGCGGTAATAGATGACATGCTTCGGAAAATTTTGGCAGATAGACCAAACTGCAAGCTAAATTCAGCTTTAGCATGGGTGGGACATGCAAAGATTTCATTGCAGATGGTTGGGGGCTATAGTCCCTATCAATTAGTGTTTGGTAGGAATCCTAAAATTCCGTCCATTTTGGATGACCAGCCTCCAGCTTGGGAAGGGACTACAATTAGATCTGCCTATGCTGAGCTTTTAAATGCATTACATAGCAGTAGACAAGCTTTTTTGGAAGCAGAAGTCTCTGAAAGAATTCGCAGAGCTTTAAGGCATAATGTGTGGCCATCAAATACCGTTTTTCAGCAAGGAGACATTGTATACTATAAGAGAGGCATTTTTAATGAATGGAAAGGCCCAGGGAAGATCATAGGCAAAGATGGCAAAACAATTATTGAGCAACATCGCAATAAAACTGTTAGGGTACATTCGTCAAGGATAATGGGTACAGATTACAAATTTTCTAATTTAGACAGAGCAGACAGACATGACGAGGAACCAGGGTCATCTGGTACGCACATGTTACAGAACTATGAGGACAAGTTAACTGATACAGACAGGGTTTCTGTAGAGGAACACAACACTTCTGATGATTTAGAACAGGCCATTTTTCCAAAAGGAAAAAGTTTGTACAAAAGTGACATACTTGCCTGAAGGGTCTAGTCAATGGAAGGATGTTATTAGTAGAGCAGGGAAGGCCACTGGGAAGTATAAACATTGGTTGAATGTGCAGCATTCAGGGGAGGGAGTCAAGACAATGGATTGGGAACACAAAGTTCAAAAATGGAGGGCACAGAAACGCAGTGCCAGGTCAGATAGCACATCAGATAGTGAACAGGTCCGGAGGAAAAAGTCGAGAACTATTGAAAGGACATCCCACAGCAGAAGGGAAAGATCAAGCAGTAGCAGTACAGAACGAGATACCAGGCGGGAAAGGGGACGTAGTTTATCAAGGTCTCGGAACATGAGTAAGACAACAATTACTAATAGGAGTAGATGCCCACATGCATGGGAGATTTTGGTGGCTTCCAATCAGTTAGATGAAAAAGTTATCAAAGGTGCCAAACAGCAAGAACTGCATAGTTGGAGTGAATTTGGGGTATGCACGGAAGTACCGGATAGGGGACAAAAAGCTCTATCCCACAGATGGATTTGAATGGAAAAGGTTCTTCTGGATGGGACTTATAAGGCAAAGGCCAGGCTTGTAGCGAGGGGATTTGAAGAAAACTTAGAAGATCAGGACTTAAGGGTAGATTCACCTATGGCAGGAAAGGTTATTTTAAAGATCTTCTTGGCTCTATTAGCCACAAAGGCATGGGAATGCAAATCTATCGGCTGCCTTCTTGCAGGGGCATCAGCTCCAGTGAGGCATTTTTCTCCATCCTCCTAAAGAGGCAACTAACACAGAAGGAGTACTGTGGAAGTTGAACAAATGTGTATATGGGTTAAATGATGCATCTAGAGTCTGGTATTGTTCGGTCAGGTCAGTTTTGTTCAAGTTAAGCTTTTGCCACTTGAAAGCAGATCCGACAATGTTTTACTGGCACTATAAAGGAAATCTTTCTGGCATATTTATGATGCATGTCGATGATTTTTTGGGGGGCGTGACTAGTGATTTTGAAGCTATTGTAATCTCTGGTTTGAGGAAAGAATTCAGGGTTGGAAGTCAGGCTTCTGGTGCATTTAAATATATTGGACTGGAAATCGGACAGACTAAGTTAGGGGCAACTTTACGTCAGCAATCTTATTTGGAAAGCATTAGTCCAATAGCAATTAGCCATGGCCAGGTTTCACAAAAAGATGCAATGGTTTCAAAGATGGAAAAAGAGCAACTGCAAAGTTTAATTGGGCAACTGAACTGGTTAGGTAGACAGACTGGACCGGACGTGAGTTTTGATGTCTTGGAGTTAAGTACAAACATGAATGATCCCAAATTGGAAGACATAATAAGAGCAAATAAAGCGTTGGCCAAACTAAAAATGCAGGAGTGTGTTTTGAGGTTCCCGGTTTTAGGTGACCTTAGGCACTTGAAACTCATCGTTTATAGTGATGCATCCTATGCAAATTTATGTGATGGAGTTTCAAGCGCAGGAGGCTTTATAATTTTCCTTTTGGGAAACAATGGTAAATGTTGCCCTCTTGTGTGGGAAACAAAGAAAATAAAGAGAGTGGGAAAAAGCACTTTGGCTGCTGAGACATTAAGCCTTGTAGAGGCGGTGGATATGGCCTTTTATATATCTCAGATATTGACAGAAATTTTGGGATGAGGGGATTTGGGTGATATACCTATTGAATGTCAAATTGACAATAAATCTCTGTGGGAAAATGTGCATTCTGCAAAAAGTGTCAATGAAAAAAGGTTAAGGATAGACATCGCAAGTTTGAAGCAGGTGTTGGACAGAGGGGAAATAGCAAAAATTAAATGGGTTGACAGTAGCTATCAATTGTCCAACTGTTTTACAAAAAGAGGGGCTAGCTCACAGAAACTTTTTGGATATTGTTAATGAAGGATGCCTGTTCCTGTGACTGTTTTATTCTTCCAAAAACAAATGGAAAAAAAAGAAGGGGAGAAATTGCGTGTGTGTTTTTGAGCTTCTTGTAATTTTGTTTTCACCGAATTATTTTTTTCTCCAAGGAAGGGGAGATTGTTAAGTTATGGGTAAAGAGACATTCCATTTAGTTGTCTCACTTATGTTAAGCACCCAATAATTGACACTGATTTGTAAAGGGGCTTCAGGTGGCCTTTGTGTCAGGTGATGTGATGTTAGAGTTTGTGCAGAGTCTGTTGAAGTAAATTAAAAGTGTTTGAGGAAAAGGAGCAGAACCTTTGACCCTTTATACAACAGCAGCTAAACATCACAGAATCATTGAATTGTTACGGTGCAGAAGGAGGCCATTCAGCCCATCGGGTCTGTGCTAGATCTCCAAATGAACATTATGACTTAGTGTTATTCTTCTGCCTTTTCCCTGTACCCCTCCACATTTTTCTACTCTGTTGCCTCAAGCCTGGAAGTGGCATGCTAATTCCTCATTAGGGTGAGTCAGGCAGTCATGAGGCACTCGCTTACAGGGGGAGTTCTGAGGTGCCAGACAAGCCCCATTTTGATGGCAAAGTTGTGGTGAACCACGTTCCCCTGTTACTCACTGCTATGTATATATATATATATATATATATATTCACTGTTATTGTTTGTTCCGTTGTTACTTACTGTTGTTGTTGTTGTTGTTGTTGCTACTGTTGGCTCCGCCTGTTGCTCCGCCCCTCGGGCTTTGTATATAGTTGGCTGATCTGTGGCCCTGCCCCCAGTGAGGGATCAGCAGCAGGCAGGCACACTGCCCAAGGCCCTGAAGAGATGCCTGGGGTTTTTTCTCTTATTATGCCCAGTGGGTCCCCAATTACGCGGACAAGGCCCACCCACTTATCAAATCCACCATTCGCCCCCTGATGGCTGAGGCCCGCCTGGCCTTCAACCGTATCAAGGCATACATTATCAAGGCCACGATGTACGAGGTGGACGAGTCCATCCCGTTCCAGGTGGAGAGCGATGCATCTGACTTTGACCTGGCCGCCACCCTCAACCAGGCGGGCAGGCCCGTGGCTTTCTTCTCCCATACCCCCCATGCCTCCGAAATTCAGCACTCCTCTGTCAAAAAGGAACCACAAGCCATTGTGGAAGCTGTGCGACATTGGAGACATTACCTGGCCGGCAGGCGATTCACTCTCCTCACTGACCAACGGTCGATTGCCTTCATGTTCAATAACACGCAGCGGGGCAAGATCAAGAACGACAAGATCTTGAAGTGGAGGATCGAACTCTCCACTTATAACTACGACATTTTGTATCGGCCTGGGAAACTCAATGAGCCTCCAGATGCCCTATCCCACGGTACATGTGCCAGTACACAAGTAGACCGACTTCGGGCCCTCCACAATAACCTTTGTCATCCGGAGGTCACCATGTTCCACTGTTACTCACTGTCGTATATATATATTCACTGTTATTGTTTGTTCCGTTGTTACTTATTGTTGTTGTTGTTGTTCTGTTGACTCTGCCTGTGGCTCCGCCCCTCGGGCTTTGTATATAGTTGGCTGATCTGTGGCCCTGCTCCCAGTGAGGGATCAGCAGCAAGCACACATCTCAGTGTATTAAAGCCACAATTTAGTTCTATAACTCGCTTTGTCTATTATTGATGGTCCATCAAAAGTCTACCCCATGAAGGCGTTGTTCCTCTTTTGGAAGATCCCTGTACGTTGTGTCTCACTTAAGGCAGCAATGCCAAGGTACCTGAGGTCCTGAGCTATATGGCAGTGCGGCACTGTGATCTGTCACTGTTTGGGTTGTCCATGAGGATCCTGGCATTCCAGATCCCAATAAATGCAATTCCATTTTCTTTTCAATTAGGCTCCTAATTCTGGGTTAACTCTCAACACTTGACAGTATGCTTCCTATAGGAAATCAAGGTTGTTCATCTATTGCACAGCACAAGGGATCTTTGGCATCATCCTCCAAGCACTGAGCTGCCCAAGAGACAAGAATATTTGGGGAGGAAAGCAATGGCCTCTCATCCATGGGAGATATTGAGGTGATACTTCCTGAGCCTGTGAGAAAATGTTCACCAAACTGCAGATATTTGATCGTCGGGCTGAAAACATCATTTTCATCCATGATAGACATCACACGCAAGCAATCTTATTCATGCAACAACAGTGTGAGAGAGCAAATCCAGGCTGGCCGAAAAACCATTGCCAAGTCATTTTTAAGTTTTGATTTTATCTTCTGCTGTGCACCAACCACCAGGGACCCCCATCACTTAGCAACAGATGTAACAAGCACGTTATGTTCTGGGCTTTGTTACAAATCCATTCTCCTCCCAAACAGAAGCTCCCAGCGAACAAATTGACTTTTCGCAGTATAATTGCCTGGATGCTGAACCTTCTGAATAGCCGCTGATGTGAAATTCTGGAAAAAATATTTGCCTTCCCTCAATCACTGATCGGGTGAGCAGACTGGAGATCAGAGATACAGAGAGCAGGAGGGCCATATTCAGTGCCTGCCCTGCGGGCTTGGTTGAACTCAGGAGGTCACAGTCAGCAGCCAGTCGGGTTGCTTTCTTTTATTTAAATTAATTTATGAGATGTGGGTGGTGCCTGTAATTTATCAGACACTTTGACCAGTTTATTCCAAAAACTGTGAAGCAACACTCATGCCTCATACCATCATATTATGAATTCCCCCGTTTCTGACTGTAAGGGGCCTAATTCCAATTAATATAATCATAACCGAATTGGTCTCTCATCATATGTCAGTCCCACCATCCCAGGAATCAGCCTGGTAAACCTTTGCTGCACTCCCTCCATAGCAAGAACATCCTTCCTCAGATAAGGACATCAAAACTGCACACGATACTCCAGGTGTGGCCTCACCAATGCCCTATACAATTGCAGTAAATCATCTCTATTCCTATACTCAAATCCTCTCGCTATGAAGGCCAAAATATAATTTACCTTCGTTACTCCCTGCTGTACCTATGCGCTTACTTTCAGTGATTGTTACACGAGGACACCAAGGTCTCGCTGAGTATCCACCTCTCTCAATTTACACCCATTCAGTAACAATCTGCCTTCCACTATTTGCTCCAAAGAGGTTTGACCCTGGATCCAACCAACGCTAGTTACTGCTAGTCACTCTCCTAAAGAAGGCCCTGGGGATAAAGATGGGCAGGCACTGAAAGAGGAACAAGAACCTCGGAAGCACCGTCATTTTGACGGACTGTACCCTCCCCGCCAACGATAACGGCAACATGTCCCACCTCTTGAACTCCTCCTCCATCTGATCTACAAGTCTGGTGAAATTATGCTTGTGAAGAGTCCCCCAGTCCCTGACCACCTGCACCCCCAGGTACCTAAAGTTCTCCCCTGCCTGCCTAAGCAGGGAGCCTACCAATTCCTTCCTCCTGGTCTCCAGGGTGCACCACAAACACCTCACTCTTGCCTAAATTTAATTTATAACCTGAAAAGGTGTGGTTTTCTTTTTTTAAATGCATTCATGGGGAATTGGCATCCCTGGCTCTGCCTGCATTTACTGCTCATCCCTATTTGCCCTGAGAAGGTGTTGGTGAGCTGCCTTCTTGAACCGCTGCAGTCCCTGAGGTATAGGTACACCTACTGTGCGGTTAGGGAGGGAGTTCCAGGATTTTGACCCAGCAACATTGAAGGAACGGCGATATATTTTCAAGTCAGATTTATGGGAGGATTTTGGAAGACTGTCGAACTATTGGGTCCAAGGTTAAGGACCGCCCCAAAGAGCGCGAAATCCCAGAGGGATAAAAGGGGACACGGACATGTGTTCTGCCTCTTTTGGACCCGGCCTGTGCCAGCCTCCTTTGAATCCAACCTGTGCCAGCCCGACTGCAGCATAATGACCAGGCAGCCAAGTTCAAGACCAACAATCGCTACCTGACGGATGAGCCCAGCAGAGACAGAGGCATTTCTTCAAACCAGCCATGTGAGATCAAGACAAAGGCCTTATCCACTTGCACAGTGCCAGTCGCCTGAAGTTAAGTACAGGTTATTGTAGTTGATAGGTGTTGTTTAACTTGTAGTATATTGTGCTTGCATGTCAAAGTAAACCTTGTGTGTAAATAAACCATCTTTGAACTTGAACTGACTAACTGGTTGTGTGGTCGTTTGACCGATATACAGGACACCTTGTGGTTCAGTAACAGAAACAGAAACACCCACAGTATTGGCGATGCTGTTGGGATAGTATTCCATTAAATTGGCAACAGCATGCCGGCGATCTTGCATGAGGATTTAGAACCCTGTCTCCTGGGGGTCATATTCGGGGTGTCAGGCTTGCTGGATTGCAGCGGGAGCGGGCAGATATTTTAATTTTTCCCTCGCTGATCACTCACAGGCAGGTTCTATTGGGTGGAGGTCAGCTTCTCCACCCTGGCATGGCTGGGGGATCTAATGGAGTTTCTGCATTTAGAGAAGGTGAAGTTTGCCCTAAGAGGGGTAAATGAGGGGTACCACAAAAGATGGGGCTTGTTTATTCTGCATCTCGGGGAGCTAGTTATCATCAACTGTTGGTGGTGGTGGTGGTGGGGGGTGGTGGGAGGTTGATTGGGGGACATGGGCGCGGGGTGGGGTTTGTGCTGGGTTTATCTAATTTTCTGCTGTAATGTTTTGTAAATGTTATAATGTTAAAATTCTGAATAAAAATACTTGATAAAATATATATTTCCAAGACAGAATGGTGGGTGACCTGGAGGGGAACTTCCAGGTGGTGATGTTCTCATGTATCTGCTACCCTTGTCCTTCGAGATCATAGTGGTTGTAGATTTGCAAGGTGCTGCCTAAGGAGCCTTGGTGAGTTCCTGCAGTGAATCTTAGAGATGGTACACACTGCTGATACTGTTCGTCAGTGGTGGAATTAGAGAATTAGAGAAATACAGCACAGAACAGGCCCTTCGGCCCACGATGTTGCGCCGAACTTTTGTCCTAGGTTAATCATAGAATTTTGGACAATTTTTCATGGCCAATCCACCCAACCTGCACATCTTTGGACTGTGGGAGGAAACCGGAGTACCCGGGGGAAACCCACGCAGTCACGGGGAGGATGTGCAGACTCCACACAGACAGTGACCCAAGTCGAAATCGAACTTGGGACCCTGGAGCTGTGAAGCAATTGTGCTATCCACAATGCTACCGTGCTGCCCTTAAGAAGTTAACCTACACTCCATTATTCTACCCTAATCCAAGTACCTATCCAATAGCCGCTTGAAGGTCCCTAACTTTTCCGATTCAACTACTACCACAGGCAGTGCATTCCATGCCCCCACTACTCTCTGGGTAAAGAACCTACCTCTGACATCCCCTCTATATCTTCCACCATTTATGTCAATGGAGTGCCGATCAAGCGGGCAAGTTTGTCCTGGGTGGTGTTGTGCTTCTTGAGTGTTGGTGGAGCTGCACTCACCGAGGCAAGTGGAGAGTACTCCATCATACTCCTGAGTTATGCCTTATAGACGGCTTTGGGGAGTCAGGAGGTGAGTTACTCGGTGCAGGATTCCGATGCATCTGACCTGCTCTTGTTACCACAGTATTTATTTGGCTGGTCCAGTCCAGTTTCTGGTCAATTATAGTGGGGGATTCAGTGATGGTAATGCCATTGAATGTCATGGGGTGATGATTAAATCCTCTCTTGTAGGAGATGGTCATTGCCTGGCACTTGTGAATGTAACTTGCCAGTTGTCAGCCTAAGCCTAGATATTGTCCCGGTCTTGCTGCATTTGGACATGGAATTCTTCTGTCCATAAGGAACAGGAGGTTCAACATCATCCAATTGAATGGATGTTCTACATAACATGGCCAGATCCATCCTTCACTATGGACAGGTAGAACCTCAGCACATGGTGGCATTTGATGTCTGCGCACTGAGGGCATACGGGCAACTTCATGGAGGCCATCAGGATGAGGGTACATTTGTTCGGTACATTTCTCGTTTTCATTCTCCAGACAAAGCGGAAGAAGGTTCAGGTCAACACCACAGCGCATGATCAGACTATCGACCAGACCTGCACCTCATAGAGCATCACCGTGAGTGCCTCGCACCTCAACACCAGTTTCTCACCCAGAATGGAGAGAAAACGTCACTGCTTCATGCCCAGTTTTTCTTTCAGCATAGCTACTTGCTCTATCCAGGTTTTTCGCACCTGCCACGATCGCCCACTAGCGGGGAAGCTTGTAGTCCACGAGTCCCATGGGGAGATCAATTGGGGTGACCCTATGGGTCCCGTGAGGGTTATTACAGCCAATGACACCCTGTTACAGGAGGGAGTGATCTAAATATTTTAGCAAACTGTTAATGTAAAATAATTGTAAGTGAGTCGAGAGAGCTTTACTTTGCATCTGACTGCTATGCCTGTGCTATAACTCTCCTGTCAGCACTTAACATGTGACTGGAATGAAAAGCCTTCCATTCCCAAGTCTTCGATAATTAAAATGAAAGGATAAGGAATTTGAATGCGCAGCTCCAAGGATTTGAAATTGCTGCATTTATTGAACAGCACCAGTCATCAGAATAATTTTTCCTTCCCCTGAGGAT
Source organism: Scyliorhinus canicula (assembly GCF_902713615.1). Lineage (NCBI taxonomy): Eukaryota > Metazoa > Chordata > Chondrichthyes > Carcharhiniformes > Scyliorhinidae > Scyliorhinus > Scyliorhinus canicula. The sequence goes on along the minus strand of NC_052157.1, from coordinate 101,899,360 downwards.
CATTCTTGACTTCCACGAATTTCTGTTTAACGATTTGAACAGATGCTGCACAGGAAACTAATTTGTGTTTCTCTGCCGAAAATTATCTATCAGATCTCAAACGGTTTGAACGACCTCCTTTATTTGAAACTTGTCTCCATGACAACCTCACAACATCCAAGATTTTCCTGCTTTCTCCCTGGATCCACTAGCTCGGTGAGAGAGCTGACATGGTCACTCCCAGTCTCGATCTTGGTGGATAAGAAATTACCTTTCGCATAGTTGAGCTGAAGGTTTCAAAGCTCAGGCAGCCAAAAGCTCAAAGTCAAAACCATCATATTATTTCAGTGTTTGGCTTTTCGTTGACGTACAACGGAAATATTTCAGTGACAGCAAATGGGACTGCAATCAGCTCCTGCTAATATTAAATATTAGTATATCGCATGGGTAAAAGATTGTGATTAATAGGAGTGAAACTAACAGAAGATTAAGAAGAATTTTGTTGGCCAGCTGTAATGTGCCAAGAGACTATGCTGATTTGAATGCAGTGGTATGTTGATGATGAGATAATAAGGAATGAGCTCCTATTTTACCATTGTGACAGATTGATATGGAAAGTTACCGAACCCATCAGTACATTAATAATAGTGTGCCCTCTGACTCAGCCTACACTGAAAAGTGAACAAACAACACAATCGGTGAAGATGAAAAGTGAGTCATGGTTGTATATGATGCACAACTCTGAGACAGGTGTTCTTTCTTTATTTAATACACATGCACACTCCACACTCACATACAGACACTGACATGGCACACACACACGCACACACAGGCATGACACAAACACAGACACAGGCACGACACAATTGCACAAACTTCCCTGCTCTTAAGCCATCTGTCAGGATCGAGGATGGCATCTTCCACTCCTGTTCAATGGGCTCTGAGATGGCTGATAAGTCCAAGGGATGATCTGCAGACTCTGCCACGTACAGGACAGGTGATGATGGAAGGGTCAGTCAGATTGTTTTTTTGGAGATTTGTGCGTCTCCTCCGACACCTCAAATTTGCCCCTGCATATTCGCGATTAAGTCTCTCAATATATTTGGTGCTTTTCCAAATAAGTCTTCTTCATTGTGGGGCGGCACGGTGGCACAGTGGTTACATAGATACATAGAAGATAGGAGCAGGAGGAGGCCTTTTGGCCCTTCGAGCCTACTCCGCCATTCATCACGATCATCACGGCTGATCATCCAACTCAATAGCCTAATTCTGCTTTCTCCCCATAGCCTTTGATCCCATTCTCCCCAAGTGCTATATCCAGCTGCCTCTTGAATATTTCAAAGTTTTAGCATCAACTACTTCCTGTGGTAATGAATTCCACAGGTTCGCCACTCTTTGTTTGAAGAAATGTCTCCTTATCTCTGTCCGAAATGGTTTGCCCTGAATCCTCAGGCTGACCCCTGGATTTGGACACACCCATCATTGGGTGTGCATCTTCTTCCCTGCATCTACCCTGTCTAGTCCTGTTAGAATTTTATGAGTCTCTGGTGGTTTGTAAGTCTCAGTTAGCACTGCTGCCTCACAGTGCCAGGGATCCGGGCTCGATTCCGACCTCGGGTGACTGTGTTGATTTTGCACTTCTCCCCGTGTCTGAGCGGGTTTCCTCCGGGTGCTCCGGTTTCCTCCAACAGTCCAAAAATGTGCAGGATAGGTTGATTGGATATATTAAATTGTCCCTCGATGTTGGTTACAAGGATAGGCTGGGAGAATTGGGCATAGATTAGGGCGCTCTTTCAGAGGGTCAGTGCAGACCCGGTGGCCGAATGGTGTTCACATTGTGGCAAATCAAAGAAAAATGCAAGGAACACCGATTGACATACACGTCATTTTTCATCTTCACAAAAAACGATGATCCTGTCAAATTTGGTCACCCTCACCAATTTGTCACCATCCTTTGCCAAACCCACGATGATGATATGAAGCCATGTCCCTCACTGACGCAACAACCTGTGACAATCCCCATAGAGACTGATAACTTTTTTAATGATATTTGAATTCCCAGTGACCAATTTAAAGGCACTGTTCAAAATTTCAAGTTATACGATTTTTACTGTAACAAATAAATTGAAAACAATATTGATTAAACATTCACTGAAAACTACAGAAAAGATTTATGGCGGGCAGCACGGTGGCACAGTGGTTAACATTGCTGCCTCTCAGCGCCGAGGTCCCAGGTTCGATCCCGGCTCTGGGTCACTGTCCGTGTGGAGTTTGCACATTCTCCCCGTGTTTGCGTGGGTTTTGCCCCCACAACCCAAAGATGTGCAGGGTAGGTGAAATGGCCACGCTAAATTGCCCTTTAATTGGAAAAAATGAATTGAGCACTCTAAATTTATGAAAAACAAATTGTGTCTTAACATGACCAATAGCCCCACACTGCCTACATGTACATTATTCCAGTTGGCTGGATGGCTGGTTCATAATGCAGAGCAACAAAAACAGCAATTCCTGTACTGGCTGAGATTAGCCATGATGGCCTTGCTTTCTCAACCTTGCCCTTCGACTGAGGTGTGGTCAGCCTCAAGTAAAATCACCACCCCTCAGCTCTCAAAGGAGAGAGCACTGTCCTCTGGGACGGTGGCAACATTTACATTACTCTCTCACATGCTGTCTGTAAATTATAAGACACTTCGACCAGTTTATTATTCAAATGTTTTACCCAGGTGCGCTCATTTGCGAGATGAACAAATGACAGACACAGGTTCACAATTCAACCCACGTTTATTTTCAAACACAGAAGAGTTAGACCCCAAATTATCCCAACTATAATATGCCCAAGATTCTAATGCTACCCGTGCCAATGAACTGGATCAAGCTGTGGGTCCAATCCTCTGAGCCTCAGTCATCTCAGGGCCATCGTCTGCAAAGGTGGGCCTCACACTCCTCTTCCGTCCATTCTCTGGTCTGCTTTTGAGTCTTCTCCGTTGCCTTTGCGTCGAGTCTTCGCTGGGGAGGGTCTCTGGGTGTCCTGTTCTTATCCTCCTCTTTGCACTCTTCCAGAAGTTTCTCTGGCCCTCAGCCAATGATGTCACTGGGCGGGGGTCGCAACACCCAGTGGAGTTGCCATTGCAACTCCACAGGATACCAGGAACTTCCCTTCAGGGGTCCATCCTCAGGTGCATTGTCTTCACATATCCTTATCCCATATAAGGTAATGACGGGAAATAGCTGCCAGAAAGTCTGGCCTCATCTGGGCAATCCAAACCATTGATTTATTTGAATGGGACCGATTAGCTTCCAATCTCCTATTTACTGGACAGGCCCAGACTTGCCCCAGCTGTATGTCTCAGCCCAGTGTATTTGAGTTTGGCTGTTTGACTTCCCATCAGGCCTGTCTGTGGTTTCAATTTAAAGTGTCCAGTTCTGTATTGGGCCTAAAATTTAGGCCATTGGCCATTTTACCACAAACAGGATGACAGTCTTCATAGGAAACAGTCTACAGTCACACCAAGCTACCAGTGGGTTCACGACTCCCTGTTTCAATGAGTCATAACACCAAGTGGCCATTGACAGGAACTTCCCTCAGTTTTCAGAAAATTTCCAAACGCAACGGAGTAGGGTCCACTCCAGCAATTTCTCCTCCCAGCCCCACCAGGGTAGTCTCCCACAGTAGCTAGTTTGCCATAGGATGTGTCCTTTTGACAAGAGGCCACCCTCCCTCCTGCATTCTGCCTGGTAGCTCTCAGAAGACTCACAGCCATCTCCACACCAGTTGTAACCTTTCTCCACTGAGACCTCACTCTCTCTGCCCAAAAACACAGAGACTGAAAGCCTCTCAATAGTTAGGTAACCTCCTCCTGCCTTTGTTCATAGGTGTGAACATTTTACACAGCGCTTCTAGTAAATATCAACATGGGCCCTATTGACCTCGTGGTAATCAAGCCACCCAGACTGAGGTAGAATTCAAAGCCAATCACATGACCCTTTTCATACCTTGAAATGAATTGAAGAGACGTCCAAAATATTGTAATCTTATAAAAACTTGCATTCACAATGCCACAGATCGTACCTCAATGAAGACTGGGGTCTCCCAAGGTCTCCCATTGCACCAACATTCTTCTCTATTTTCCTCATGACAATTCTGCATCTCAACCATTGCAATACAGCAAAACCTACAAGAAGAGATAACCTACAAGAAAGACATAAAACGGGCAGCAAGGTGGCACAGTGGTTAGCACTGCTGCCTCACGCCGCCGAGGTCCCAGGTTCGATCCCGGCTCTGGGTCACTGCCCTTGTGGAGTTTGCACATTCTCCCCGTGTTTGCTTGGGTTTTGCCCCCCCCCCAAACCCAAAGATGTGCAGGGTAGGCGGATCGGCTATGCTCAATTGCCCCTTAATTGAAAAAAATGAATTGGGTACGTTAAATTTATATAAAAAAAGAAAGACATGAAACTGTTCAATCTACACTGCCTTGATTCCAAAACCAACATCACTCCAACCTCAGCCAGTGAGCTTCAGTATGCACATGACACAGACATCAGATATACACATGCACTCACACACAAACATACACACACACACCCATATACACATACACTTAAACACTCACATACACGCACACTCATTAAAACACAGACAAGCACTCACGCACACACACTCACACACAAACACCCATGTATGCACACACACACACAATCAAACACCCACACACAAGTACTCATACATACACTCACACACACAAATACACACACATACAAACATACTCACACACACTCAAACATTCACATTTATACACACGCACACACAAACACTCACATATACACACACACACATGACATTATCATAAATGTAAAGAACTGTCAGGGTTAATGTTATGTCCAAATCAACCACTAGAGGGAGCTAGATGTAGAACAATAAAAGGCATTGATGCTAAGCCTTGTGGGTGAGGGGTTGAGAAGAAAGCTAGAGGACAGACTGTAGGAAAGATAGTGTGAGTGAGAGCAGATCATAGTTATTGTATTAGTGTAGATAGTAGTAGATGAGTGTAGATTGTATTTTTTTTATCAACTGTTTATTATATAAGAGTAAGTGTTGAATCCAATTAAGTAGTGTAAATAAATCTATAACTTTGTTCAATATAAAAGCTATTTTTCATTCATTTCATTTTCATTTTATTTTCATTCTGGTCTTTGTGAACACAACGCCAACCACCCTAGAACTAGCAACACAAAGAACACCACAACACACTCAATTACATACAGGCACACAAGCATTCACACACACACTCAAACACTCACATATACACACACAAACACATACAAGCACTCAAACACAAACACCCAAACATTCAAACACCCACATATACACACACAAGCACTCACACAAACACACACAACAGAAAGACAAGCACTCAAACACACACGTACATTCAAACACCCACATATACACACAAACACACAAACACTCATACTCAAACACACACTTGCATACAAACACACACTCAAACACACTCAACAGCTCATTAAATGGAGATCAGACAGGAGACATATCTCAGGAAGTTTCCCCGATCACTGGCTGTAACTTCATCGGATGATTGATTGAAAGCTTAGAGAAAGGAAGAAAAGGCTGTTTACTTGATTTGTCTGGGTCCTTGTTTAAGTAACGGTGGAAGGTTGGAAGAAATACCAGGCTCAGTGCACCACAACCTGGCCTCTGACTTTGTGGGTTTGAGGCCCACTCCACAGACCTTTAAACATAAAACCAATAGGCTGAGGCTCCAGTGCAGTCCAGAGGGAATGTCGGACTGTCAAGGATGTTAAACTGAAGCCTCTCAGGTGTACATAGCTCTATTTCTAAAATGAACACCCTGTTCTGGCCAATATTTATCCCTTAAGGAACACCATTAAAGACTGATTGTACAGTCATTTTCCCAAAAAAGCCCCCACCACTTACAGAGGCACATTTACGCATCTAGAATTTTCTCATGAAATACAATGGAGATAATAACATGGCAGCATTAATAATTGAATGGCTGCGGAACAGAATTTGTATTTTACAGTTTTACAGATTGCCGTAGAGAGAGAGAGACAGTTAACATTCACACCGCAGCATGTGCTAAATCCTCAAACACTGGTACAAAATACTGTGAATGCTGGAAAAACAGAAAATCCTGGAGAAAGGCTGCAGTCCTGGGAGCACCTGCAGAGAGAGAGAGAGGCAGAGTTAATAAAGAACAAAGAAAAGTACAGCACAGGAACAGGCCCTTCGGCCCTCTAAGCCTGTGCCAACCATGCTGCCCGTCTAAACTAAAACCTTTTACAATTCAAGGGCCGTACTCCTTTCTTCCCATCCGATTCACGTATTTGTCAAGATGCCCCTTGATGTGACCATCAATTCAACAGAGACACGAGTTGGAGTAAACTGTGGCTTTAATCGGCTTACAACTGAGCCTGCCTGCGACTATGCTGAACTTAAGGCGGACTCGCAGGACCGCAGCACTTATACTTCCTGAAGGGGGTGGAGCAGAGGGCGGAGCCCTGTACATGCTCCTCATCTTCCCCTGTGGGCAGAGCCGCGCAACGGCTTACAGACAGCCCACAGGGACACAGTAATGTACAGTGTGAATTATAGTGGTTACACATTCACCACATTCACCCCCTGTTAAAAAATAAAGTCCGGCAGGGGTGACGGGTCTACAAGTTCAGTCGGTCTGGCGCCCTAATCGTACGTTGCGACCGACGAAGCACCGGTGTTGCAGCCATCTCGGATGGCTGTGGAAGGATGTTCAGTGTGGGTCCGGGGGTGGACTCCAGGGATGGCTCTTCCTGAGCTTCGTTCCTGCGAACCGGTGTGTCGGGTGGAAGGGAGCGCGGGAAGCAAATAGGCGCAGGGGCGCAGGGCATGGGAAGTCAGGTGGGGTGTAGTGTGGGAGGTACATCGGCGGTAGTGGTAGTAGAGCCTGCGGGTGCCAGGTCCCGGAGGGAAACGGTGTCCTGTCGGCCATCGGCCATTCAACGAACGCGTAGTGGGGGTTCGAGTGCAGCAGTTGGACCCTCTCTACCAGGGGGTCGGTCTTATGTGTCCGAACGTGTTTTCAGAGGAGGACAGGGCCCGGTGTCCTCAACCAGGGCGGAAGCGAGACCCCCGTAGTAGTTCCCCTAGGGAAGGCAAATAGGCGATCATGAGGAGTCTGATTCGTGGCCGTACAAAGGAGGGACCTAATAGCATGGAGCACATCGGGGAGGACCTCCTGCTAGTGGGAGGTTGGGAGAGTCCTGGACCGTTAGGGTCAGTAGGACGGTCTTCCAGACCGTCGCGTTCTCCCTCTCCACCTGCCCGTTCCCCCTGGGGTTATAGCTGGTAGTCCTGCTCGAGGCGATGCCCTTGTCGAGCAGGTACTGACACAGTTCGTCGCTCATGAAGGACGAACCCCTGTCACTGTGGACATAGTTGGGGAAACCAAACAGGGTGAAGACACTGTGCAGGGCTCTGATAACTGTGTGGGAGGTCATATCGGGGCACGGGATCGCAAACGGGAAACGGGAGAATTCATCTATAACGTTGAGGAAATAAATGTTGCGATTAGTTGATGGGAGGGGCCTTTTGAAATCGATGCCAAGGAATTCAAAGGGCCGGATGCCTTTACCAGGTGTGCCTTGTCTGGTCTATTGCAGTGCGGTTTACACTCCGCGCAGATCGAGCAATTCCTGGTGACAGCTTTAACCTCCTCAGTGGAGAAGGGCAGGTGGGCCTTGATGTAATGGGCGAGCCGGGTGACCCCCGGATGGCAGAGGTCATTGTGGATCGCCTGAAGACGGTCGTCTTGCGCGCTGGCGCATGTGCCGTGGGACAGGTCATCTGGGGGCTCATTGAGCTTCCCAGGACGATATACGATATCGTAATTGTAGTTGGAGAGTTCGATCCTCCACCTCAAGATCTTGTCATTTTTGATCTTGCCCCGCTGCAAATTGTCAAACATGAAGGCAACCGATCTTTGGTCGGTGATGAGCGTAAACCTCCTACCTGCGAGGTAGTGCCTCCAGTGCCGCACGGCTTCCACAATGGCTTGGGCTTCTTTTTCGACTCAGGAGTGTCGAAGTTCGGAAAAGGAGAGGGTTCGGGAAAAGAACGCTACTGACCTGCCTGGTTCAGAGTGGCAGCGAGAGCAACCTCTGAGGCGTCGCTCTCCACCTGGAACGGGACAGACTCGTCTATTGCACTCATGGCGGCCTTAGTGATGTCCGCCTTGATGCAGTTGAAGGCCTGGCGAGCTCGGCTGACAGTGGGAAGAGGGTGGCCTTAAATAGTGGGCGGGCTTTATCCGCATACTGGGGGACCCACTGGTCATAGTACGAAAAAAATCCAAGGCACCTCTTGAGGGCCTTGGGATAGTGGGGGAGAGGGAGTTGTAAGAGGCGGCGCATCCGTTCAGGGTCGGGTCCTAGGACTCCGTTTTCCACGACGTAGCCAAGGATGGCTAGCCTGGTGGTGCGGAAAATGCATTTCTCCTTATTATAGGTGAGGTTGAGCTTTTCGGCGGTCTGGAGAAATCGGTGGAGATTGGCGTCGTGGTCCTGCTGATCATGGCCGCAGATGGTGACATTATCCAATACGGGAAAGTAGCCCGCAGCCCGTACTGGTCCACCATTCGGTCCATTGCTCGGAACACCGAAACCCCATTTGTGACGCCAAAGGCGACCTGGAGGAAGTGGAAAAGGCGGCCGTCTGCCTCAAAAGCCGTGTAGTGGCGGTCCTCCGGGCGGATTGGGAGCTGATGGTATACGGACTTCAGATCCACCGTGGAGAACATGCGATACTGTGCGATCTGGTTTACCATGTCCGCAATCCGGGGGAGGAGTTGAATCGGTTAATAGTCTGGTTGTAATCAACCACCATCCGGAGCTTTTCCCCAGTTTTGACGACCACTACCTGAGCTCTCCAGGGGCTGTTACTGGCCTTTATGAATCGTTCACGCAATGGGCGCGGACTTCAGATCTGATGAAGACCCTGTCCTGCAGAATATACCTCCTGCTACGAGTGGCCACTGGCTTGCAGTTGGCGGTGGCATTAGCGAAGAATGACGGGGGGGGTCGACTTTCAGGGTTGCTCGGCTGCATATAGTAATTGGGGGCAGGGGCCCGCCGAAGCTGAGTGTGAGGCTCCTGAGGTTACACTAGAAATCCAGTCCAAGGAGGAGTGGGGCGCAGAGGTCTGGGAGCACGAACAATTTGAAATTTGTGTAATTGGCGCCTTGTATCGTTAGAGTCGCTGAGGTGCGCCCTTGTATTTGGACTGAGTGCGACCCCGAGGCGAGAGAGATTGTTTGCCGCGTTGGGAATACCGGGAGCGAACAGCGCCTTACCAGGTCTGGGTGAAAGAAGCTCTCGGTGCTCCCGGAGTTGAAGAGGCACGGTGTCTCGTGGCTGTTGATCCAGACGGCCACCATGGAGCTGTTGAGGTGCTTGGGCCGCGACTGGTCCAAGGTGACGGTGCTGAGTTGAGGGTAGACGGCGGCGTGGTCGGCGGTGCTGGAGTGACCCCGCGATGACTGCTCGAGTTGGGTGGCGGGTGATGTCCAAGATGGTGGCCCCCGTTGATCGCACGTGGCGGGCGGCAAGGAAGATTACGTCCAAGATGGCCGCCCCATGGATCGCACGTGGCGGGCGGCGAAGAAGGTGGCGTCCAAGATGGCCGCCCCAATGGATCGCCCGCAGCTGCTGCAGTTCGCATTGCGGGCCGGGCATTGCCGTCAAGGGTGTTGGGGCTGGCCACAAAACTGGCACGATAGTCCTCCGTGGTGGGCGGGTGGCCGCGCGGCGCAGGCCTGGGGCAGCCTTTGGTCGGGGGTCCATGATGGGGTCGCGTGATCGGCCGGGAACGCAGTTAGGCTTTGGAAAGCGACCTCCAGCGAGGTTGCCAGTTTTACCGTGTCCTCCAGGTCCTGGGCCTCTTTCTCAAGAAGACGCTGCCGCACATAATTTGATCGGACCCCCGCAACGTACACGTCTCGGATGGCGAGTTCAATGTGCTGAGAGGCTGTCACGGCCTGGAAGTTACAGTCGCGTGCTAGTGCTTTGAGGTAGCGTAGATAGTCCTCTAGCGACTCCCCAGTGCGCTGGAGACGAGTCGTGAAGATGTGTCGCGCGTAGACTTCATTCACGGGCTGCACGTACAGGCGGTCGAGCATCGCGAGGGCCTCAGTATAAGAGTCAGCTTCATTAAGTTGAGTAGAAATACGATGGCTCACCCGTGCGTGGAGGAGACTTAGTTTCTGTTCATCTGTAACAGAGGAGGTCGTCGACGCAGCCAGGTAGGCCTTGAAGCACCGAAGCCAATGCAAAAAAATTTCCTTTGCTTCCGCGGCCTGTGGATCGAGTTCCAGCCGATCAGGTTTGAGGGCTGATTCCATATAGTTCTTTAAGCCGATTAAATTGATGCGACCATCAATTCAACCAGAGACACGAGTAGGAGTAAACAAGCTTTACAACTGAGCCTGCCTGCGACTATGCTGAACTGAAGGCGGACTCGCAGGACCGCAGCACTTATACTTCCTGAAGGGGGTGGAGCCGAGGGCGGAGCCCTATACATGCTCCTCATCGCCCCCTCTGTGGGCAGAGCCGCGCAACGGCTCACAAATGGAGCCCACAGGGACGCAGTAATGTACAGTGTGAATTATAGTGGTTACACATTCACCACACCCCTTAAACATCACTATCGTCCCTGCTTCCACCACCTCCTCTGGCAGCGAGTTCCAGGCAACTACTACCCTCTCAAGATACTTGCGATGGAGTGCCTCAAGAAACCCAACACAATCTTGCATCTCACCCTCATTGGCTCAAATAAGTCGGCACTTGGTTATCCCAAGGCCGGGGATCTAACGCCGTGCCTGGGAGACTGTGTCATGGCGTTGTTTAGCAATGGTCCACACACACGTGGACCAGGCTTAGCGGCTCCTTGGGGGTCTCCCAGGTCATTGGCAGCTACCGGGTTGTTGGGCACTGGGTAGAGTGGTACCTTGGCACTCTCACTGCCACCTGGGCAATTTGCCACTGCCAGCCTGAACCCAAGGGGGGGAGACACCCAGGCAACCAGGCAGTGCCATCCGGGCATACTGGCAGTACCACCCTGGTACTGGGTACCTGGGTGCCAAGTTTCCCATGCCAAGGATTGGGCCCAGGGCTGCCCTGCCCTTAAGAGGTGGGGTGAGGGTGGGGCTCGAAGACTTCCTGAGAGGTAAGTTGGGACAGTGGGAGCGGGGTCCACAGGTTGCGGTGGGGATGCCGGCGATGTGGGGGGGGGGGGGGGGGTCAAAAGATCAGGGCATCGTTTACTGGTGCCCCGATATCTGGATGAGGTAAGTGTGGCCTTGGAAGGGCAGAGGCCCCAAAAAACAAAGTCCCATTTGGTCACGGGGTTGTACTCAGTGCTGCAGGCACCGAGAAACATTCCGTTATTCGTGACAAAACAGGACAAAACTCTCTCATGAACAAAGAACAAAGAAAAGTACGGCACAGGAACAGGCCCTTCGGCCCTCCAAGCCCGTGCCAGCCATCCTGCCCATCTAAACTAAAATATTCTACACTTCCTGGGTCCTTATCCCTCTCTTCCCATCCTATTCGTGTATTTGTCAAGATGCCCCTTAAATGTCACTATCGTCCCTGCTTCCACCACCTCCTCCGGCAGCGAGTTCCAGGCATCCACTACCCTCAGTGTAAAAAACTTGCCTCGTACATCTCTTCTAAACCTTGCCCCTCGCACCTTAAATCTATGCCCCCTGGTAATTGACCCCTCTACTGTGGGGAAAAGCCTCTGACTATCCACTCTGTCTATGCCCCTTATAATCTTGTAGACCTCTATCAGGTCACCCCTCAACCACCGTCGTTCCAGTGAGAACAAACCGAGTTTATTCAACAGCTCTTCATAGCTAATGCCCTCCATACCAGGCAACATCCTGGTAAATCTCTTCTGCACCCTCTCTAAAGCCTGCACATCCTTCTGGTAGTGTGGCAACCAGAATTGAACACTATACTCCAAGTGTGGCCGAACTAAGGTTCTGTACAGCTGCAACTAGACTTGCCAATTCTTATACTCAATGCCTCAGCCAATGAAGGCAAGTATGCCGTATGCCTTCTTGACTACCTTCTCCACCTGTGTTGCCCCTTTCAGTGACCTGTGGACCTGTACACCTAGATCTCTCTGACTTTAAATACTCCTGAGGGATCTACCATTCATTGTATATTCCCTACCTGCATTAGACCTTCCAAAATGCATTACCTCACATTTGTCCGGATTTAACTCCATCTGCCATCTCTCCGCCCAAGTCTCCAAATGATCTAAATCCTGCTGTATCCTCTGACAGTCGTCATCGCTATCTGCAATTTCACCTACCTTGGTGTCATCTGCAAACTAACTAATCTGACCAGTTACGTTTTCCTCCAAATCATTTATCTATACTACGAACAGCAAAGGTCCCAGCACTGATCCCTGCGGAACACCACTAGTCACAGCCCTCCAATTAGAAAAGCACCCCTCCATTGCTACTCTCTGCCTTCTATGACTGAGCCAGTTCTGTATCCACCTTGCCAGCTCACCCATGATCTCGTGTGACTTCACCTTTTGTACCAGTCTACCATGAGGGACCTTGTCAAAGGCCTTACTGAAGTCCATATAGACAACATCCACTGCCCAACCTGCATCAATCATCTCTGTGACCTCTTCGGAAAACTCTATCAAGTTAGTGAGACACGACCTCCCCTTCACAAAACCATGCTGCCTCTCACTTATATGTCCATTTGCTTCCAAATGGGAGTAGATCCTGTCTCGAAGAATTCTCTCCAGTAATTTCCCTACCACTGACGTAAGGCTCACCGGCCTATAGTTCCCTGGATTATCCTTGCTACCCTTCTTAAACAAAGGCTATTCTCCTGTCCTCCAGGACATCACCTGAAGACAGTGAGGTTCCAAAGATTTCTGTCAAGGCCTCAGCAATTTCCTCTCTAGCATCCTTCAGTATTCTGGAGTAGATACCATCAGGCCCTGGGGACTTATCTACTTTAATATTTTTCAAGACGCCCAACACCTCGTCTTTTTGGATCTCAGTGTGACCCAGGCTGTCTACACACCCTTCTCCAAACTCAACATCCATCAATTCCTTCTCTTTGGTGAATATGCTGGGGAGCAATCTAAGTGAATGTTGAGTACACTGCCTTTGAGGTAAGTATATTTAACAAGGACACGGGGAGTCCAAACCGAGTAAGAACAAAGAACCTTGGCTTATTTACAGATATGTTATATACAGCTCCTGCTAGACACCTATCGGGTTTCCTCTGTCGGTACCTTACTGGCCGACCTTTTATACATAGCTGGACAGAGTTCCCCCTCCCCTCAGCGGGGGAGCTCGTACTCTGCGAGAGACACGGAGAAGATAATCATTCCCACTCCGTAAGTCCTGTGTGGGCTATGACATTCCTCCACCCCAAAGTCCGGAGACACCCTCAATGGCTGACGAGGAGAAGAAGGAGGAGCTGTGGAGGATGTTGCATCCTCTTCAGCTCCTGTGAAACGTTGAGCCCCCGACGTGCCAGATCAGGCGGCATTTACCTCCAAGTGGAATGTCGTCTGCAATCAGAACGCCGCGGTGGACGATCGGCAGGAGGCGGCTGAACCGTTGAATCTACATCCAAGATGTCAGACGTCTACGTCTCCATGTCTGAATCTGAATATACAATGTCGGACATGTCATTGTCGGTCGGTCAAGGCAACCGTGAGGAGGAGTTTATAGAATGTATCCGCGATAGTTTCCTAGAACAGTATGTAATGGAACCTACGAGGGAACAAGCGGTCCTAGATCTTGTCCTGTGTAATGAGACAGGATTGATTCATGATCTCATAGTTAGGGATCCTCTCGGAAGGAGCGATCACAATATGGTGGAATTTAAAATACAGATGGAGGGTGAGAAAGTAAAATCAAATACTAGTGTTTTGTGTTTAAACAAAGGAGATTACAAGGGGATGAGAGAAGAACTAGCTAAGGTAGACTGGGAGCTAAGACTTTATGGTGGAACAGTTGAGGAACAGTGGAGAACCTTCCAAGCGATTTTTCACAGTGCTCAGCAAAGGTTTATACCAACAAAAAGGAAGGACGGAAGAAAGAGGGAAAATCGACCGTGGATATCTAAGGAAATAAGGGAGAGTATCAAATTGAAGGAAAAAGCATATAAAGTGGCAAAGATTGCTGGGAGATTAGAGGACTGGGAAATCTTTAGGGGGCAACAGAAAGCTACTAAAAAAGCTATAAAGAAGAGTAAGATAGAGTATGAGAGTAAACTTGCTCAGAATATAAAAACAGACAGTAAAAGTTTTTATAAATATATAAGACAAAAAAGAGTGGCTAAGGTAAATATTGGTCCTTTAGAGGATGAGAAGGGAGTTTTAATAATGGGAAATGAGGAAATGGCTGAGGAACTGAACAGGTTTTTTGGGTCGGTCTTCACAGTGGAAGACACAAATAACATGCCAGCGACTGATAGAAATGAGGCTATGACAGGTGAGGACCTTGAGAGGATTGTTATCACTAAGGAGGGAGTGATGGGCAAGCTAATGGGGCTAAAGGTAGACAAGTCTCCTGGCCCTGATGGAATGCATCCCAGAGTGCTAAAAGAGATGGCTAGGGAAATTGCAGATGCACTAGTGATAATTTACCGAAATTCACTAGACTCTGGGGTGGTTCCGGTGGATTGGAAATTAGCAAACGTGACGCCACTGTTTAAAAAAGGAGGTAGGCAGAAAGCAGGAAATTATAGGCCAGTGAGTTTAACTTCGGTAATAGGGAAGATGCTGGAATCAATCATCAAGGAAGAAATTGCGAGGCATCTGGATAGAAATTGTCCCATTGGGCAGACGCAGCATGGGTTCGTAAAAGGCAGGTCATGCCTAACTAATTTAGTGGAATTTTTTGAGGACATTACCAGTGCAGTAGATAACGGGGAGCTGATGGATGTGGTATATCTGGATTTCCAGAAAGCCTTTGACAAGGTGCCACACAAAAGGTTGCTGCATAAGATAAAGATGCATGGCATTAAGGGTAAAGTAGTAGCATGGATAGAGGATTGGTTAATTAATAGAAAGCAAAGAGTTGGGATAAATGGGTGTTTCTCTGGTTGGCAATCAGTAGCTAGTGGTGTCCCTCAGGGATCCGTGTTGGGCCCACAATTGTTCACAATTTACATAGATGATTTAGAGTTGGGGACCAAGGGCAATGTGTCCAAGTTTGCAGATGACACTAAGATGAGTGGTAAAGCGAAAAGTGCAGAGGATACTGGAAGTCTGCAGAGGGATTTGGATAGGTTAAGTGAATGGGCTCGGGTCTGGCAGATGGAATACAATGTTGACAAATGTGAGGTTATCCATTTTGGTAGGAATAACAGCAAACGGGATTATTATTTAAACAATAAAATATTAAAGCATGCCGCTGTTCAGAGAGACTTGGGTGTGCTAGTGCATGAGTCACAGAAGGTTGGTTTACAAGTGCAACAGGTGATTAAGAAGGCAAATGGAATGTTGTCCTTCATTGCTAGAGGGATGGAGTTTAAGACTAGGGAGGTTATGTTGCAATTGTATAAGGTGTTAGTGCGGCCACACCTGGAGTATTGTGTTCAGTTTTGGTCTCCTTACTTGAGAAAGGACGTACTGGCGCTGGAGGGTGTGCAGAGGAGATTCACTAGGTTAATCCCAGAGCTGAAGGGGTTGGATTATGAGGAGAGGTTGAGTAGACTGGGACTGTACTCGTTGGAATTTAGAAGGATGAGGGGGGATCTTATAGAAACATTTAAAATTATGAAGGGAATAGATAGGATAGATGCGGGCAGGTTGTTTCCACTGGCGGGTGACAGCAGAACTAGGGGGCATAGCCTCAAAATAAGGGGAAGTAGATTTAGAACTGAGTTTAGGAGGAACTTCTTCACCCAAAGGGTTGTGAATCTATGGAATTCCTTGCCCAGTGAAGCAGTTGAGGCTCCTTCATTACATGTTTTTAAGGTAAAGATAGATAGTTTTTTGAAGAATAAAGGGATTAAGGGTTATGGTGTTCGGGCCGGAAAGTGGAGCTGAGTCCACAAAAGATCAGCCATGATCTAATTGAATGGCGGAGCAGGCTCGAGGGGCCAGATGGCCTACTCCTGCTCCTAGTTCTTATGTTCTTATGTTCTTATGTCGGCGTCGACACAGATTGGAGGCGTCACAGCAGCCTGGCTCGGCAATAAAGTTGGAGGATCCAGGACAGGATCCTTCCGAGGACCCTCATGAAGAACCAACCTCTGCGAGCCAATATGATCCAATTTCATCTCATCAGTTGCCCCCAGATCTGAACTTGGTAAGAGACGGGTCCCATTTGTAGGGGCTTAATCCCAGAGAGCCAGAGAGCACCTTCGGTGAAGTTACGAGTGACCACTGCGTTGTCAAGTGCGATGCTTTGGAGAGGTCATCGTTGAACCGGGGAATGCAATTGCAACTCCTGGTTACAGTGCTTCTTCACACCAATGTCTCGGAGGAGCAAATTGAGTCGGGTACAAAGCTGACAATCCATGAGCATCTCAGCAGGGGCCATCCCAGTTACGGCACCGGAGTCCTGTTCGAGAACAAAAAACACACCAGCCTGGTGACCATCGAGCCTGAAGTCTGATTCCCCATGCTTAACCGTCTGCACATCCCTCTCTGCCAAGCCATTTAATGGTGGATGGTATGGGCAGTGGGGACATGCCCTTCATGAAAGCGTCAAATTCGTGAAAGAGGCCCCATTATCTCTAAGGAGACTTCAGGATTCCATAGGTCGAGAAAGAAATCTGCAATCGTTCGACGGTCACCTGCAAGTGATCCTCGCCATCTTGTGGACTTCCAGCGAATGTCAAGCAGCCAATAAAAGCCCCAGTGCTGAATCCTTGAGGAAGCAATTAGTGGAAGCTCCTTGGCCGGGATTCTCCCCTACCCGGCGGGACGGGGGGCCCCAGCGTGTCAGAGTGGCGTGAACCACACCAGCGTCGGGCCACCCCAAAGGTGAGGGCCAAGCCCTCACATTGAGGGGCTAGGCCCGCGCCAGAGTGGTTCCCACTCCACCGGCTGGCGTGAACGGCCTTTGGCGTCACATCAGCCGGGGCCGGAAGGACTTCGCTGGCCGGCGTAAGTCCGCGCATGCGCCGGAGCGTCAGCGGCTGCTGAAGTCATACCGCACATGCGCAGGGGAGGGGGTCTCTTCTGCCTCCACCATGGTAAAGGCCATGGCGGAGGCGGAAGACAAAGAGTGCCCCTACGGCAGAGCCCAGCCCGCCGATTGGTGGGCCCCGATCGTGTGCCAGGCCACCGTGGGGGCACCCCCCGGGGTCAGATCGCCCCGCGCCCCCCCCCCCCAGAACCCCGGAGCCCGCCCGCGCCGCCAACCTCGCCGGTCAGGTAGGTGGTTTAATCCACGCCGGCGGGAGAGGCCTGTCAGCGGTGGGACTTCGGCCCATCGCAGGCCGGAGAATCGCCAACCGGCGCGGGGGGCCCGCCGACCGGCGCGCCGCGATTTCCGCCCCCGCCGAATTTCAGGACACGGACAATTCGGGACACGGCGGGGGCGACATTGACGCCGGCCCCGGATGATTCTCTGTCACTCCGGAAAGTCGGAGAATCCCGCCCCTGGTCTTCGCAGAAGAGGTCCAGCAACGGCTTGTAATCCGTGACAATTAAGAAATGGCGGCAGTAAATATAATGATG
Source organism: Scyliorhinus canicula (assembly GCF_902713615.1). NCBI lineage: Eukaryota > Metazoa > Chordata > Chondrichthyes > Carcharhiniformes > Scyliorhinidae > Scyliorhinus > Scyliorhinus canicula. Next base: position 101,881,632 of record NC_052157.1, on the reverse strand, counting down.
AAATATCTACCCCAAACACGACCGGCAGACCCTCTTTTACTATTTGAGCGTACTTAAGCTCAGCCGCAGCCAGCGTCTGGGAGGCAAAGGTGATCAGACATTTACAGTCATCGTTCATCCGATGAGACAGGACTGCCCCAATCCCATACAACGATGCATCACCTGTGATGAATAATGGCTTTGAAGGATTGAAATGCTTCAACACCCTCAAAGAGGACAACCATGTTTCACTTTTTCGAATGCCTCATCCTGGGCCTTGCTCCACTCCCAAGGCTGGTGCTTCTTGAGGAGTAAATGAAGGGGGGCCAGGACGGTCACCAAATTCGGAATGAATCTGCCATAATAATCGACCAATCCAAGAAGAGAGCGAAGCTCTGTGATGTCTCAGAGGGCGGGGCCAGTTGGATGGCTCTCACTTTCTCGGTGACCAGGTGCAGGCCGTCTCGATCTGCCTGACACCCCAAGTAGACAACTTCTTTTGTGTGTCCGTATGACGCAGGCAGCCCCCATATATCAGGAAAACGTTGCAACACCGCTTCGAGGTTCTGTCAATGCCCCTGGTCCGTGGTTCCCGTGACTAGCACGTTATCTACGTAAATCCCAACGGATGACATTCCGCACCACAAGATCGTCACAGGTGGGACGCTGACTTTCTAAATGTCCATTGACCTCAGGCGGGAATTTCCGGTCGCGGGTGGGCGCGGCCGGAGAATCCCAGCCTTTCTCTTTTATATTAGGTGAGATTCTCTGCCCTCCCTGCAGTGTGTTTCTCAGCAGTGGGAGGTGCTCACTGTTGGCCGGTGGTGGCATATTCCAGTCCCATTGAATCCATCCCACTCTGCCAGGAATCCCGTTGCTGGGGCGCATCACAAGCGGGGTTGGAAGCTCTCACCAGCATGAACAACTGGAAGATCTCGCCTGTTCTTCTTCCACTCCCCCTGTACTCTGCATTCTGCTGGGTTTGTAACTGTGCTCAGCACCTTTCTTGAAAAGTGACATTTTAATTACTTTCCTTTGTCATCCAGCGAACTCCAACTTCCCTCCCCATGGAAATATGCTTGAGGTTTTCCCAGCGTAGAGACAGTCTGTCCTGGCCGCCAGTGGGGTACTCCATTCCCGTCGATATTTAAACAGAGATTTACATCCCTCGTCCATGTCACCGTCAGAGAACCCACGGCTGGATCACCTTCGGCAGGACCCGAAGATCCTGCCAGCGGAAAGGGCTGGAAAATTCCCTCCTTTATACTCAAATCACCTCAGCCTTGCGATTTGATCATTTTCCATTGGCTGTTTTCCCGTCCAATCTTTTTCCCTCCTTCCACAAAGTTGGTTTCCGTCCAGTTGGATATTTTCACATTTGTTTTTTTTTAATCCCTTTTCATAATGAGATTAAATCTGATTACTTATGTTGGCTTTTAGATAAGTGAGACGCGATTCTCCGACCCCCACGCCGGGTGGGAGAATCGTGGGAGTGCCGGGCGATTCACGCCACGCCGCCCTGGCACCCACACGCGATTCTCCCACCCTCCCCCCCCCCCCAAACGGCGTGTCGTGTTTTGCGACAGGCCGCTCGGAGAATCGGCGCTCCAGTCGAGCGGCGATTCTCCGGCCCGGATGGGCCGAGCGGCCTGTCTAATATGACCGGTTCACATCGGCGCCAACCACACCTGGTCGCTGCCGGCGTGAACAGCGCACGACCGCTGCGTGTGGGGCCTGTGGGGGGCGGAGGGAGGATTGAGCACCAGGGGGGGTGCTCAGTGGGGGTCTGGCCCGCGTTCAGTGCCCACCGATCGTCGGGCCGGCGTCTCTGAAAGACGCACTCTTTTCCCTCCACCACCCCGCAAGATCAATCCTCCATGTCTTGCGGGATGGCGGAGGGGAGGACGGCAACCTGCGCATGCGCGGGTGACGTCATTTAGGCGCCGCCGGCCGCGTCATTCAGGTGGCGCCGCTTTGACGCGGGCGCCAAGGCCTGGCGTGCGAGATTGACGCGCTGCCGCTCCTAGCCCCCTGGGGGTGGGAGAATAGGGGGCGAGGAAACACTCCGGTCGGCACTTTGTCTCCCTCTGGGAGAATTGCGGCCGTGATCTCGCAATGCAACAAACGTCCAAATCAACATCAACACACGTAGATCTAAATCCAGCTGTGCTTCCGAAGAACTGTTGGTCCAGACACACTCTTCTGAATACGGAGGTTCCCCTGTTCCTATTTTAGGAATTCTTCACCCTCCTTATCCTCTACTCTGCTTTCCCCTCACTCGATACTAGGGTAAATCGAAGCCTCCAGCTTGTTTATTTGCACATTTCTCTGAAGTTCAGATATTAATGTGTTCCTCTCTCTCTTTCACGGTTTAGAGGTTTATCATACACACCCAGCAATGTGACACCTCTTCTTCTGTCTCTTAACTCTAAAAGATTCAGTCTGATCATCCAATGAATCGACCCTTGGTAGAATTGTAATATTATCCTTTCTCTTCCCCCCCCATCCCTCCTGGATATATTGCCGCCAGGAATGTTTGATTCCCAGGTCTGAGCCAGGCCTTTGTTATGGTGACTTTCAAAATCCTGTGTGGCAACTTGCCTGTAATTTGTCAACCATATTTGTAACACTCCTCACACTAACCAACACACATTCCAGCAGCATGCGAGTCAGCCAATCTGTCTAATTGCTGCTCTTTCTATCTTTGTTCTGTTTCTGTGCACCCTGTCTCTCCTCTCTGTGGCTGTGTCCTGGTGCTCTTCCCCAGATTTGCTTTCTGCTCGATTATTTTCTTTTGTTATTCCTCCCGTTGCCTCACGCCCACGCCAGTCCCATCCCCCACTGCTTGCCTTTTTATAGCCACAAGAGTGGAGATGGTGAATGTGTGTGTGTGTGTCTGTGTGTGAGAGAGAGAGTGCACGCACTTAGAGTTAAAGGATGTTTATTGAATAATTGCAGTGTGAGGGTGGTGAGCTTTGAGCAGCCTCTAGTGGCACCAAAAGCCTACTGCACCTGGTAATCCCAGGAGGTCTCCCATCCAAGTACCAAGTGAGTCTGTTAAGTTTAGAGATCATTTTGTTTGTTCTTTCATGGGATGTGGGCATCACTGGCTATTCAATTCACTCAAAGACACAAGTAGAAGCAAACCAAGTGTGGTGATATGACTAGGAGGTTTACAGTTCCTATCTGCCATTGGTGCAGAACACTCGCTGCCCATTGGCTCAGGCCGGTCATGTGCCTCTCGGCTGGTTGGTTGAGACTAGTCATGTGACTGCACACCGATTGGTCGGGAGGTAAGTAGTCCCGCCTACGAGGCGGGGTATAAGAACCCGTAGGACCCGGCAGTCAGTCTTTCTCTGTAAGTCGACTGCCGGGCACACAACTAGATTAAAGCCTAATGTTTGGATCTTCATCTCGACTCGTGTCCAATTGATGGTACATCAATTTAATCGACGAGAAATTTAAAATGGAGCTACGGATCAAACCAGACTATCTCCGCATCAGCCCACACGCTACAAACGCGTCAGCAACTTTTAAACACTGGCTAGCATGTTTCAACAGCTACCTCTCCACCACAGACAGCCAGCCCACCAAGGAGCAGAAACTTCACATCCTCCACTCGTGCGTGGGCACCGCCGACTACTCGATGATTGAGGATGAACGAGATTATGACGCGGCCATGGACCGTCTGAAAAGACATTTCCTCAAGCCTGTTAACCAAGGCTTCGGTATCTCCTAGCTACAAGGCAACAGTTTCCCGGTGAGTCCCTTGACGAATTTTATCGGGCCCTCCTTGTCCTGGGGAGAAATTGCTCCTGCCCACAATCAGGATGGACAAAACTTTCTGTGCTCCCGGAGTCTAGTAGGCAGCTCGCTTCGTGTCCATTGAGAAGTATCTGTGTCGTTGCCGTAGAGAGCGTGCATGGTCGCGACTGGTCGAGAGTCACTGCAGCGAGTGGCAGTAGGTCTGGGCGTCTTCATTTGCAGAGTAGTCACTGGTGGGGTCTTCTGTGTTGGTCAAAAATGGCGGCGCCCGTTGGCCGCACGCGGAGTCGGGGCCCCAAGATGGCGGCGCCCAGGTCCCGCACGTGGGGTCGCGGCCCCGTGATGCCTTCGTTGCAGGCATGCAACACTCTGCAATTCGCCAGAGGTTGCTAGAGAAGGACACCTTGAGCCTCGCTGAGGTACGGACCCTCACATCCTCCCTGGAGGCTGCCGACCGAAACGCCAGCGCATATGCCCCCGGCCGCGCGGCAGCCCCTTGGGCAACGTGGCATGCACCCCATTATCCCCCGCCGACTTCGATCCCCCCCCAGGCCTGCGCTGCGGGGTGCCCCGATAAGCTCACGAGGCCCCGCTGTTATTTCTGTGGCCTAGCAAAGCACCCCCACCCCGGCGCTGTCCAGCCCGCTCCGCACTGTGTAAAAGCTGCAGGAAGAAAGGTCATTACTCGGTAGCCTGTCAGTCAAAGTCGGTCGCTGCTGTTCTGCGCATCGACCGCGGATCGCCCCCCCTGTGCTCCCCCAGGGCCCCGCGCGGCACACAGGCCCCCCTACCGCCGCTCCCAGCCACTACGAGTGACCCACAGACTTCTCTGCCCCTGACTCCAGCCCCCACGAGTGACCCACGGGCGCCGCCATTTTGGGCCCCGGACGCCACGTGTGGGTCCCGGGCGCCGCCATCTTGGGGCCGCGACCCCACGTGCGGGACCTGGGCGCCGCCATCTTGGGGCCCCGACTCCGCGTGCGGCCAACGGGCGCCGCCATTTTTGACCAACACAGAAGACCCCACCAGTGACTACTCTGCAAATGAAGGTGCCCAGACCTACTGCCACTCGCTGCAGTGACTCTCGACCAGTCGCGACCACGCACGCTCTCTATGGCAACGACACAGATACTTCTCAATGGACACGAAACGAGCTGCCTACTAGACTCCGGGAGCACAGAAAGTTTTGTCCATCCTGATACGGTAAGACGCTGCGCGCTCCCCGTTCACCCAGTCAAGCATAAGATAGCTCTACCCTCAGGTTCGCACTCCGTCCACATCACCAGGTGCTGCGTAGCGGACCTCACGGTCCAAGGGAGAGTTTTTAAAAACTACAAACTCCTCGTCCTTCCACGCCTCTGCGCACCGGCACTCTTAGGACTGGATTTCCAGTGCAACCTGCAGAGCTTTACTTTCAAATTTGGCGGCCCTATTCACCCCCTTACTGTCTGCAGCCTCGCGCCCCTCAAAGTGGACCCCCCTTCCTTATTTGCGAACCTCACCCCGGATTGCAAACCAGTTGCCACTAGGAGCAGACGACACAGTGCCCAGGACCGGACCTTCATCAGGTCTGAGGTCCAGAGGCTATTGAAGGAAGGAGTCATCGAGGCCAGCAACAGTCCCTGGCGAGCCCAAGTGTTGGTAGTTCGGATTGGGGAGAAAAACCGAATGGTCATTGACTACAGTCAGACCATCAACAGGTTTACGCAGCTGGACGCATATCCTCTCCCCCGGATCTCCGACCTGGTTAACAGGATTGTGAAGTACAAAGTCTTCTCCACGGTGGATCTTAGTCCACCTATCACCAGCTTCCCACCCGCGTGAGTGACCGCAAGTACACCGCGTTCGAGGCAGATGGGCGCCTCTATCATTTTCTTAGGGTTCCATTCGGTGTCACAAATGGAGTCTCGGTCTTCCAACGGGAGATGGACTGAATGGTTGACCAATACGACTTACGGGCGACATTTCCGTATCTTGATAATGTCACCATCTGCGGCCACGACCAGAAGGACCACGACATCAACCTCCAAAAATTCCTCCGTACCGCAAAACTCCTTAACCTCACTTACAATAAGGATAAGTGCGTGTTTAGCACCGACCGTCTAGCCATCCTCGGCTACGTAGTGCGTAACGGAGTGATAGGCCCCGATCCCGAACGCATGTGCCCCCTGATGGAACTCCCTCTCCCCAACTCCCTCAAATCCCTCAAACGCTGTCTGAGCTTCTTTTCCTATTACGCCCAGTGAGTCCCGAATTACGCTGACAAAGCCCGCCCCCTCATCCAATCGAATACTTTTCCACTGTCGATGGAGGCCCGCCAGGCCTTCAGTCGCATCAAAGCGGATATCGCAAAGGCCACGATGCGTGCTATCAATGAGTCCCTCCCATTCCAGGTTGAGAGTGACGCGTCTGATGTAGCTCTGGCGGCCACCCTGAACCAAGCAGGCAGACCCGGGGCCTTCTTCTCCCGGACCCTCCACGCTTCCAAACTCCGCCATTCCTCGGTGGAAAAGGAGGCACAGGCCATAGTTGAAGCTGTGCGATACTGGAGGCACTATTTGGCCGACAGGAAGTTTACCTTCCTCACAGACCAGCGGTCATTGGCCTTTATGTTTGATAATGCACAGAGGGGCAAGATCAAGAACGACAAGATCTTGCGGTGGCGGATCGAGTTGTCCACGTACAACTACGATATCTTGTATCGTCCTGGGAAGCTCAACGAGCCTCCTGATGCCATGTCCCGCAGTACCTGCGCCAGCGCGCAGATTGACCGCCTCCGCGCCCTCCATGCAGACCTCTGCCATCCAGGGGTTACCTGCTTCTACCACTTTATCAAGACCTGCAACCTGCCCTACTCCATCGAGGAGGTCAGGACCGTGACCAGAGACTGCCACATTTGAGCAGAGTGCAAACCGCACTTTTACCGCCCCGAGCAAACGCATTTAGTAAAGGCGTCTCGCCCTTTTGAACGTCTTGGTATGGACTTCAAGGGTCCCCTCCCCTCCAACAATCGCAACACCTACTTCTTAAGCGTGGTTGACGAGTACTCCCCCTTCCCTTTCGCCATCCCCTGCCCTGACATGACCACAACAACCGTCATTAAGGCCCTCCTCTCCATTTTCTCCCTGTTCGGTTACCCCGCGTACATCCACAGCGACCGGGGGTCCTCTTTTATGAGTGACGAACTGCGTCAATTCCTGCTCAGCAGGGGCATCGTCTCTAGCAGGACGACCAGTTATAACCCCCGGGGTAACGGGAAGGTCGAGCGGGAGAGTGGCACAGTCTGGAAGACCGTCCTACTGGCCCTATGGTCCAGAGATCTCCCTATCTCCCACTGGCAAGAAGTCATCCCCGACGCCCTCCATTCAATTTGGTCTCTCCTCTGCACTACCACAAACCAAACACCTCACGAACGTCTCCTTGTTTTCCCTAGGAAGTCGTCCGCAGGATCCCCACTCCCGACCTGGCTGGCCGCCCCCGGGCCCATCCTACGCCGGAAACATGTGCGGGTGCACAAGTCCGACCCGTTGGTTGAACGAGTCCAGTTACTCCACGCTAACCCGCAGTACGCGTACGTGGAGCATCCCGACGGTCGGCAGGACACGGCCTCCCTTCGAGACCAGGCACCCGCCGGCGTGCGGCCTCAACCCCCCACACCAACGCCCTCCTCCCAGTCCCCATTCCCCCCGGCGCCCCCAGCGCCCCCGCAACCCAGCGCACAGGAACCCGCTCCCCCAGCCAGAGTTTCACTGGCACCGACCAGGGGTACGGACACAGGATCACAACCGCCGCTCCCGGAGTCAAGGACGGCCACCGGCCCTACGTCACCGGCATCGCTGCGACGGTCCAGCAGAACATCAAGGGCGCCCGACAGACTGATCATGTCGATCTGATATTTCCACTGGACTTTTATCGGACTCCTCGTGTCATTCAGAGTTCCAATGTACATGTTGCACATTTGTTTTCTCTCGTTTTACTTGTATACTGTTCATTGTTTTGCACAGTCGCCACGAGCCAGTGGGCAGCCACCAATTACCTTGGTACACCTCCCAAGCTCTAGTCATATCACCAGTCCTACAGCCCCCCCCCCCCCCCACCTTCCTACTCCTGCCCCCCCCCCCCCCCCGGCTTCTTTCTCCACAAGGGGTGAATGTGGTAATATGACTAGGAGGTTTATGGTACCTATCTGCCATTGGTGCAGAACACTCGCTGCCCATTGGCTCAGGCCGGTCATGTGCCTCTCGGCTGGTTGGGTGAGACTAGTCAAGTGACTACTCACCGATTGGTCGGGAGGCAAGTAGTCCCGCCTACGAGGCGGGGTATAAGAACCCGTAGGACCCGGCAGTTGGCCTTTCTCTGTAAGTCGACTGCCGGGCACACAACTAGTCGATTAATGTTTGGATCTTCATCTCGACTCGTGTCCAATTGATGGTACATCACCAAGGTTTTAATCAGCTTAGAACAGAGGCTGCCTGCGACTGGTACAATACTGTGGACTGCCTACAGGTCAACTGCTCTTTATACTTCCTTTCAAGGGGAGGAGCAATGGGCGGAGCCCGTACATGCCCCAACATATCCCCCTGTGGGTGAAGCCACACAATGGCCCATATGTGGAGCCCACAAGGTTAACAACATAACATAGCTGTAACACAATGGCACAACATGATACTAATACACTGGTGAATTACTAGTACTATACATTCACCACATTTGCCGGGCCAGCTTTTAATGCACGTCCCTCACTGCCCTTCAGAAAGTAATGGTGAGCCGCATTTTTTTTTTTAAAGAATTTTTATTCAAATTTTTCAACAACAAATTTTCTCCCAACAATAAAGTAAACAAGGTGTAGAAATAAACAAAAAGAGAGATCCCCCTCAATACAAAGCAATGAATTAATAACTTAATAACAATACAAAAATGAAGAAAATAGTGAACACACTGTCGAAAAAACAAACCCCCTGAACGGACCCCGGACCCACCCCCACTTACCCTCCTCCCCCCCCGGGCCGGGTTGCTGCTGAGATTGACCACCCTCTAACCCTCCGCCAGTAAATCGAGAAAGGGCTGCCACCGCCGGAAGAACCCTTGCACCGACCCCCTCAGGGCAAACGTAACCTTCTCCAGCCTGATGAACCCAGCCATGTCGTTAATCCAGGATTCCGGGCTCGGGGGCTTCGCGTCCCTCCACTGTAACAGAATCCTACGCTGGCTACTAGAGACGCAAAGGCCAGAATACCGGCCTCTCTCGCCTCCTGTACTCCCGGCTCCGATGCTACCCCAAAGATCGCGAACCCCCAGCCCGGCTCCACCCTGGAACTGACCAGCTTGGACAGGATCCCGGCCAACCCCTTCCAGAAACCCTCCAACGCCGGACACGCCCAGAACATGTGGGTGTGGTTCGCCGGGCCTCCCGAACACCTCCCGCACCTGTCCTCCCCCCGGCTCATCCTGACCCAGTCATGTGAGCCCTATGCAGCACCTTCAGCTGAATTAAGCTGAGCCGTGCGCAAGAAGAGGACGAGTTCACCCTCCCCAGGGCGTCCGCCCATGTCCCCTCGTCGATCTCTTCCCCTAGCTCCTCCTCCCACTCCGCTTTCAGCTCCTCCACCGAGGCCTCCTCCCCTCCTGCATCCAAGGATTCTATGGGAAGCAAGAAATGAAATTGCAGAGCCTTTGGCAATGATCTTTTCGTCCTTGCTGTCAACAGGGGTGGTACCAGAGGATTGGAGAGTGGCGAATGTCGTGCCCCTGTTCAAAAAAGGGAATAGGGATAACCCTGGGAATTACAGGCCAGTTAGTCTTACTTCGGTGGTATGCAAAGTAATGGAAAGGGTACTGAGGGATAGGATTTCTGAGCATCTGGAAAGGCACTGCTTGATTAGGGATAGTCAGCACGGATTTGTGAGGGGTAGGTCTTGCCTTACAAGTCTTATTGACTTCCTTGAGGAGGTGACCAAGCAGGTGGATGAAGGTAAAGCAGTGGATGTAGTGTACATGGATTTTAGTAAGGCATTTGTTAAGGTTCCCCATTGTAGGCTTGTGCAGAAAGTAAGGAGGCATGAGATAGTGGGAAATTTGGCCAGTTGGATAACAAACTGGCTAACCGATAGAAGACAGAGAGTGGTGGTGGATGGCAAATATTCAGCCTGGAGCCCAGTTATCAGTGGTGTACCGCAGGGATCAGTTCTGGGTCCTCTGCTGTTTGTGATTTTCATTAACGACTTGGATGAGGGAGTTGAAGGGTGGGTCAGTAAATTTGCAGATGGTACGAAAATTGGTGGAGTTATGGATAGTGAGGAGGGCTGTTGTTGGTTTCAAAGAGACATAGATAGAATGCAGAGCTGGGCTGAGAAGTGGCAGATGGAGTTTAACCCTGACAAGTGTGAGGTTGTCCATTTTGGAAGGACAAATATGAATGCGGAATACAGGGTTAATGGTAGGGTTCTTGGCAATGTGGAGGAGCAGAGAGATCTTGGGGTCTATGTTCATAGATCTTTGAAAGTTGCCACTCAAGTGGATAGAGCTGTGAAGAAGGCCTATGGTGTGCTAGCGTTCATTAGCAGAGGGATTGAATTTAAGAGCCGTGAGGTGATGATGCAGCTGTACAAAACCTTGGTCAGGCCACATTTGGAGTACTGTGTGCAGTTCTGGTCGCCTCATTTTAGGAAGGATGTGGAAGCTTTGGAAAAGGTGCAAAGGAGATTTACCAGGATGTTGCCTGGAATGGAGAGTAGGTCATACGAGGAAAGGTTGAGGGTGCTAGGCCTTTTCTCATTAGAACGGAGAAGGATGAGGGGCGACTTGATAGAGATTTATAAGATGATTATGGGAATAGATAGAGTAGACAGTCAGAGACTTTTCCCCCGGGTGGAACACACCATTACAAGGGGACATAAATTTAAGATAAATGGTGGAAGATATAGAGGCGATGTCAGAGATAGGTTCTTTACCCAGAGAGTAGTGGGGGCAGGGAATGCACTGCCTGTGGAAGTAGTTGAGTCGGAAACGTTAGGGACCTTCAAGCGGCTATTGGATAGGTACATGAATTAGGGTAGAATAATGGAGTGTAGGTTAAATTCTTAAGGGCAGCACGGTAGCATTGTGGATAGCACAATTGCTTCACAGCTCCAGGGTCCCAAGTTCGATTTCGACTTGGGTCACTGTCTGTGTGGAGTCTGCACATCCTCCCCGTGACTGCGTGGGTTTCCTCCGGGTACTCCGGTTTCCTCCCACAGTCCAAAGATGTGCAGGTTGGCCATGAAAAATTGTCCAAAATTCTATGATTAATCTAGGACAAAACTTCGGCGCAACATCGTGGGCTGAAGGGCCTGTTCTGTGCTGTATTTCTCTATCTATCTACCTCTACTACACGTGTTTTACCGTAATACATATAATACTGCTAGTGGTGACTACCACACTCAGTGTCTAATTCTTTGGCCTTACAGGCCCAATGGCTACGTTTAGGTGGTTTCCCAGATGGTGCAGCAGAACTGGAGATGGACTCCTGTGATTCCTGCCCTGTGACTAGATACCCCTTTGGCGGCCGTTTCCTGGGGCGGCCCGGCCTAGATCGGCCAGGCTGCAGCTCGGGCAACTGGGATAGCGAGCTGCCAGCCTGTCCTGCCCGTTGCCCACCAGATGCATCTGGGACGGAAGGGGGGATGGGGGAGTCCGAGGTGTCGCGGTGCTCCGGGACCTCCCCTACAGAGGGACCCGGAATGGGCCCCAGCACCTCCTACTCCCTCGGGGTGTCCGATGGCCCCCGGGCCTCTACATGGGTCGGGGAAGCGAACGGACCGAGCATCCGATGCCACACCGACACTTGGCGCTGCCAGTCCTGGACGCCCGCCCTGGTATCAACAAAGGTCTGCAAGTTTACAGCCATGGAGCTCAGGGAGTTGGCCATCCCTGTCTGTGTCTGGGTGACGTGGGCCAGCACATGGGCAATGGCGCCAATGCCCTCAGCGATGGCCTGCTAAGACTGGGCCATTGCCTCCTGAGACTGGGCCATGGCCTGCAGAGACGGCACCATTGCCTGCTGAGACTGGGCCATTGCCTACTGAGACTGGGCCATGGCCTGCAGAGACTGCACCATTGCCTGCTGAGACTGGGCCATTGCCTACTGAGACTGGGCCATAGCCTGCAGAGACTGCACCATTGCCTGCTGAGACTGGGCCATTGCCTGCTGAGACTGGGCTATTGCCTGCAGAGACTGGGCCATGGCCTGCTGAGACTGGGCCACTGCCTGCTGAGACTGGGCCATTACCTGCAGAGACGGCACCATTGCCTGCTGAGACTGGGCCATTGCCTGCTGAGACTGGGCCATTGCCTGCTGAGACTGGGCCATTGCCTGCTGAGACTGGGCCATTGCCTGCAGAGACGGCACCATTGCCTGCTGAGACTGGACCATTGCCTGCTGAGACTGGGCCATTGCCTGCTGAGACTGGGCCATGGCCTGCTGAGACTGGGCCATTGCCTCCTGAGACTGGGCCATGGCCTGCAGAGACGGCACCATTGCCTGCTGAGACTGGGCCATTGCCTGCTGAGACTGGGCCATGGCCTGCTGAGACTGGGCCATTGCCTCCTGAGACTGGGCCATGGCCTGCAGAGACGGCACCATTGCCTGCTGAGACTGGGCCATTGCCTACTGAGACTGGGCCATGGCCTGCAGAGACTGCACCATTGCCTGCTGAGACTGGGCCATTGCCTGCTGAGACTGGGCTATTGCCTGCAGAGACTGGGCCATGGCCTGCTGAGACTGGGCCACTGCCTGCTGAGACTGGGCCATTACCTGCAGAGACGGCACCATTGCCTGCTGAGACTGGGCCATTGCCTGCTGAGACTGGGCCATTGCCTGCTGAGACTGGGCCATTGCCTGCTGAGACTGGGCCATTGCCTGCAGAGACGGCACCATTGCCTGCTGAGACTGGGCCATTGCCTGCTGAGACTGGGCCATTGCCTGCTGAGACTGGGCCATTGCCTGCTGAGACTGGGCCATTGCCTGTTGAGACTGGGCCATTGCCTGCTGAGACTGGGCCATTGCCTGCTGAGACTGGGCCATTGCCTGCTGAGACTGGGCCATTGCCTGCTGTGACTGGGCCATTGCCTGCAGAGACGGCACCATTGCCTGCTGAGGCTGGGCCATTGCCTGCTGAGACTGGGCCATTGCCTGCAGAGACGGCACCATTGCCTGCTGAGACTGGGCCATTGCCTGCTGAGACTGGGCCATTGCCTGCTGAGACTGGGCCATTGCCTGCTGAGACTGGGCCATTGCCTGCTGAGACTGGGCCATGGCCTGCTGAGACTGGGCCATTGCCTGCTGAGACTGGGCCATTACCTGCTGAGACTGGGCCATTGCCTGCTGAGACTGGGCCATTGCCTGCTTAGACTGGGCCATTGCCTGCTGAGACTGGGCCATTGCCTGCTGAGACTGGGCCATTGCCTGCTGAGACTGGGCCATTGCCTGCTGAGACTGGGCCATTGCCTGCTGAGACTGGGCCATTACCTGCTGAGACTGGGCCATTGCCTGCTGAGACTGGGCCATTGCCTGCTGAGACTGGGCCATTGCCTGCTGAGACTGGGCCATTGCCTGCTGAGACTGGGCCACGGCGTTGAGCGTCTCTGCGATCTGCTGCTGGCTGTGGCTCATGGCTGCCTGTGAGAGGGCAGCCATGTCCTGGGCAACGGATGCTGCGTTCATGGAAATCCCCAAGCCTTGCATACTGTGACCCATGTCTGACACCGTTGCACCCATTGCCTCCACCGCGGACGCCACCCGTGCGGTGTCAAGCTGGGTGGCACGCATGACCGACACACATGGGTAAATCCCTGCCGGCAGGCTCCGACCAGTAGGCGGCGTATAAATGTGTGTGCTCGTCGGTGCTGCAGCCATTTTGGTTCCAGCTACAGGGGGACAACATCTTTGCTCAATAAGGCCTGATCCTGCACATGGGTGGACTCCTTCACCTGCGTCTGCAGCTGCCGCAAGCTGGCCGTCACTCCCTTCGATCATCCCTTGGTCCATGCATGCATCGGGTCTATGTGTGGGTGTGGTAACTCCAGGAACCCGGGACCCGTCTGGACGGCAGATGGTTGCTTGAGCCATGCTGCCCTCCGACTGCCCAGCCCCTCGGCTGCTCCTACCTCCACCTGCTGTACTGGGACGGCTGTGTTGTGCGCACCAGTTAGTGTCCCAGATGCCTCATCGCTAAAGTGCCCAACCGAGGTGAGTGGCTCTGCGATGGTGGAGGGTGTAGGAGATAGCAGTGGCGTAATGGCGTGCTCCTCATCCGATCCGAACTCTGGGGTCCCCTGGAGTGGTGACTCCTGTCCAACCGTCCCCTTTGTGTGGGTGTCGTGTGCGTCAGTGTCCTGTGTTTTAGGGTCCAGTGTGTTAGGGTCCTGTGTTTTAGGGTCCAGTGTGTTAGGGTCCTGTGTGTTAGGGTCCTGTGTGTCGGTGTCCTGTGTGTCTGTGTCCTGTGTGTCAGTGTCCTGTGTGTTAGGGTCCTGTGTGTCGGTGTCCTGTGTGTTAGGGTCCTGTGTGTCTGTGTCCTGTGTGTTAGGGTCCTGTGTGTCGGTGTCCTGTGTGTCTGTGTCCTGTGTGTCGGTGTCCTGTGTGTTAGGGTCCTGTGTGTCGGTGTCCTGTGTGTTAGGGTCCTGTGTGTCTGTGTCCTGTGTGTTAGGGTCCTGTGTTTTAGGGTCCAGTGTGTTAGGGTCCTGTGTGTCGGTGTCCTGTGTGTCTGTGTCCTGTGTGTCGGTGTCCTGTGTGTCGGTGTCCTGTGTGTCTGTGTCCTGTGTGTCGGTGTCCTGTGTGTTAGGGTCCTGTGTGTCTGTGTCCTGTGTGTTAGGGTCCTGTGTGTTAGGGTCCTGTGTGTCGATGTCCTGTGTGTCAGTGTCCTGTGTGTCGGTGTCCTGTGTGTTAGGGTCCTGTGTGTTAGGGTCCTGTGTGTTAGGGTCCTGTGTGTCGATGTCCTGTGTGTCAGTGTCCTGTGTGTCGGTGTCCTGTGTGTCAGTGTCCTGTGTGTTAGGGTCCTGTGTGTCTGTGTCCTGTGTGTTAGGGTCCTGTGTGTTAGGGTCCTGTGTGTCAGTGTCCTGTGTGTTAGGGTCCTGTGTGTCAGTGTCCTGTGTGTCAGTGTCCTGTGTGTTAGGGTCCTGTGTGTCTGTGTCCTGTGTGTTAGGGTCCTGTGTGTCAGTGTCCTGTGTGTCAGTGTCCTGTGTGTTAGGGTCCTGTGTGTCGATGTCCTGTGTGTCAGTGTCCTGTGTGTCAGTGTCCTGTGTGTCGATGTCCTGTGTGTCAGTGTCCTGTGTGTTAGGGTCCTGTGTGTTAGGGTCCTGTGTGTCTGTGTCCTGTGTGTTAGGGTCCTGTGTGTCAGTGTCCTGTGTGTCAGTGTCCTGTGTGTCAGTGTCCTGTGTGTTAGGGTCCTGTGTGTCAGTGTCCTGTGTGTCAGTGTCCTGTGTGTTAGGGTCCTGTGTGTCTGTGTCCTGTGTGTTAGGGTCCTGTGTGTCAGTGTCCTGTGTGTCAGTGTCCTGTGTGTCGATGTCCTGTGTGTCTGTGTCCTGTGTGTTAGGGTCCTGTGTGTTAGGGTCCTGTGTGTCAGTGTCCTGTGTGTCGATGTCCTGTGTGTCTGTGTCCTGTGTGTTAGGGTCCTGTGTGTCGGTGTCCTGTGTGTCAGTGTCCTGTGTGTTAGGGTCCTGTGTGTTAGGGTCCTGTGTGTCAGTGTCCTGTGTGTTAGGGTCCTGTGTGTTAGGGTCCTGTGTGTCTGTGTCCTGTGTGTTAGGGTCCTGTGTGTCGATGTCCTGTGTGTCAGTGTCCTGTGTGTCAGTGTCCTGTGTGTCGATGTCCTGTGTGTCAGTGTCCTGTGTGTCAGTGTCCTGTGTGTCTGTGTCCTGTGCGTCGGTGTCCTGTGTGTCGGTGTCCTGTGTGTTAGGGTCCTGTGTGTTAGGGTCCTGTGTGTTAGGGTCCTGTGTGTCGATGTCCTGTGTGTCGGTGTCCTGTGTGTTAGGGTCCTGTGTGTTAGGGTCCTGTGTGTCAGTGTCCTGTGTGTTAGGGTCCTGTGTGTCGATGTCCTGTGTGTCGATGTCCTGTGTGTCAGTGTCCTGTGCGTCAGTGTCCTGGGTCGGCTGCGACGGAGGCCTGTTGCTGTGGCTGCCCTCCTCGTAACTGCGTGTGGCCCACCGGCATCACCACACTCGCACTAGATGTGGGTGGCGTCCACCTGGTGCTCCGGGTCTGTCCCTGGCTCTTGGCCACCCTGGAACGTCTGGGGACGTTGTTGCCTGATGGGCCGGGTCTGTTCCCCCTTCCCCCTTATCCCCCCTCCTCCCATATCCCCATATCCCCCCTTCCCCCATATCCCCCTGATGTGTTGGGTACTCTGGATCTGTGGAGACTGCGTTTACCTTAGCAGTAACATAGACAGGCTACCAACACTTGTAATAGTACAACACTATTTTATTAAGCTAAGAACTGTTGAACATACTTGCACTGTGGGTCGACACTATGTTAGATTAACTGAAGACCTATGCCTATCCTGACCAGTCTAGACTGTTAGCATATGGTGGATGTTTGTGCTACTAGCTGTGAGCTCTGTCCGTCTCAGAGGCTGCATCCCGAATGAACGGGAAAACTAGTGCCCTCTGGCTTTATAGTGAGCGTGCCCTAACTGGTGATTGGCTGCTGTGTTGTGTGTGTTGATTGGTCTTGCAGTGTGTGTGTCCCTGCCCCATATTCCCCTTCCCCATATCCCCTTCCCCTATATCCAACCTTCCCCCTTCCCCCATATCCCCTCTTCCCATATATCCCCTCTTCCCCGATATCCCCCTTCCCCCATATCCCCTCTTCCCCCATATCCCCCTTTCCCCCCAAATCCCCTTCTGCCATATATCCCCATCTGCCATATCCTCCATTCCCCCATATCCCCTTCCCTTTCCCCATATCCCCCCTTCCCCCATATCCCCCATATCCCACCTTCCCCCATATCCTCCATATCCCACTTTCCCCCATATCCCCCCACATCCCCACATCCCCCTTCTCCCCACATCCCCCTTCCCCCCACATTCCCCTTCCTCCCACATCACCCTTCCCCTGATGTCTTTATGTTTTAAAGTTTTTTTTAAAAGTCTTATGGATGTTAAAAGGACAGCTTAAGCATTACTTAGTGTATTCTTTGGGGGTTGTATTTGAAATGATGGTCGCTAAGATGTTCACTGGATGTTTTAAAAAGGTTAACTTGAGTTCATAGAATAAACATTGTTTTTCTTTAAAAATACTTTTCTATTTCTGCTGTACCACACCTGTAGAGTGGGCCGTGTGCTCCCCATATCACAATCTATTAAAAGTTGTGGGTCAGGTGAACTCCATGATACACTTTAGGATTCTCTAAACCCTGGCCAATAACAACATACTGTCCAGTCCCTAGGCTGTAACACGCACAGCTGTCACCTGATGAGTGACCAAACAAAAGAAGGTTAAACAGAAAAAGAAGAGGGCACACAAGTTGATCAAGAGGAATCCCTCCCATCAGAAGCCAGTGAAAAATGACATAATTGGATGTGTCTCAATTGCCTCAGGATTAGTATCGGCCACTTGAAGGCCCTCAAGCAGAAATGGAGGTACAACAAAACACCACCATGACTGTAGAAAGGAAACCTAAATGATGAAAGAATGCCCCCCGCTACTACCAGGGTCATGCAGCCTTGAAAATCTGGAGGTCTTCAATTCTCGAGTCAGAACTTGCATAGAACGGTGGTGGGGGAACGTAGAGCGACACGTCAAGAAGGTGATTTATATGGATTTCCTGGAGCAAGGTAATAAGAGGCTGTTAACTAAACTGGAAGCTCGTGGAATTGAAGGCTAATTACCTACCTGTTTCAGACAATGGAGTTCCGCTTCTGCAACTTTTATATTTATCAACTCTGATTCCTGTGGGGATCATCACAGGCAACAGAGATTGCTTTCTCTCCATGTACAAGTCTAGTCAACAGCAACAGCACTTTCAATATTGCCTTGAGAAACATTTAAACGACTGGAATTTACTCCTCTATGCTCTGCTGTCATAAGTCTCATCCATCGCAACGTCGTTTGGAATCAATTTGTTCACTGACTGAGCTACTGAGGTACAAGCAGGATCTTATCGAAGATGGGCCATCAGAGCTACTGCAGAGTCCCTTCCGACAGTCATGAGCGCCTGCACATACTCCATACCAGGGTCTTTCAAAGTGCAGGTCACGCAGAGCGATTGGTCGCGCCGTTCCCGCAGTGGTCCCAATCACGGGAGAAGCTTCCAACATTTGTATGGCGGCATTTGTATTGAGAAAGGCAGCTACTGTAGCCTTTCAAATAAGTAGGAAATGAGGCAGTGTGCAGCCTTCCAACCAGAAGCGACAGCAGTGAACGAGCGCGTCATGCGTCCTGCACGTACACTTGAACTCAAGCGACCTGTATGTACATGCTTTTGCCAACAAATCACAGAGGAGAGGTTCTTCCATTTTCTAGGTGCTGGTAAGTAGATGAGAGGACTGTGAAAATTAATCATTTTCTTACAAGAGGGCTGGTTTAGCACAGGGCTAAATCGCTGGATTTGAAAGCAGACCAAGGCAGGCCAGCAGCACGGTTCGATTCCCGTACCAGCCTCCCCGAACAGGCGCCGGAATGTGGCGACTAGGGGCTTTTCACAGTAACTTCATTTGAAGCCTACTCGTGACAATAAGCGATTTTCATTTCATTCATTTCATTTGATTTCAAATAGGCAGTGTACTGGCCAGAATCGCACAACTGAAGCTAGTGAGAGCTGCACAGAAGAGTCCAGGGCAGGACAGAGCAGTGCCAGTTTCATTCTGTACGAAGCTCCAGGGCCTCTGGTAACAGCCTACAAAGAAGGAACTTAACTTGGGAACAAAGCGCTATAACGGTGATTATGAGGTGTGGTTTTGTTAATTGTGCCAACACAACTAAGGATGCAAAGTCTATGGGTGTTATATGCAGGCAAGTACTGGCAAATGAAGGAAGCTTCAGATTTTGAAAGAGAAGTGGTGAGTGAAAATTTTCTTTTGACGTTGAGATCCCAGAGTCAGTTATTAACTTACAGCTTACGCCAAATGGAAAGACTACACTACTGTACCTGACCTGTGATGATAACACATTAAAATCATGCCAAAATCCCATGATGCTGTCAACATTCTGGAGTAGCATCTCCCAGGTGTATCCAGTGCTGAGTAAAACAAGCATTTTGTTGCGATTGTCCTTCATGATGACCTACACGTGCGAGGTTGGCTTTTTCATACTCATAATGATGAAGACGGCACAAAGGAATGGGTGGAAATCTGCACCTGATATGTGCATTGCCCTCTCCTCCTGTGAACCTGATTGGAGTGAGATCACGAGGACCAAGCCCTTTCACATTTAAAGCAAAGCGAACATGGTGTGTGTCATGAAGGTTGGCTGGCGTGGGCCCCAAAGGTCGGTCGGTTGGCAAAAGTGGGTCCCGTGGAAAAAGTTTGAAAAACACTACTCTATACAACACGTGAATCAAACTAAGCTGACATCTACTACCTTATACGAACCTGCCTAACTGGTACTTTCAGCTTGGCTCCTACACAATTAAACAGTGACAAATACAAATGATAATATAAATATGATAATATAATATAAAACTTTCGACACAAACCATGAGATTCCTGCAATAGCTTTTGGAGCATTTACCACTTCAGGACCTGTCCCCTGAAGAACTTGAGGGCATTGAGTCAGTGGATCACTGCAACACAAGTTGATAAATGAGAGTGAGCCCATAGTCCAAGCCTCACAGCTCCTGAAACGTCACCTAGAGAAGCTCCATGTTAATAATGTAGTGCCTGAAAATAACACGAGGGGCGCGATTCTCCGCTTCCCAGGCCGGGTGGGAGAATCGCGGGAGGGCTGCCCTGGCGATTCTCCCACCCCCCCCAAAATGGCGTGTCGCGTTTTAGAACATAGAACATAGAACAGTACAGCACAGAACAGGCCCTTCGGCCCTCGATGTTGTGCCGAGCAATGATCACCCTACTCAAACCCACGTATCCACCCTATACCCGTAACCCAACAACCCCCCCTTAACCTTACTTTTTAGGACACTACGGGCAATTTAGCATGGCCAATCCACCTAACCCGCACATCTTTGGACTGTGGGAGGAAACCGGAGCACCCGGAGGAAACCCACGCACACACGGGGAGGACGTGCAGACTCCACACAGACAGTGACCCAGCCGGGAATCGAACCTGGGACCCTGGAGCTGTGAAGCATTTATGCTAACCACCATGCCACCATGCTACCGTTTTGCGACACGCCGCTCGGAGAATCGCGGGTCGCCGTTTTTCACGGCGACCCACGATTCTCCAGCCCGGATGGGCCGAGCGGCCTGCCGTTCCCGACCTGTTCATGCCAGTGGCAACCCCACCTGGTCGCTGCCGGCGTGAACAGCGCGCCACTCTTTCCCCTCCGCCGCCCCGCAAGATCAAGCCTCCATGTCTTGCGGGGCAGCGGAGGGGAAGACGGCAACTGCGCATGCGCGGGTTGGAGCCGGCCAACCTGCGCATGCGCGGCTGACGTCATTAGGCTCCGCCGGCCGCGTCATTCTCAGCGCGAGTTCCCCGCAACGCCGCTCCTCGCCCCCCCCCCCCCCCCCCCCCCCCCCCCGGGGGACGAGGAGCGGCCTCCGACGCCGTCGTGAAACAGTCCGGGTTTCACGACGGCGTCGGCCGTTGCGGAGAATTCCGCCCAGGGACTCTGATGAGAAAACTGATGCTGTATCCTTGAGAATTCTGTACATAATCCTGTCCATCCAGTTATTGCATGAAGGTATCAAACTAAATCAGGAAAAAGAGCAGTCAGTTAACCCTGACACTTCAGTCCTTCTTCAAACAAACTCTCTGATCACAGAGGTGATTTCTAAAATGTCTTCCAGGTGACCAGTGCTTCACCATCATCAAAGGATTGTTCGACCCACACTCCAGCTGTTCCAGTTTGGTCGCTGTGTTCATGCAAGTCAAAAGACACGGTAGTGAACTTGGGGAGCAGGTGTCACAGAGGCCTGATATGCTCAGTCAGTTATTTCCCTTTGAAGAAGTGAGACATTCAGTATCACCATACTGTCCTCAACAACACAGTGGCAGTTGTATTCTGTCTCCTCATCTGCCTAGTCCCGTTGACAGGTACATCAGTCAAGTGTGGAGATCACTGGTTGAGGATACAGAGTACATTGGGAGAGCTCCTGGGAGAGCACATTGAACAAAGTTACAATTGGGGACTTGCAGAGCTGCCCACTCAGTGAAACTGGGACAGTATGTTTGACTAACTGCCTCTACGGGCTGCATTAAGCCCAAGGCATTTAAGGCAGTGATGACGTTATTGTCACAACTGTTCAGTGCCCTGCTCATTCATCTCAGCTGCTGAGTTAGTGTTTGTCTGCCAGCAGCACGGTTCAATTCCCATACCAGCCTCCCCGAACAGACGTCGGAATGTGGCGACTAGGGGCTTTTCACAGTAACTTCATTGAAGCCTACTCGTGACAATAAGCGATTTTCATTTTCATTTCATTGGTTTTACTCTTGATGGGCATTTACAACAGAGAGAAGTCTGGATTACGGTTCAAACATCTGAAAGCTGCCATGTGTGTGTGTGAACTGGAGCAGACATTAGGGGGCCTGCTAGCTCGGGCTTAATAATAAAGCAATGTTTTAAGGTGTGGTGGTAAACTGAGTATGGGAGCAGATGTTGGGCCTCTGCAAGTCCGATAAGGGGGATTGAGCTGTTGGTCAGAGCCCCAGTTTGCCTGTCATCAGGAAGCAGCTCGGATTCCTGCTATAGAGCACTCGCGGAAGCCCAAGCAGCCAGCGGCATGAATCCCGGCCGAGTGTGGCGACGCTGGACATAGGCCTTAGCCACCACGCTGGGTACCCTACCGTTCAGACCACACGTCAACCGCGTGGTCGAGAACCCGGCCCTTTGGGGGCAAGCTTCGCAGGAGGGCCTACCGATGGCATGCCAAGGCCGTTGCAAAGGCGTGCGGCGTGCGATGCGAGGACGCCATTTCGGAGGGGGCGGAGACTTGAAAAGCGGCGTCAGACCAGCGCTACCCCCGATTTAGGCATCGGAAGGGATTCTTCGCCTGATCGCCGATTACGATATCGGCATCGGGCAAGGGAGAATCCCACCCAATGGCTTTGGAGAGCTGTTAAAATCTCCACTGCTGAGGTTTATAGCCATCTGTTCGCCAGAGTCTAAGATATTTGCTCCACACTTATCCGTCCCACAGATTCTATATGTCAATTGTGTTATAATTGGAGCACAGAAAAGATGGTCTTGAAAAAGTATTGGACATAATGATCAATTTGTCGGGGAGCAACAATAAACAGAAGGTGAGGCTAATATTGAGGTGTTGTCCTGCCTCTAAACATTTCATTCTGTTGAAAGCGAGGACCATCCAAGTCTTTGCAGGCAAAGAACTTGCCAGAAATCAACCTGTCTTCGAGGCAGAGTGATAAACTGTGGGCTGCAACTTTCATCAGGCTGAAGGGTGGTCAAGGGAGGGACCGGAGTTCCAGACTCCTCCTGTGGGCTGTTCCATTCCAATCTACTTCACTTCTTGTCACCCTGGAGGAGGTCAGCAGGTGAAGAGGTCACCAAGTCTTGTAATTCAACATTGTGGTTGGTCATCCCACTTATTGGATCTGCAACCACTTCCTGGTTGATTGAGGAATATCTGGAGAAATCCACCAGGGGCTACATGGGCTTCCGAAAAGGCCTTTCACACTTCCCCAAACTAATCACCGCATCGAACATGGAATGCAAGTTCTCGGTGGCACAGTGGTTAGCACTGCTGCCTCACAGCGCCAAGGACCTGAGTGACTGTCTGTGTGGAGTTTGTACTTTCTCCCTGTATTTGCGTGGGTTTCCTCGGAGTGCTCCGATTTCCTCCCACTGTCCAAAGATGTGCAGATTAGGTGGATTGGCCATGATAAATTGCCCCTTAGTGTCCAAAGCTGCTGTGTAGGTTAGGTGAAATTACGGGGGTAGGTTGGGGCAGTAGGATGCTCCTTCAGAGGGTCGGTCCAGACCCGATGCACCAAATGGCCTCCTACTGCACTGTAGGGATCCTATGATTCTAACCACCTAGAGTAACTGACCAGGCACAATGGCCGGCACATGTTTACTTCATCGACACTCAGTCTGTGTTCAGGCCGCCCAGAGGATCATCGAGTGGAGTAACAACATAATTGGGTGGCACGGTGGCGCAACGGTTGCATATTCTCCTCGTGTCTGCGTGGGTCTCACCCCCACAACCCAAAGATGTGTTGGGTAGGTGGACAGGCCACACTAAATTGCCCCTTAATTGGAAAAAAATTGGGTATTTAATTTATTTTTAAAATCAATCTCAAACTAAAAACTAAACACACAGAGAACCAACCTTCTCCACCTCTTCTTAATAGCAGCAAACTAACCATTCTTGAAACGTCATTTGTAAAAACATAATTTTCTGAATTGCAAGTGTCGGATCTCTTATTTTATCTTCTAATAAGAGTCAATTGTCCGGTTGATTGGAGATTTCCAAAAATGCAACTTTATCACTAATTATTCACTTGAATACACTTGAATAAGAACTGAATCAAAATTTAGAAACGAGATATCAAACACTATATACAAGGGTCAATCATATGGCAAAAAAAGCATTAAGCATAAAAACATAAAGAAATCACTTTAACCACAAACAAAGGCAGCACGGTGGCACAGTGGTTAGCACTGCTGCTTCAAGGCAGCACGGTAGCATGGTGGTTAGCATAAATGCTTCACAGCTCCAGGGTCCCAGGTTCGATTCCCGGCTGGGTCACTGTCTGTGTGGAGTCTGCACGTCCTCCCCGTGTGTGCGTGGGTTTCCTCCGGGTGCTCCGGTTTCCTCCCACAGTCCAAAGATGTGCGGGTTAGGTGGATTGGCTATGCTAAATTGCCCTTAGTGTCCTAAAAAATAAGGTTAATGGGGGGGGTTGTTGGGTTACTGGTATAGGGTGGATACGTGGATTTGAGTAGGGTGATCATTGCTCGGCACAACATCGAGGGCCGAAGGGCCTGTTCTGTGCTGTACTGTTCTATGTTCTATGTTCTAAGGCAGCGAGATCCCAGGTTCGATCCCGGCTCTGAGTCACTATCCGTGTACAGTTTGCACATTCTCCCCATGTTTACAATTCGCCCCCACAACCCAAAGATGTGCAGGGTAGGTGCATTGGTCACGCTAAGTTGTCCCTTAATTGGAAAAATTGAATTGGGTACTCTAAATTTAAAATAAACACAAACAAATGGATAGATGAGTAAATAATTCAGGAAGGCAGGAATTAAAGAACGAGTCCTTGACCACGAGGTCTTACTTTTGAGGGAATCCTTATCTATGGTCAAATCCCTCATTTACTCTCATTGGTTTCTAATTCTTAGCTGAGACCTCCTGATTTGTTCAAATAGATATCTGTAACTTAGGGGATGATTTATTAATTAAACATTGGCCATTGTTTAAGATTGACTGGTATCCGTCAGGAATAATTCAGTGTCTATATGCGCCGCCTTACAAGGATGGGATTCTCATGGCTAGCTACCAACCTTGCTGTAACTAATTATTTGATACATTCTTATTACTAAATGCACTGGAATACAATAGTCTATTCAACATTTGTTGAAACAATGTCTGAATTTCTGCAGCCATGACCCAAAATTTGAATATTTTAATCATTAGCTGAAACAATGTCCATCTTTTCACAGTCATTGCCTTTTTGAATAGTTCCATTCTCTAGCTGTGCACTCAGTACCTAAAGAAATCAATAAATCAATAACCTATCACAAGTAAGCCCTATTTAGCCTATTGCACCTATTGGCGGATCCTCAAGCTGTGAAGGACTGTAGGCGTAAGTGACTGTGTGAGTGTAGGCGTAAGTTCTCCTGATGCACGCACGCACGCAAATTCACTCTCACAGCATCACTCACCGTCACACATGTACACATCTCACAGCCGCCTACACATTCACACCACTGATGAAATGTGATTCTGTCCCTCTTTCCATGTAATTCCTTGCTATTTTATTTATAGACACAATTTCATTTGGGCAGATCTTGAGCTTCATCACCCCAGAGCAGAGAGCTGGGTGGGGGGGGGGGGGGGGGGGGGGGGGGGGGGGGGGGGGCTACAGGTTAGTAGAAGGAAGGTTAGGTAAAGGGTAGGGAGGGAGTCAGAGATTGTTTCCTGGTGAGATGGGCGATAAATGTATTAGATATATAAGGAAATAAGAAATTGTTGACCATTGTATGCAATCCAATTGGCCTCCCAGGAGCCAGAATGGATTTTCTGTAGTTTGAAGAGGTGACCAGCATTTTCAGAACCCGGTTAGTGAAGATGGAGCAGGATAAGATGTGTACAAAAGTAGCTCAACAGAGTTTCAGAGCAGTCTTAACTGGAAAGGTGCAATTCTCGAGAAGTGAACATTTACATGGGGTTTGAGGGGATAATCAGAGGGTTCCATCTCAGGGGTTACTGCCTAATGCGGTGCATCAAGCAAGAACATACTTTTTTGAAAATGAAATGATATTGACAAGGCATTCTACTAATCCCAGTCTTGGCTCATCCGGGTGTCGAGGAGTTCACCACAACCGATATTCCTCACCATGCAGACTGAGCTGTGCTCTGGAATTGAGACCACCTGGATAAGATAACAGAGAACCAGGAAGAATATAGCAACAATTTTTTTTAATGTCCAAGAAATGTTGAATTTAACCGAACTGTGAAGGTTTTCATCATTATGTTCCTCTAGGGCTCATGAATGAGATAGCATATTAATATAGTGGGTAAGTAAGTTGGACATGAGGATGTGATTGAGGGTCTAAGATATAAACAGGGAAACTACACCCCCAAATGGGTGTCTGAGATCATCACACTAGATGATAATGGGTGAATTTCAGGATCCAACCAATGGAGTTCGGGAAAGGTGGGTGAGTGGACCCATCAGAAGTATTAATCATCTGGACAGGATTCACAGGAGTTTTTTACACTTGATGGTGGGATCAATAACCAGGGGTCACAGATTTAAGGTAAGGGGCAGGAAGTTTAGAGGGGATGTGAGGAAAAAACCTTTTCACCCAGAGGGCGGTGGGAGTTTGGAACTCGCTGCCTGAAAGGATGGTGGAGGCAGAGACCCTCATGACATTTAAGAAGTATTTAGATGTGCACATGTGATGCCAAGGCGTACAAGGCTAAGGACCAAGTGCCAAAGGACAAAGAAAATTACAGCACAGGAACAGGCCCTTCTGCCCTCACAGCCTGCGCCGATCCAGATCGTTTATCTAAACCTGTCTCCTATTTTCCAAGGTCTACTTCCCTCTGTTCCCCGCCCGTTCATATATCTGTCTAGATGCATCTTAAATGATGTTATCGTGCCCACCTCTACCACCTCCGCTGGCAAAGCATTCCAGGCACCCACCACCCTCTGCGTAAAAAACTTTCCACGCACAATGTTTACCAAAATTCACTAGACTCTGGGGTGGTCCCGGTGGATTGGAAATTAGCAAACGTGACACCACTGTTTAAAAATGGAGGTAGGCAGAGAGCAGGAAATTATAGGCCAGTGAGCTTAACTTCGGTAGTAGGGAAGATGCTGGAATCAATCATCAAGGAAGAAATTGCGAGGCATCTGGATAGAAATTGTCCCATTGGGCAGACGCAGCATGGGTTCATAAAGGGCAGGTCATGCCTAACTAATTTAGTGGAATTTTTTGAGGACATTACCCGTGCAGTAGATAATGGGGAGCCAATGGATGTGGTATATCTGGATTTCCAGAAAGCCTTTGACAAGGTGCCACACAAAAGGTTGCTGCATAAGATAAAGATGCATGGCATTAAGGGTAAAGTAGTAGCATGGATAGAGGATTGGTTAATTAATAGAAAGCAAAGAGTGGGGATTAATGGGTGTTTCTCTGGTTGGCAATCAGTAGCTAGTGTTGTCCCTCAGGGATCCGTGTTGGGCCCACAATTGTTCACAATTTACATAGATGATTTAGAGTTGGGGACCAAGGGCAATGTGTTCAAGTTTGCAGATGACACTAAGATGAGTGGTGAAGCGAAAAGTGCAGAGGATACTGGAAGTCTGCAGAGGGATTTGGATAGGTTAAGTGAATGGGCTAGGGTCTGGCAGATGGAATTCAATGTTAACAAATGTGAGGTTATCCATTTTGGTAGGAATAACAGCAAACGGGATTATTATTTAAACGATAAAATATTAAACATGCTGCTGTGCAGAGAGACCTGGGTGTGCTAGTGCATGAGTCACAGAAAGTTGGTTTACAGGTACAACAGGTGATTAAGAAGGCAAATGGAATTTTGTCCTTCATTGCTAGAGGGATGGAGTTTAAGACTAGGGAGGTTATGTTGCAATTGTATAAGGTGTTAGTGTGGCCACACCTGGAGTATTGTGTTCAGTTTTGGTCTCCTTACTTGAGAAAGGACATACTGGCACTGGAGGGTGTGCAGAGGAGATTCAGTCGGTTAATCCCAGAGCTGAAGGGGTTGGATTATGAGGAGAGGTTGAATAGACTGGGACTGTACTCGTTGGAATTTAGAAGGATGAGGGGGGATCTTATAGAAACATTTAAAATTATGAAGGGAATAGATAGGATAGATGTGGGCAGGTTGTTTCCACTGGCGGGTGAAAGCAGAACTTGGGGACATAGCCTCAAAATAAGGGGAAGTAGATTTAGGACTGCGTTTAGGAGGAACTTCTTCACCCAAAGGGTTGTGAATCTATGGAATTCCTTGCCCAGTGAAGCAGTTGAGGCTCCTTCATTACATGTTTTTAAGGTAAAGATAGATAGTTTTTTGAAGAATAAAGGGATTAAGGGCCGGAAAGTGGAGCTGAGCCCACAAAAGATCAGCCATGATCTCATTGAATGGCGGAGCAGGCTCGAGGGGCCAGATGGCTTACTCCTGCTCCTAGTTCTTATGTTCTTATGTAATCTCCCTTAAACTTTCCCCCTCTCACCTTGAAATCGTGACCCCTTGTAATTGACACCCCCACTCTTGGAAAAAGCTTGTTGCTATCCACCCTGTCCATACCTTTCATAATTTTGTAGACCTCAATCAGGTCCCTCCTCAACCTCCGTCTTTCCACCAAAAACAATCCTAATCTACTCAACCTTTCTTCATAGCTAGCACCCTCCATACCAGGCAACATCCTGGTGAACCTCCTCTGCACCCTCTCTAAAGCATCCACATCCTTCTGGTAATGTGGCGACCAGAACTGCACGCAGTATTCCAAATGTGGCCTAAACACATGGGATTAGAATAGCGAGGTGGTTGTTTTTGACCAGGGCAGATGTGATGGGCCGAAGGCCCTCTATGACTCTATGCCATTCCATTTTCAACCCTGCCCGGCAGCACTAGCAAATCTCCCCCTCACCACCCCCCCCCCCCCCCCCCCCCCCCCCACCCCCGCCCCCCCGCCCCCGCAACGAGGAATTTGGTCACGGCCCTGCCCAGATGCGGCCCATCCTAGAATCCATCAAATCTCTACAGTGCAGGAGACCATTCGATCCATCGAGTCTGCACCAACCCTCGGAAAGAGCACCCTACCTTGGCCCACTCCCCCTGCCCTATCCACTTAACCCCAGTTAACCTGCACATCTTTGGACTGCTTGTTGCAGTCACACCTTCCCCAGAACTGGTCCCAAAGTCCCAGGAATCTGATTCGCTCCCTCCCTTCCCATTTCTCCAGCCACATATTCATCTGATATATTCTGTTATTTTTACTCTCCATAGCACGTGGCACTGGTAATAATCCTGGGATTACTACCTTTGAGGTCCGACTTTTTAATTTACTTTCTAACTCCCTATATTCTGCTTGTAAGATCGCAACCCTTTATTTTCCCAATGTCATTGGTACCAATGTGTACCACAACTACTGGTTGTTCGCCTTCCTCCTTGAGAAAGTCTTGCAGCCGCTCTGAGACAGCATTGATCCTGGCACACCAGGGAGTGAACACATTCTTCTGGAGTCACTTTTGCGGCTTCAGAAGCCGGTCTGTTCCCTGATCTAGTGAATCCCCCATCACAATAGCCCTGCCTGTCTTCCTCCTCTTGTGCAGCCAAGGACTTGGCTTCTGCTGCTATCGCCTGAGAAGTCGCCCACTTCCCCAATGGTATATAAATGGTATATCTGTTAGAGAGGGGTGGGTGGCGATAGGGGTCTCCTGCACTACCTGCCTTCCTCTACTCTGCCTGGTGGTCGCGCATCCCCTTTCTGTCTGCTCAGTCTTTACCTGCGGGGTGACGACAGTCTCAGCATCACAGATGCTCCCCAGTGAGTCCACCCGCCTCTCCATCTCTGAAATGCAGTTAGCCAGTATCTGCAGTTAGATGCACTTCCTGCACATGTGGTCACCAGGGACACTGGACCATGACTTCCCACATTGCGCAGGAGGAGCATATCAAGGGTGGCAGATTTTAGTAACTTGAGGATACCAGCGGATTCCTGGACTCAGGATCTAGGTCCAACTGCAAATAAGTATGGCTCATTAAAGAACATCCTCCAACCAGTTTGGCATACAAATCCTCCATTCTAGGTTTTGGGTACCGGTCTAAGCATGAAGCTCTGTTCACCGTGAGCTTAAAAGCCCCGCAGAGTTGGATAGATTTATTGGACTCCATTACCAGCACCAAGAGTGCAGCCCATTCCACAAATGGTACAGAGCATATGTTCCCCAGCTCCTTCATGCACAGAAGCTCCGCATCAACTTTGGATCCACTTAGGTGTGGGCCTTGGCACCCCTTATCCTGCCTAGACCATCCTGGAACACTTTGGGGTATTTGCCCATCCGAAATCCCTGTTGCTACTTGAAACAGAGGATTCGCAACTAGTCATGCTCCAGCAGACTGGGTCCCGGTCCCTGTACCACAACCAAGGGGAGATGGACCGATTGCTGCCCGCACATTATCAGAGTCAAACAATGTCCAAAGGTTCATCATTATAGGTCGGAACCTTGCTTTGTGTTATGCAATATTAGTGGCATAATCCCTGTGTGGAGTCACCGAAATGTCCGATGGTCCACGACGGAGACACCAGCTCCAGTGTCCATGTCCATCACAACAGGGAGACCATTGACTTGTAACATGAACCGGATCGGCAGTACCTTTGGGGCCATGACACAGTTCAGCTGCACCAAACAGTCCTCCTCATCAGGGAGGAGGCCCACATGTAAGGCTCTAATTCACGGTGATGTTGGCGGCTGCTGTGGACGGTGTTCTCTGCACCGAAACTGGCGGCTACGGCCATCACCACACATTTGGCAATGTGTCTGGCTCTTCCCTTCATCCTTGGGGGAGGAATCCCTTCGGTCAGCGGTAGCTCCCAAGAGCTTTGTCCGGCAGTGGAATTGTCTCTGGCACTGTCTTACCGCGTTCATCAATCGCACCGTGGCATTACTTCAGAGGGGGTTTGCTTAAGCTGCTGATAAAAAGCCAAAGCTGCTCAACTTGTAAAAACCAGGTGTCTATAACACAAGGTGAACAAACTGCATACTAGAAATAGGATTGGGCAGCAGGGTGGCGCAGTGAGTTAGCCCTGTTGCCTCATGGCGCC